>NW_027507764.1:2622053-2892053 GCF_037356315.1 Lithobates pipiens
TTGGCATTGCTGAGCCCATCATCTACTAGGACCCCCAGGTCCTTTTCCATCCTAAATCCCCCCAGAGGTTCTCCCCCCAGTCTATAGATTGCATTCAGATTTTTGCCACCCAAATGCATTATTTTAAATTTTTCTACATTGAACCTCATTTGCCATGTAGTTGTCCATCCCATTAATTAGTTCAGATCTTTTTGCAAGGTTTCCCCATCCTGTGGAGAAGTTATTTCCCTGCTTAGCTCAGTATCGTCCACAAGTACAGAGATTGAACTGTTTACTCCATCCCCCTCCTCCAGGTCATTTATGAACAAATTAGATAGGATTGGTCCCAGCACAGAACCCTGGGGGACCCCACTACCCACCCCTGACCATTCTGAGTATTCCCCATTCAGAAGACCTGGCTCATTCCAATGGGTCTTCATTAGAGTTGAGGTCAGGGCTCTGTGCGGGACACTTGAATGCCTTCACACCAAAGTGGTTAAACCATGTCTTAAGGGGATGGACATCTGATTCCAAAAACCATTGCCAGTATTATTGAGTTCTTCCATGGCCATTATTGAACAATGTTACCCTCCTTTGTGGCTATAACACTCTTCACTCTTCCAGAAAGACTATCACACGATTTTGGAGGGTGTCTGTGGGAACGTGTGGCCATTTGTGAGCTAAGAAAACCTGGATCACAATTAGCATTCTAATACATCCCAAAGGTATTCAGTAGGGTTGAGGTCAGGACACTTATGTTCTTCCAACACCAAACTCATCAAACCAAGTCTTTATGTAAATGTCGTTTGAGGAAGCCTGGCTCATTCCAATTCATCCCAAAGGTGTTTAGTAGGGTTGAGGTAAGGGCTCTGAAGGCCTCTCAATTTCCTCCACACTAAACTGGTCAAACCATGTCTTTATGGAGTTGTCGGTTAAGAAGATCTGGCTCATTTCAATTCATCCCAAATGTTTTCAGTAGAGTTGAGGTCAGGGCTCTCTGCAATGCATTCTTGTTACTTCACACTAAACTGGTAAAACCATGTCTATTGAGCTGGACATCTCATTCCAAAAACCAAGGGCAGCATTATTGAGTTGTGTCATGGTCATTAATGTACAGATACCCTCCTTTGTAGGTATATAATTGTTCACTCTTATGGGAAGACTTTACACAGGATTTTGGAGGGTGTCTGTGGGAATTTGTGGGCATTTTTTAGGTCAGGTACTGATGTTGATCAAGAAGATCTCAAAATCTGAATTCCAATTCATCTCAAAGGTATTCAGTAGGGTTGAGGTCAAGGCTCTGAAGGCCACTCAAGTTCCTCCACATCAAACTCCTCAAGCCATCTATTTTTGTAGATGATAGTTGAGAAGACCTGGCTCTTTCCAATTCATCCTAAGAGTCTTCAGTAGGGGTGAGGTCAAGTCTCAGTGCAGGACACTCAAGTTTTTTCACACCAAACTGGTCACACCATGTCTATATAGGGCTGGACATCTCAGTCCAAAAAACATGGCAAGTAATGTTGGGCTCTTCCCTTGCCATTATTGTACAGTTATAGCCTCCTTTATGGCTATAACATCTGTCACTCTTCTAAGAAGACTTTACCAAGATTCAGGAGGGTGTCTGTGGGAATGTGTGGCCATTTCTGATGTCAGGTATTAGATGTATTAGAAGACCTGGCTCACAATCGGCATTCAAATTTATCCAAAAGGTGCTGAGTAGGGTTGAGGCCAGGGTGTTGAGTAGGGTTGTTGAGGGTGTTGAAGGTGTTGAGTAGGGTTGAGGTCAGGGTGTTGAGTAGGGTTGTTGAAGGTGTTGAGGGTGTTGAAGGTGTTGAGTAGGGTTGAGGTCAGGGTGTTGAGTAGGGTTGTTGAAGGTGTTGAGGGTGTTGAAGGTGTTGAGTAGGGTTGAGGTCAGGGTGTTGAGTAGGGTTGTTGAAGGTGTTGAGGGTGTTAAAGGTGTTGAGTAGGGTTGAGGTCAGGGTTCGATGCAGCACAGTCGAGTTCCTTCACACCAAACTGGTCAAACCGTGTCTTTATGGAGTTGTCGGTTAAGAAGATCTGGCTCATTTCAATTCATCCCAAATGTTTTCAGTAGAGTTGAGGTCAGGGCTCTGTGCAATGCACTTTTGTTACTTCACACTAAACTGGTAAAACCATGTCTATTGAGCTGGACATCTCATTCCAAAAACCAAGGGCAGCATTATTGAGTTGTGCCATGGTCAATAATGTACAGATACCCTCCTTTGTAGGTATATAATTGTTCACTCTTATGGGAAGACTTTACACAGGATTTTGGAGGGTGTCTGTGGGAATTTGTGGGCATTTTTTAGGTCAGGTACTGATGTTGATCAAGAAGATCTCAAAATCTGAATTCCAATTCATCTCAAAGGTATTCAGTAGGGTTGAGGTCAAGGCTCTGAAGGCCACTCAAGTTCCTCCACATCAAACTCCTCAAGCCATCTATTTTTGTAGATGATAGTTGAGAAGACCTGGCTCTTTCCAATTCATCCTAAGAGTCTTCAGTAGGGGTGAGGTCAAGTCTCAGTGCAGGACACTCAAGTTTTTTCACACCAAACTGGTCACACCATGTCTATATAGGGCTGGACATCTCAGTCCAAAAAACATGGCAAGTAATGTTGGGCTCTTCCCTTGCCATTATTGTACAGTTATAGCCTCCTTTATGGCTATAACATCTGTCACTCTTCTAAGAAGACTTTACCAAGATTCAGGAGGGTGTCTGTGGGAATGTGTGGCCATTTCTGATGTCAGGTATTAGATGTATTAGAAGACCTGGCTCACAATCGGCATTCAAATTTATCCAAAAGGTGTTGAGTAGGGTTGAGGCCAGGGTGTTGAGTAGGGTTGTTGAGGGTGTTGAAGGTGTTGAGTAGGGTTGAGGTCAGGGTGTTGAGTAGGGTTGTTGAAGGTGTTGAGGGTGTTGAAGGTGTTGAGTAGGGTTGAGGTCAGGGTGTTGAGTAGGGTTGTTGAAGGTGTTGAGGGTGTTGAAGGTGTTGAGTAGGGTTGAGGTCAGGGTGTTGAGTAGGGTTGTTGAAGGTGTTGAGGGTGTTAAAGGTGTTGAGTAGGGTTGAGGTCAGGGTTCGATGCAGCACAGTCGAGTTCCTTCACACCAAACTGGTCAAACCGTGTCTTTATGGAGTTGTCGGTTAAGAAGATCTGGCTCATTTCAATTCATCCCAAATGTTTTCAGTAGAGTTGAGGTCAGGGCTCTGTGCAATGCACTTTTGTTACTTCACACTAAACTGGTAAAACCATGTCTATTGAGCTGGACATCTCATTCCAAAAACCAAGGGCAGCATTATTGAGTTGTGCCATGGTCAATAATGTACAGATACCCTCCTTTGTAGGTATATAATTGTTCACTCTTATGGGAAGACTTTACACAGGATTTTGGAGGGTGTCTGTGGGAATTTGTGGGCATTTTTTAGGTCAGGTACTGATGTTGATCAAGAAGATCTCAAAATCGGAATTCCAATTCATCTCAAAGGTATTCAGTAGGGTTGAGGTCAAGGCTCTGAAGGCCACTCAAGTTCCTCCACATCAAACTCCTCAAGCCATCTCTTTTTGTAGATGATAGTTGAGAAGACCTGGCTCATTCCAATTCATCCTAAGAGTCTTCAGTAGGGGTGAGGTCAAGTCTCAGTGCAGGACACTCAAGTTTTTTCACACCAAACTGGTCACACCATGTCTATATAGGGCTGGACATCTCAGTCCAAAAAACATGGCCAGTAATGTTGGGCTCTTCCATTGCCATTATTGTACAGTTATAGCCTCCTTTATGGCTATAACATCTGTCACTCTTCTAAGAAGACTTTATCAAGATTTAGGAGGGTGTCTATGGGAATGTGTGGCCATTTCTGATGTCAGGTATTAGATGTATTAGAAGACCTGGCTCACAATCAGCATTCAAATTTATCCAAAAGGTGTTGAGTAGGGTTGAGGTCAAGTTGTTGAGTAGGGTTGTTGAAGGTGTTGAGGGTGTTGAAGGTGTTGAGTAGGGTTGAGGTCAGGGTGTTGAGTAGGGTTGTTGAAGGTGTTGAGGGTGTTGAAGGTGTTGTGTAGGGTTGAGGTCAGGGTGTTGAGTAGGGTTGTTAAAGGTGTTGAGGGTGTTGAAGGTGTTGAGTAGGGTTGAGGTCAGGGTGTTAAGTAGGGTTGATGAAGGTGTTGAGGGTGTTGAAGGTGTTGAGTAGGGTTGAGGTCAGTGTGTTGAGTAGGGTTGTTGAAGGTGTTGAGGATGTTGAAGGTGTTGTGTAGGGTGGAGGTCAGGGTTCGATGCAGCACAGTCGAGTTCCTTCACACCAAACTGGTCAAACCGTGTCTTTATGGAGTTAGTTGTCTGAAATATTTTTTAAGCCACACCATTAAATATACCCTCCACTGAAAATAGGTGAACTCAATCGTTCGGAGGGGGGCCCCCATATCCTTTTAGCCACGTAAGTGTGATGGTTAGGTGTTTTTTGGCCATTAAGTGTACCTTAGGCAGAACCTGCAACTTCCATAGGTCTTCAACACATTCTACTACATGTTCTCCATATAACAGCGACACCAACAAAGCTAAGAAGCGTATCTTTCTTCTGCTAATAGGACTGATTCTTTATGATAATACTGGAAAGCTGAAAAGTATGACAGTTCTATGTCAGCCAGTTCTTTTTCCTGGGAAGAGATGGGAATATTGCTGCTGATTCATTAGCTGTCACTTGTTGCTTGCTGGAGCTTTTGTTTGATGCGTTGGCTGGATGTAGGAGGAATGTGTCACCTTCTTCTTGTCGTACAAACTCTATTGTCTTCACTTACTATTTAGCTCTACACTCTGAGATGACAGCTCCCACTCGAGACCCCTCGTTCTCTACGCGCCCGTGCGTCACCGCCGACAACACTAGCAACTAGTAAGTGGAACTACGCATGCTAAACGTATGTTTTCATTATTTCTTGTTGTATCAGCCCTTCTTGTTAAAATTAGGGCTGTTGAACGACTTAATGATGTCAACAATTACATCAACCATGGACAAAAAATACACCTAACCAACAATCTTGGGTTTGGTCGGGTAGGTTTTGAAACTACAAACAGACAGTTGAATTCAAAACTAAACATTGTTCCAGCTTGGGCCACCTATGTATACACCATACCTGTGGGGTCCCTCTAGAAGCTGGGAATTACTGTATGTATTAAAGCGATCTCCACTAGCTTCTCGTGCCAGTGGAAGGAATAGTGCCCCATCATTTGTGCCGGAGGGGGGAATAGTGCCCCATCATTTGTGCCGGAGGGGGGAATAGTGCCCCATCATCACCTTCCTCCATACATCAGAGCAGATCACCTTCCTCCATACATCAGAGCAGATCACCTTCCTCCATACATCAGACCAGATCACCTTCCTCCATACATCAGAGCAGATCACCTTCCTCCATACATCAGAGCAGATCACCTCCCTCCATACATCAGACCAGATCACCTTCCTCCGTACATCAGAGCAGATCACCTTCCTCCATACATCAGAGCAGATCACCTTCCTCCATACATCAGACCAGATCACCTTCCTCCGTACATCAGACCAGATCACCTTCCTCCATACATCAGACCAGATCACCTTCCTCCGTACATCAGACCAGATCACCTTCCTCCATACATCAGACCAGATCACCTTCCTCCATACATCAGAGCAGATCACCTTCCTCCATACATCAGACCAGAGCACCTTCCTCCATACATCAGACCAGATCACCTTCCTCCATACATCAGACCAGATCACCTTCCTCCATACATCAGACCAGATCACCTTCCTCCAGGCATCAGACCAGATCACCTTCCTCCATACATCAGACCAGATCACCTTCCTCCATACATCAGAGCAGAGCACCTTCCTCCATACATCAGACCAGATCACCTTCCTCCATACATCAGACCAGATCACCTTCCTCCATACATCAGACCAGATCACCTTCCTCCATACATCAGACCAGATCACCTTCCTCCATACATCAGAGCAGATCACCTTCCTCCATACATCAGACCGGATCACCTTCCTCCATACATCAGACCAGATCACCTTCCTCCATACATCAGAGCAGATCACCTTCCTCCATACATCAGACCAGATCACCTTCCTCCATACATCAGAGCAGATCACCTTCCTCCATACATCAGAGCAGATCACCTTCCTCCATACATCAGACCAGATCACCTTCCTCCATACATCAGACCAGATCACCTTCCTCCGTACATCAGACCAGATCACCTTCCTCCATACATCAGACCAGATCACCTTCCTCCATACATTTTGGGAGTCTCCTACATGCCTTTTTCGCAAACTCAAAACGTGCCATTTTGTTAAAAGTAATGTCTTTCTTCTGGCCACTCTACCATAAAGCCCAACTCTATGGAGCGTACGGCTTATTGTCCTCCTATGTACAGATCCTCCAGTCTCTGCTGTGGAACTCTGCAGCTCCTCCAGGGTTACCTTAGGCCTCTGTGCTCCTCTCTGATTAATGCCCTCCTTGCCCGCTCCGTGAGTTTTGGTGTGCGCCCGTCTCTTGGCAGGTTTGCGGTTGTGCCATGTTCTTTCCATTTGGTTATGAAAGATTTGATGGGGCTCCTAGGAATCATCAAAGATTAGGATATTTTTTTAACAACCTAAACCTGACTTGTACTTCTCAACAACATTGTCCCTTACTTGTTTGGAGAGTTCCTTGGTCTTCATGGCAGTGTTTGGTTAGTGGTGCCTCTTACTTAGGTGTTGCAGCCTCTGGGGCCTTTCAAAAAGGTGTGTCTATGTAATGACAGGTCATGTGACACTTAGATTGCACACAGGTGGACATCATTTCACCAATTATGTGACTTCTCAATGTATTTGGTTCCACCAGAGCTTTTTATGGGCTTCATAACACTCCATAACAGTTTAACACATAGGGAGACTGAAAGTCTCCCGTGTAATAACTTTTTATTTAGACAAGTTCTCTTTAATGAGATATCTGGTGGCACAGAAGGCTGATTCTGTGTGGAAAATACCACATTGTGGCCACTAGATGGAGCCGAGAAGCCTACTTTATTTCCTATGATACTTAGCACCATCTAGTGGCCATGATGCAGTATTGTCCCCACTCACACATTTTTTTTTTTTCAATAAATAATATTCGATCTGCAGAGAATAATACCTGAGAACATTCAGTTTTGCCCCTCGCATGCACAGAACGAATTTACATGCAGTTTTAAAGGACATGCTTCTATGCACATGTTGCAATAAATGAATCCTTTACTGCGGCCATTATAAAAGTCTCATCAGTTGATAAATCCATAATGTAGATATAAGAATATCTGCATTAACTTTAGCTTTATTTTTTTTTATTTTATTTTTTATGGCAAACAATAAAAGGTTAAAATAAAATGCTAATTGTCTGTATTTAGCGATTCGAGCGTCTCCTCGGTTAGAAAACAACGCCCCGCTCCTTCATTAGAGGAAAGTTCCTTTTCTAACACAACAAGTCCATCAATTAGACTTTAATGTGAAGTGCTCCAGATCGACTCGCCGGGGTCTTAAAAATTCAGCGGTGTGATGTAGAGGTAATAGCGGGAGAATGTCACTCTCTAATTAGCAGAGCGATTTGGGAGTCATTATTCCAGGTGACTTAAAGGTAAGCGGAGGATGGGAAGACGAAAAAGGGGGAGGGGGGGGGGGACAGTTCTAGCTAATGATGTGGGAGAAGGAGAGAAGAGGGGGGCGGCGGAGAAGAAGAAGAGGTCACCCCGAGCTGAGATCTGCCGGAGGAGGAGTGACTCACTTACTGAATGCCAGCAGATGTGTCCCTCGTATACATGAAATCTGCATTGTGTGCCGTCCGCCCACATTTACAGTGCCTTGCAAAAGTATTCACCCCCCCTTGGCTTTTTACCTATTTTGTTACATTACAGTCTTTAGTTCAATGTTTTGTTTTTTTAGTTTGAATTATATATGTGATTGATCAGAACACAATAGTCTAAGTTGGTGAAGTAAAATTAGAAAACTATATTTTATACATAAAACTATATTTCAGAAATAAAAAACTGATAATTGTCATTTGTGTATGTATTCACCCTCTTTGGCATGAAGCCCATAAAAAGCTCTGGTGCGACCAATTGCCTTCAGAAGTCACATAATTGGTGAAATGATGTCCACCTGTGTGCAATCAAAAGCCGCGTACACACGATCAAACATTCCGGTGGAAAAGTCCGGTGGACTCAAGTCCGCCGGACAATCCGCCCGTGTGTGGGCTCCGGCGGACTTTTTTTTACCCAAAAGTTCGATGGACTAAGAAAGTAGATTTGTACCTAAATATGTCCGCCGGACTCGCATACAGCCGTGTATGTGCCGGTCCGCCGTACTTTTGAAATGAACGGACTTTTCCCGCCCCGAGAAAAGTCCGCTCATTTTGAGCGCGGCTACAGGTAGCCGGGACCAGCGAGGGAAGAGTCGCTGGCCCCGTCACCTGGTATGGAGTTAAAGGGGAAGCTCTACGCCGAAAAAACAGCATGGGGGTCCCCCTCTAGGTCCATATCAGACCCTTATCTGAGCACGCAACCCAGCCGGTCAGGAAAGAGGGTGGGGACGAGCGAGCGCCCCCCCCCACCTCCTGAGCCGTACCAGGCCGTGTGCCCTCAACATGGGGGGGGGGGTGCTTTGGGGAGGGGTGCACCTTGTCCCCATGTTGATGAGGACAAGGGCCCGGGTTGTCGGGGTCTGCAGGCGGGGGGCTTATCGGAAACCATGAGCCCCCCTTAATAAGGGGGCCCCTGGATCCCGGTGCCCCACCCTATGTGAATGAGTATGGGGTACAATGTACCCCTACCCATTCACCTGTGAAAAAAATGTAAAAAAAACACAACACACAAGGGTTAAAATAGTTTATTGCACAGCTCCGGGGGTCTTCTTCCGTCTTCGAGGGTCTTCTCGCCGGACTCCTCCGCTATCTTCTGCTAGCTCTTTTACTAGCGGAGGAGCCCGGCTTTCTTCTTCACCGCCGCCCTCTTCTTCCGACTTCGGGGGTCTTGTCCCCCTCTTTGGGGGACTTGTCCCCCTCTTCGGTTCTTCTTGCTGGGCCACCGTGCCTTCTTCTAGCTCTTTTACAAGCGGTGGCCTTCTGTTCTTCTCTTCTCCTCTTGAGCTGTTGCCTCGTCGCTGTCTCTGGTCACAATGACAGGCACGCGGCCTGCGGCAACTTATATAGGTACATCGCCGAATGATGTCCCCACCCATTATGATGCCACAGTCCCAGAGGATGCTGGGACTGTGACATCATAATGGGCGGGGACATCATCCGGTGATGTCCCTATATAAGTCGCTGCACGCCGCGTGCCTGTCATTGTGACCAGAGACAGCGACGAGGCAACAGCTCAAGAGGAGAAGAACAGAAGAGAAGAACAGAAGAAGAGAAGACGACGACAGCGGCAACAGAAGACTGGGCCACCGCTTGTAAAAGAGCTAGAAGAAGGCGAGGAGGCCTGGCAAGAAGAACCGAAGAGGGAGACAAGACCCCCGAAGTCGGAAGAAGACCCCCGGGCGGCGACGAAGAAGAAAGCCGGGCTCCTCCGCTAGTAAAAGAGCTAGCAGAAGATAGCGGAGTCCGGCGAGAAGACCCCCCAAGACGGAAGAAGACCCCCGGAGCAGTGCAATAAATTATTTTTAAACCTTGTGTGTTGTGTTTTTTCTTTTACGTTTTTTTCACAGGTGAATGGGTAGGGGTACATTGTACCCCATACTCATTCACATAGGGTGGGGGCCCGGTATCCGGGGACCCCCTTATTAAAGGGAGCTCCCGGATTCCGATAAGCCCCCTGCCCGCAGGCCCCGACAACCAACGGCCAGGGTTGTCGGGAAGAGGCCCTTGTCCTCATCAACATGGAGACAAAGTGCTTTGGGGTGGGGGGGCTGCGTGGGGCGGCTACACCTTTGTAAGCCCCAGAGGCGGCAACACCTAAGTAAGAGGCGCCACTAACCAAAACACTGCCATGAAGACCAAGGAACTCTCCAAACAAGTAAGGGACAATGTTGTTGAGAAGTACAAGTCAGGGTTAGGTTATAAAAAAAAATATCCTAATCTTTGATGATTCCTAGGAGCACCATCAAATCTGTCATAACCAAATGGAAAGAACATGGCACAACAGCAAACCTGCCAAGAGACGGCCGCACACCAAAACTCATGCATCGGGCAAGGAGGACATTAATCAGAGAGGAGCACAGAGACCTAAGGCAACCCTGGAGAAGCTGCAGAGACTGGAGTATCTGTACATCAGACGACAATAAGCCGTACGCTCCAAAGAGTTGGGCATTATGGCAGAGTGGACAGAAGAACATTACTTTCAACAAAAAACAAAATGGCACGTTTTGAGTTTGCGAAAAGGCATGTGGGAGACTCCCAAAATGTATGGAGGAAGGTGATCTGCTCTGATGTATGGAGGAAGGTGATCTGCTCTGATGTATGGAGGAAGGTGATCTGGTCTGATGTATGGAGGAAGGTGATCTGCTCTGATGTATGGAGGAAGGTGATCTGCTCTGATGTATGGAGGAAGGTGCTCTGGTCTGATGTACGGAGGAAGGTGATCTGGTCTGATGTATGGAGGAAGGTGATCCGGTCTGATGTATGGAGGAAGGTGATCTGCTCTGATGTATGGAGGAAGGTGATCTGGTCTGATGTACGGAGGAAGGTGATCTGGTCTGATGTATGGAGGAAGGTGATCCGGTCTGATGTATGGAGGAAGGTGATCTGCTCTGATGTATGGAGGAAGGTGATCTGGTCTGATGTATGGAGGAAGGTGATCTGGTCTGATGTATGGAGGAAGGTGATCTGGTCTGATGTATGGAGGAAGGTGATCTGGTCTGATGCCTGGAGGAAGGTGATCTGGTCTGATGTACGGAGGAAGGTGATCTGCTCTGATGTATGGAGGAAGGTGATCTGGTCTGATGCCTGGAGGAAGGTGATCTGGTCTGATGTACGGAGGAAGGTGATCTGCTCTGATGTATGGAGGAAGGTGATCTGCTCTGATGTATGGAGGAAGGTGATCTGGTCTGATGTATGGAGGAAGGTGATCTGCTCTGATGTATGGAGGAAGGTGATCTGCTCTGATGTATGGAGGAAGGTGCTCTGGTCTGATGTACGGAGGAAGGTGATCTGGTCTGATGTATGGAGGAAGGTGATCCGGTCTGATGTATGGAGGAAGGTGATCTGCTCTGATGTATGGAGGAAGGTGATCTGGTCTGATGTACGGAGGA
This sequence comes from Lithobates pipiens, assembly GCF_037356315.1. Lineage (NCBI taxonomy): Eukaryota > Metazoa > Chordata > Amphibia > Anura > Ranidae > Lithobates > Lithobates pipiens. The sequence continues at coordinate 2,633,288 of NW_027507764.1, forward strand.
AGGTGCTCTGGTCTGATGTACGGAGGAAGGTGATCTGCTCTGATGTATGGAGGAAGGTGATCTGCTCTGATGTATGGAGGAAGGTGATCTGCTCTGATGTATGGAGGAAGGTGATCTGGTCTGATGTACGGAGGAAGGTGCTCTGGTCTGATGTACGGAGGAAGGTGATCTGCTCTGATGTATGGAGGAAGGTGATCTGCTCTGATGTATGGAGGAAGGTGATCTGCTCTGATGTATGGAGGAAGGTGATCTGCTCTGATGTATGGAGGAAGGTGATCTGCTCTGATGTATGGAGGAAGGTGATCTGCTCTGATGTATGGAGGAAGGTGATCTGGTCTGATGTACGGAGGAAGGTGATCTGGTCTGATGTACGGAGGAAGGTGATCTGGTCTGATGTATGGAGGAAGGTGATCTGGTCTGATGTATGGAGGAAGGTGATCTGGTCTGATGTATGGAGGAAGGTGATCTGGTCTGATGTATGGAGGAAGGTGATCTGGTCTGATGTATGGAGGAAGGTGATCTGCTCTGATGTATGGAGGAAGGTGATCTGGTCTGATGTATGGAGGAAGGTGATCTGGTCTGATGTATGGAGGAAGGTGATCTGCTCTGATGTATGGAGGAAGGTGCTCTGGTCTGATGTACGGAGGAAGGTGATCTGCTCTGATGTATGGAGGAAGGTGATCTGCTCTGATGTATGGAGGAAGGTGATCTGCTCTGATGTATGGAGGAAGGTGATCTGCTCTGATGTATGGAGGAAGGTGATCTGCTCTGATGTACGGAGGAAGGTGATCTGGTCTGATGTATGGAGGAAGGTGATCTGCTCTGATGTATGGAGGAAGGTGATCTGGTCTGATGTATGGAGGAAGGTGATCTGCTCTGATGTATGGAGAAAGGTGCTCTGGTCTGATGCATGGAGGAAGGTGATCTGCTCTGATGTACGGAGGAAGGTGATCTGCTCTGATGTACGGAGGAAGGTGATCTGGTCTGATGTATGGAGGAAGGTGATCTGGTCTGATGTATGGAGGAAGGTGATCTGCTCTGATGTATGGAGGAAGGTGATCTGGTCTGATGTATGGAGGAAGGTGATCTGCTCTGATGTATGGAGGAAGGTGATCTGCTCTGATGTATGGAGGAAGGTGATCTGGTCTGATGTACGGAGGAAGGTGATCTGGTCTGATGTACGGAGGAAGGTGATCTGGTCTGATGTATGGAGGAAGGTGATCTGGTCTGATGTATGGAGGAAGGTGATCTGGTCTGATGTATGGAGGAAGGTGATCTGGTCTGATGTACGGAGGAAGGTGCTCTGGTCTGATGTACGGAGGAAGGTGATCTGCTCTGATGTATGGAGGAAGGTGATCTGCTCTGATGTATGGAGGAAGGTGATCTGCTCTGATGTATGGAGGAAGGTGATCTGGTCTGATGTACGGAGGAAGGTGCTCTGGTCTGATGTACGGAGGAAGGTGATCTGCTCTGATGTATGGAGGAAGGTGATCTGCTCTGATGTATGGAGGAAGGTGATCTGCTCTGATGTATGGAGGAAGGTGATCTGCTCTGATGTATGGAGGAAGGTGATCTGCTCTGATGTATGGAGGAAGGTGATCTGCTCTGATGTATGGAGGAAGGTGATCTGGTCTGATGTACGGAGGAAGGTGATCTGGTCTGATGTACGGAGGAAGGTGATCTGGTCTGATGTATGGAGGAAGGTGATCTGGTCTGATGTATGGAGGAAGGTGATCTGGTCTGATGTATGGAGGAAGGTGATCTGGTCTGATGTATGGAGGAAGGTGATCTGGTCTGATGTATGGAGGAAGGTGATCTGCTCTGATGTATGGAGGAAGGTGATCTGGTCTGATGTATGGAGGAAGGTGATCTGGTCTGATGTATGGAGGAAGGTGATCTGCTCTGATGTATGGAGGAAGGTGCTCTGGTCTGATGTACGGAGGAAGGTGATCTGCTCTGATGTATGGAGGAAGGTGATCTGCTCTGATGTATGGAGGAAGGTGATCTGCTCTGATGTATGGAGGAAGGTGATCTGGTCTGATGTATGGAGGAAGGTGATCTGCTCTGATGTATGGAGGAAGGTGCTCTGGTCTGATGTACGGAGGAAGGTGATCTGCTCTGATGTATGGAGGAAGGTGATCTGGTCTGATGTATGGAGGAAGGTGATCTGGTCTGATGTATGGAGGAAGGTGATCTGGTCTGATGTATGGAGGAAGGTGCTCTGGTCTGATGTACGGAGGAAGGTGATCTGCTCTGATGTATGGAGGAAGGTGATCTGGTCTGATGTATGGAGGAAGGTGATCTGCTCTGATGTATGGAGGAAGGTGATCTGGTCTGATGTACGGAGGAAGGTGATCTGCTCTGATGTATGGAGGAAGGTGCTCTGGTCTGATGTACGGAGGAAGGTGATCTGCTCTGATGTATGGAGGAAGGTGATCTGGTCTGATGTACGGAGGAAGGTGATCTGCTCTGATGTATGGAGGAAGGTGATCTGCTCTGATGTATGGAGGAAGGTGATCTGCTCTGATGTATGGAGGAAGGTGATCTGCTCTGATGTATGGAGGAAGGTGATCTGGTCTGATGTATGGAGGAAGGTGATCTGGTCTGATGTATGGAGGAAGGTGATCTGGTCTGATGTACGGAGGAAGGTGATCTGCTCTGATGTATGGAGGAAGGTGATCTGCTCTGATGTATGGAGGAAGGTGATCTGGTCTGATGTATGGAGGAAGGTGATCTGCTCTGATGTACGGAGGAAGATGATCTGGTCTGATGTATGGAGGAAGGTGATCTGCTCTGATGTATGGAGGAAGGTGATCTGCTCTGATGTATGGAGGAAGGTGATCTGGTCTGATGTATGGAGGAAGGTGATCTGCTCTGATGTATGGAGGAAGGTGCTCTGGTCTGATGTACGGAGGAAGGTGATCTGCTCTGATGTATGGAGGAAGGTGATCTGGTCTGATGTATGGAGGAAGGTGATCTGGTCTGATGTATGGAGGAAGGTGCTCTGGTCTGATGTACGGAGGAAGGTGATCTGCTCTGATGTATGGAGGAAGGTGATCTGGTCTGATGTATGGAGGAAGGTGATCTGCTCTGATGTATGGAGGAAGGTGATCTGGTCTGATGTATGGAGGAAGGTGATCTGCTCTGATGTATGGAGGAAGGTGATCTGGTCTGATGTATGGAGGAAGGTGATCTGCTCTGATGTATGGAGGAAGGTGATCTGCTCTGATGTATGGAGGAAGGTGATCTGGTCTGATGTATGGAGGAAGGTGATCTGGTCTGATGTACGGAGGAAGGTGATCTGCTCTGATGTATGGAGGAAGGTGCTCTGGTCTGATGTACGGAGGAAGGTGATCTGGTCTGATGTATGGAGGAAGGTGATCTGGTCTGATGTATGGAGGAAGGTGATCTGCTCTGATGTATGGAGGAAGGTGATCTGGTCTGATGTACGGAGGAAGGTGATCTGCTCTGATGTATGGAGGAAGGTGATCTGCTCTGATGTATGGAGGAAGGTGATCTGCTCTGATGTATGGAGGAAGGTGATCTGCTCTGATGTATGGAGGAAGGTGATCTGCTCTGATGAGACTTAAACTGAACTTTTAAACCACTGCCATGAAGACCAAGGAACTCTCCTAACAAGTAAGGGACAATGTCGTTGAGAAGGACACGTCAGAGTTAGGTTTTACAAAAATATCCAAATATTGATGATCTCTAGGAGCTCCATCAAATCTATCATAACCAAATGGAAAGAACACACATAGGTTGGACTTGATGGACTTGTGTCTTTTTTTCAACCTCACCTACTATGTAAGTACCCTTCATATGAAGGGTATGAAGAATGAAGTACCCTTAACACAGCACAACAGCAAAGCTGCCAAGAGACGGGCGCACACCAAAACTCACGGAGCGGGCAAGGAGGGCATTAATCAGAGAGGAGCACAGAGACCCAAGGTGACCCTGGAGGAGCTGCAGAGTTCCACAGCAGAGACTGGAGGATATGTACATAGGAGGGCAATAAGCCGTACGCTCCATAGAGACTTATCCAAAGTGACTCGGAGCTGTGATACCCGCAAAAGGCGTCTCTACAAAGTATTGACTTTAGGGGGGTGAATAGTTCTGCACATTGACTTTTTCTGTTATTTTGTCCTATTTGTTGTTTGCTTCACAATAAAAAAAAAATCTTCCAAGTTGTGGGCGTGTTCTGTAAATGAAATGATGCAAATCCTCAAACAATCCATGTTAATTCCAGGTTGTGAGGCAACAAAACACGAAAAATGCCAAGGGGGGGTGAATACTTTTGCAAGGCACTGTATGGGAGCACTGGTACAGGCCCGCTCCTTAGCCACGCTGTGTGTGTCCATAGCCGCTTGCTATGGGGGCGCTGGTACAGGCCCCGCTCCTGAGCCACGCTGTGTGTGTCCATAGCCGCTTGCTATGGGGGCACTGGTACAGGCCCCGCTCCTGAGCCACGCTGTGTGTGTCCATAGCCGCTTGCTATGGGGGCGCTGGTACAGGCCCGCTCCTGAGCCACGCTGTGTGTGTCCATAGCCGCTTGCTATGGGGGCGCTGGTACAGGCCCCGCTCCTGAGCCACGCTGTGTGTGTCCATAGCCGCTTGCTATGGGGGCGCTGGTACAGGCCCCGCTCCTGAGCCACGCTGTGTGTGTCCATAGCCGCTTGCTATGGGGGCGCTGGTACAGGCCCCGCTCCTGAGCCACGCTGTGTGTGTCCATAGCCGCTTGCTATGGGGGCGCTGGTACAGGCCCGCTCCTGAGCCACGCTGTGTGTGTCCATAGCCGCTTGCTATGGGGGCGCTGGTACAGGCCCGCTCCTGAGCCACGCTGTGTGTGTCCATAGCCGCTTGCTATGGGGCGCTGGTACAGGCCCGCTCCTGAGCCACGCTGTGTGTGTCCATAGCCGCTTGCTATGGGGGGCGCTGGTACAGGCCCGCTCCTGAGCCACGCTGTGTGTGTCCATAGCCGCTTGCTATGGGGGCGCTGGTACAGGCCCGCTCCTGAGCCACGCTGTGTGTGTCCATAGCCGCTTGCTATGGGGGCGCTGGTACAGGCCCGCTCCTGAGCCACGCTGTGTGTGTCCATAGCCGCTTGCTATGGGGGCGCTGGTACAGGCCCCGCTCCTGAGCCACGCTGTGTGTGTCCATAGCCGCTTGCTATGGGGGCGCTGGTACAGGCCCGCTCCTGAGCCACGCTGTGTGTGTCCATAGCCGCTTGCTATGGGGCGCTGGTACAGGCCCGCTCCTGAGCCACGCTGTGTGTGTCCATAGCCGCTTGCTATGGGGGGCGCTGGTACAGGCCCGCTCCTGAGCCACGCTGTGTGTGTCCATAGCCGCTTGCTATGGGGGCGCTGGTACAGGCCCGCTCCTGAGCCACGCTGTGTGTGTCCATAGCCGCTTGCTATGGGGGCGCTGGTACAGGCCCCGCTCCTGAGCCACGCTGTGTGTGTCCATAGCCGCTTGCTATGGGGGCGCTGGTACAGGCCCCGCTCCTGAGCCACGCTGTGTGTGTCCATAGCCGCATTTTTTTTTATTTTAAAAAGTATATTTTTTCCCAAAAAATTGCGTTTGTAAGACCGCTGTGCAAATACGGTGTGACATAAAGTATTGCCACGACCGCCATTTTATTCTCTAGAGTGTCTGAAAAAAAATATATATTATGTTTGTCGGTTTCTAAGTAAATATCTAGCAAAACAAAATCAGATTTTTAACTTGTAAATAACAAATGTGAAAAATAAGCCCGATCCTTAACCTTTTAAAGGTATTTAAGCTAATGGTCTGCAGGCACATCAAAATGATAAGGTGGTAACCCCCCCTACCCCCCCCCCCCAAAAAAAAAAGCTCAACATAAATTTCTGGGTAGCCATGTCTACAGCCACCACTATATAAAGTAAGAATAAATATAGAAGGATTTTGTGGGATTTTTAAGGTACAAAAAAGTCTTCCATTATACCCCTAATGGACAGCATCCCCTGAAGAAGCCCGGAATATAGGCGAAACATGTTTTGAACTCCATTCTAAACTGCTGTATCCATAAAAATTGTATTGCATTGTACTCGCCAGAATTGTTTTTTCAACAATTTTTAATTTGTCTTTAAAATAAACAAAAATGTATATTATATTTTGAGATCACTATATATATATATATTGTATTTATTGGCATATAACATGCACTTTTTTCACTATGAAAATCGGGTTGCAAATAGCGTGTGCGTGTTATACACCAATACTTCAATCTTCATTGCCTCGGAGGGGACAGGGAGGGGGCGGGACGAGAGCCATCAGATTACATCCAATGAGAATCTCCTGTTTACTTGGCGGCCTCTGTAATAGGAAGTCCCGCCTCCTGGGCCGCCATTGGACCACTGTTCTGTTTATCATAGGAGATTCTCACTGTATGTAATCTGTCAGCGTTTGGCCCGCCCCCCTCCCTGTCCCCTCTAGGCTGCAGATGGGGATCGATCAGACTGCATTGATGGCAATGGTGAGGCTGCTTCATTGATGGCAATGGTGAGGCTGCTGCACTGATGGCAATGGTGAGGCTGCGGCACTGATGGCAATGGTGAGGCTGCAGCACTGATGGCAATGGTGAGGCTGTGGCATTGATGGCAATGGTGAGGTTGTGGCACTGATGGCAATGGTGAGGCTGCGGCACTGATGGCAATGGTGAGGCTGCAGCACTGATGGCAATGGTGAGGCTGCGGCATTGATGGCAATGGTGAGGCTGCGGCACTGATGGCAATGGTGAGGCTGCGGCACTGATGGCAATGGTGAGGCTGCGGCACTGATGGCAATGGTGAGGCTGCAGCACTGATGGCAATGGTGAGGCTGTGGCATTGATGGCAATGGTGAGGTTGTGGCACTGATGGCAATGGTGAGGCTGCGGCACTGATGGCAATGGTGAGGCTGCTGCTTTGATGGCAATGGTGAGGCTGCTGCATTGATGGCAATGGTGAGGCTGCTGCATTGATGGCAATGGTGAGGCTGCTGCACGCACTGATGGCAATGGTGAGGCTGCGGCACTGATGGCAATGGTGAGGCTGCTGCTTTGATGGCAATGGTGAGGCTGCTGCATTGATGGCAATGGTGAGGCCGCTGCATTGATGGCAATGGTGAGGCCGCTGCATTGATGGCAATGGTGAGGCTTTTACAATGGTGAGGCGGGTGCATTGATGACAATGGTGAGGCTGCAGATGGGCACTGACCCTTCTTTTGCTTCAAAGTTAATAATTTAACCACGAACCGTCGTAGCTGTACATCGGCTCGCGGGATCAGGCGCTGTACAGCGGAGGTGCCGATGCATAGCAGGGGGTGCCGATGCTTGTGGCCTGACCGCTGGCCACGAGCGATCGCAAGCACGAGGAATGACAGATCCTGTGTTCCTATTAGAAACCACTGAAAATGGGGGATAATATAGCGATCACTGAAAATGGGGGATAATATAGCGATCACCGAAAATGGGGGATAATATAGCGATCACCGAAAATGGGGGATAATATAGTGATCACCAAAAATGGGGGATAATATAGCGATCACCAAAAATGGGGGATAATATAGTGATCACCAAAAATGGGGGATAATATAGCGATCACTGAAAATGGGGGATAATATAGCGATCACTGAAAATGGGGGATAATATAGCGATCACCAAAAATGGGGGATAATATAGCGATCACTGAAAATGGGGGATAATATAGCGATCACCAAAAATTAACGATATATAGCGATCACCGAAAATGGGGGATAATATAGCGATCACCGAAAATGGGGGATAATATAGCGATTACCAAAAATGGGGGATAATACAGTGATCACCAAAAATGGGGGATAATATAGCGATCACCGAAAATGGGGGATAATATAGCGATCACCGAAAATGGGGGATAATATAGCGATCACCGAAAATGGGGGATAATATAGCGATCACCGAAAATGGGGGATAATATAGTGATCACCGAAAATGGGGGATAATATAGTGATCACCGAAAATGGGGGATAATATAGCGATCACCAAAAATGGGGGATAATATAGCGATCACCGAAAATGGGGGATAATATAGCGATCACTGAAAATGGGGGATAATATAGCGATCACCAAAAATGGGGGATAATATAGTGATCACCAAAAATGGGGGATAATATAGCGATCACCGAAAATGGGGGATAATATAGTGATCACCAAAAATGGGGGATAATATAGCGATCACCAAAAATGGGGGATAATATAGCGATCACCGAAAATGGGGGATAATATAGTGATCACCGAAAATGGGGGATAATATAGCGATCACACTTGTATTCCGAAAACTTTTACCTAACAGGTATATAAAAAAATATACACAACTAATAATATATATATATATATAATATAATAAAAGGCATGGGTTGGTCCTGTATATAAACGGCGATCAGCTAAAACCACGGGAACAGAAGAGAAGTGGGAGCTCCAAGATAAACTGCAAAATGAAGCGATGAGGTGTGGGGAACCATGAGGAGATCAGGGGGGTAGGGGGAGGAATTTGTGTTGGGAGGGGGAATTTGGGGGGCAGCAGGCTGTAAGAATTGTTCTAGGAGGGGAAATTTGGGGAGGAGGGGTGCTAGGAGTGGTGATTTTGGGGGATTTGTGTTGGAAAGGGGGGGGGGATTTTGTTTTGTTTTTTGCTAGAAGAGGTATGAGGTACCCCCCTAGATATGGTAGAGGGAGGAGGGTAATTGTGATAGGAAGGTAAGGTTTTTTTTTGGGGGGGGGGGGGGTTGTGCTAGGAGTGGGATTTATTTATTTTGGGCAGGTGGAGGGGGGTTGTGCTAGTAGACATGAATGGGGGGGGGGTATTTGTGCTAGGAGGGGGATTGGGGGCTTGTGCCGGGAGTGGGGATTTGAAGTAGGGGGCGAGTGGTGGTTACTCAGAGAGTATTTTTTAAGTGCTATTTTTTTGGGGGGTTGTGCTAGGAGGGGAAGTTAGTGGGGGAGGGGTTTGTGCTAGGAGGGGAAATTAGTGGGGGGGGGGGGTTGTGCTAGGAGGGGAAGTTAGTGGGGGAGGGGTTTGTGCTAGGAGGGGAAATTAGTGGGGGAAAGGTTTGTGCTAGGAGGGGAAATTAGTGGGGGAGGGGTTTGTGCTAGGAGGGGAAATTAATGGGGGAGGGGTTTGTGCTAGGAGGGGAAATTAGTGGGGGAGAGGTTTGTGATAGGAGGGGAAATTAGTGGGGGAGGGGTTTGTGATAGGAGGGAATATTAGTGGGGAGGGGTTTGTGCTAGGAGGGGAAATTAGTGGGGGAGGGGTTTGTGCTAGGAGGGGAAATTAGTGGGGGAGGGGTTTGTGATAGGAGGGGAAATTAGTGGGGGAGGGGTTTGTGCTAGGAGGGGAAATTAGTGGGGGAGGGGTTTGTGCTAGGAGGGGAAATTAATGGGGGAGGGGGTTTGTGCTAGGAGGGGAAATTAGTGGGGGAGGGGGTTTGTGCTAGGAGGGGAAATTAGTGGGGGAGGGGGTTTGTGCTAGGAGGGGAAATTAGTGGGGGAGGGGGTTTGTGCTAGGAGGGGAAATTAGTGGGGGAGGGTTTGTGCTAGGAGGGGAAATTAGTGGGGGAGGGGTTTGTGCTAGGAGGGGAAATTAGAGGGGGAGGGGTTTGTGCTAAGAGGGGAAAATAGTGGGGGAGGGGTTTGTGCTAGGAGGGGGAATTAGTGGGGGAAAGGTTTGTGCTAGGAGGGGAAGTTAGTGGGGGAGGGGTTTGTGCTAGGAGGGGAAATTAGTGGGGGAGGGGTTTGTGCTAGGAGGGGAAATTAGTGGGGGAGAGGTTTGTGATAGGAGGGGAAATTAGTGGAGGAGGGGTTTGTGCTAGGAGGGGAAATTAGTGGGGGAGAGGTTTGTGATAGGAGGGGAAATTAGTGGAGGAGGGGTTTGTGCTAGGAGGGGAAATTAGTGGGGGAGGGGTTTGTGATAGGAGGGGAAATTAGTGGGGGAGAGGTTTGTGATAGGAGGGGATATTAGTGGGGGAGGGGTTTGTGCTAGGAGGGGAAATTAGTGGGGGGAGGGGTTTGTGATAGGAGGGGAAATTAGTGGGGGAGGGGTTTGTGCTAGGAGGGGAAATTAGTGGGGGAGGGGTTTGTGCTAGGAGGGGAAATTAGTGGAGGAGGGGTTTGTGCTAGGAGGGGAAATTAGTGGGGGAGAGGTTTGTGATAGGAGGGGAAATTAGTGGGGGAGAGGTTTGTGATAGGAGGGGAAATTAGTGGGGGAGAGGTTTGTGATAGGAGGGGATATTAGTGGGGGAGGGGTTTGTGCTAGGAGGGGAAATTAGTGGGGGAGGGGTTTGTGATAGGAGGGGAAATTAGTGGGGGAGAGGTTTGTGATAGGAGGGGATATTAGTGGGGGAGGGGTTTGTGCTAGGAGGGGAAATTAGTGGGGGAGGGGTTTGTGATAGGAGGGGAAATTAGTGGGGGAGGGGTTTGTGATAGGAGGGGAAATTAGTGGGGGAGGGGGTTTGTGCTAGGAGGGGAAATTAGTGGGGGAGGGGTTTGTGCTAAGAGGGGAAATAGTGGGGGAGGGGTTTGTGCTAGGAGGGGAATTAGTGGGGAAAGGTTTGTGCTAGGAGGGGAAGTTAGTGGGGGAGGGGTTTGTGCTAGGAGGGGAAATTAGTGGGGGAGGGGTTTGTGCTAGGAGGGGAAATTAGTGGGGGAGAGGTTTGTGATAGGAGGGGAAATTAGTGGAGGAGGGGTTTGTGCTAGGAGGGGAAATTAGTGGGGGAGAGGTTTGTGATAGGAGGGGAAATTAGTGGAGGAGGGGTTTGTGCTAGGAGGGGAAATTAGTGGGGGAGGGTTTGTGATAGGAGGGGAAATTAGTGGGGGAGAGGTTTGTGATAGGAGGGGATATTAGTGGGGGAGGGGTTTGTGCTAGGAGGGGAAATTAGTGGGGGAGGGGTTTGTGATAGGAGGGGAAATTAGTGGGGGAGGGGTTTGTGCTAGGAGGGGAAATTAGTGGGGGAGGTGTTTGTGCTAGGAGGGGAAATTAGTGGAGGAGGGGGTTTTGTGCTAGGAGGGGAAATTAGTGGGGGAGAGGTTTTGTGATAGGAGGGGAAATTAGTGGGGGAGAGGTTTGTGATAGGAGGGGAAATTAGTGGGGGAGAGGTTGTGATAGGAGGGGATATTAGTGGGGGAGGGGTTTGTGCTAGGAGGGGAAATTAGTGGGGGAGGGGTTTGTGATAGGAGGGGAAATTAGTGGGGGAGAGGTTTGTGATAGGAGGGGAAATTAGTGGGGGAGGGGGTTTGTGCTAGGAGGGGAAATTAGTGGGGGAGGGGTTTGTGATAGGAGGGGAAATTAGTGGGGGAGGGGTTTGTGATAGGAGGGGAAATTAGTGGGGGAGGGGGTTTGTGCTAGGAGGGGAAATTAGTGGGGGAGGGGTTTGTGCTAGGAGGGGAAATTAGTGGGGGAGGGGTTTGTGCTAGGAGGGGAAATTAGTGGGGGAGGGTTTGTGATAGGAGGGGAAATTAGTGGGGGAGAGGTTTGTGATAGGAGGGGAATATTAGTGGAGGGAGGGGTTTGTGCTAGGAGGGGAAATTAGTGGGGGAGAGGTTTGTGATAGGAGGGGAAATTAGTGGGGGAGAGGTTTGTGATAGGAGGGGATATTAGTGGGGGAGGGGTTTGTGCTAGGAGGGGAAATTAGTGGGGGAGAGGTTTGTGATAGGAGGGGATATTAGTGGGGGAGGGGTTTGTGCTAGGAGGGGAAATTAGTGGGGGAGGGGTTTGTGATAGGAGGGGAAATTAGTGGGGGAGGGGTTTGTGATAGGAGGGGAAATTAGTGGGGGAGGGGGGTTGTGCTAGGAGGGGAAATTAGTGGGGGAGGGGTTTGTGCTAGGAGGGGAAATTAGTGGGGAGGGGTTTGTGCTAGGAGGGGAAATTAGTGGAGGAGGGGTTTGTGCTAGGAGGGGAAATTAGTGGGGGAGGGGTTTGTGCTAGGAGGGGAAATTAATGGGGGAGGGGGTTTGTGCTAGGAGGGGAAATTAGTGGGGGAGGGGGTTTGTGCTAGGAGGGGAAATTAGAGGGGAGGGGTTTGTGCTAAGAGGGAAATTAGTGGGGGAGGGGTTTGTGCTAGGAGGGGGAATTAGTGGGGGAGGGGGTCTGTGCTAGGAGGGGAAATTAGTGGGGGAGGGGTCTGTGCTAGGAGGGGAAATTAGTGGGGGAGGGGTTTGTGCTAGGAGGGGAAATTAGTGGGGGAGGGGTTTGTGCTAGGAGGGGAAATTAGTGGGGGAGGGGTTTGTGCTAGGAGGGGAAATTAGTGGGGGAGGGGTTTGTGCTAGGAGGGGAAATTAGTGGAGGAGGGGTTTGTGCTAGGAGGGGAAATTAGTGGGGGAGAGGTTTGTGATAGGAGGGGAAATTAGTGGGGGAGAGGTTTGTGATAGGAGGGGATATTAGTGGGGGAGGGGTTTGTGCTAGGAGGGGAAATTAGTGGGGGAGGGGTTTGTGATAGGAGGGGAAATTAATGGGGGAGGGGGTTTGTGCTAGGAGGGGAAATTAGTGGGGGAGGGGGTTTGTGCTAGGAGGGGAAATTAGAGGGGGAGGGGTTTGTGCTAAGAGGGGAAATTAGTGGGGGAGGGGTTTGTGCTAGGAGGGGGAATTAGTGGGGGAGGGGTTTGTGCTAGGAGGGGAAATTAATGGGGGAGGGGGTTTGTGCTAGGAGGGGAAATTAGTGGGGGAGGGGGTTTGTGCTAGGAGGGGAAATTAGAGGGGGAGGGGTTTGTGCTAGGAGGGGAAATTAGAGGGGGAGGGGTTTGTGCTAGGAGGGGAATTAGTGGGGAGGGGTTTGTGCTAGGAGGGGAAATTAATGGGGGAGGGGGTTTGTGCTAGGAGGGGAAATTAGTGGGGGAGGGGGTTTGTGCTAGGAGGGGAAATTAGTGGGGGAGGGGTTTGTGCTAGGAGGGGAAATTAGTGGGGGAGAGGTTTGTGCTAGGAGGGGAAATTAGTGGGGGAGGGGTCTGTGCTAGGAGGGGAAATTAGTGGGGGAGGGGTCTGTGCTAGGAGGGGAAATTAGTGGGGGAGGGGTTTGTGCTAGGAGGGGAAATTAGTGGGGGAGGGGTTTGTGCTAGGAGGGGAAATTAGTGGGGGAGGGGTTTGTGCTAGGAGGGGAAATTAGTGGGGGAGGGGTTTGTGCTAGGAGGGGAAATTAGTGGAGGAGGGGTTTGTGATAGGAGGGGAAATTAGTGGGGGAGAGGTTTGTGATAGGAGGGGAAATTAGTGGGGGAGGGGGTTTGTGATAGGAGGGGATATTAGTGGGGGAGGGGTTTGTGCTAGGAGGGGAAATTAGTGGGGGAGGGGTTTGTGATAGGAGGGGAAATTAGTGGGGGAGAGGTTTGTGATAGGAGGGGATATTAGTGGGGGAGGGGTCTGTGCTAGGAGGGGAAATTAGTGGGGGAGGGGTTCTGTGCTAGGAGGGGAAATTAGTGGGGGAGGGGTTTGTGCTAGGAGGGGGAATTAGTGGAGGAGGGGTTTGTGCTAGGAGGGGAATTAGTGGAGGAGGGGTTTGTGCTAGGAGGGGAAATTAATGGGGGAGGGGGTTTGTGCTAGGAGGGGAAATTAGTGGGGGAGGGGGTTTGTGCTAGGAGGGGAAATTAGTGGGGGAGGGGTTTGTGCTAGGAGGGGAAATTAGTGGGGGAGAGGTTTGTGCTAGGAGGGGAAATTAGTGGGGGAGGGGTCTGTGCTAGGAGGGGAAATTAGTGGGGGAGGGGTCTGTGCTAGGAGGGGAAATTAGTGGGGGAGGGGTTTGTGCTAGGAGGGGAAATTAGTGGGGGAGGGGTTTGTGCTAGGAGGGGAAATTAGTGGGGGAGGGGTTTGTGCTAGGAGGGGAAATTAGTGGAGGAGGGGTTTGTGCTAGGAGGGGAAATTAGTGGGGGAGAGGTTTGTGATAGGAGGGGAAATTAGTGGGGGAGAGGTTTGTGATAGGAGGGGAAATTAGTGGGGGAGAGGTTTGTGATAGGAGGGGATATTAGTGGGGGAGGGGTTTGTGCTAGGAGGGGAAATTAGTGGGGGAGGGGTTTGTGATAGGAGGGGAAATTGGTGGGGGAGAGGTTTGTGATAGGAGGGGATATTAGTGGGGGAGGGGTTTGTGCTAGGAGGGGAAATTAGTGGGGGAGGGGTTTGTGATAGGAGGGGAAATTAGTGGGGGAGGGGGTTGTGCTAGGAGGGGAAATTAGTGGGGGAGGGGTTTGTGATAGGAGGGGAAATTAGTGGGGGAGGGGGTTTGTGCTAGGAGGGGAAATTAGTGGGGGAGGGGTTTGTGCAAGGAGGGGAAATTAGTGGGGGAGGGGTTTGTGCTAGGAGGGGAAATTAGTGGAGGAGGGGTTTGTGCTAGGAGGGGAAATTAGTGGGGGAGAGGTTTGTGATAGGAGGGGAAATTAGTGGGGGAGAGGTTTGTGATAGGAGGGGATATTAGTGGGGGAGGGGTTTGTGCTAGGAGGGGAAATTAGTGGGGGAGAGGTTTGTGATAGGAGGGGATATTAGTGGGGGAGGGGTTTGTGCTAGGAGGGGAAATTAGTGGGGGAGGGGTTTGTGATAGGAGGGGAAATTAGTGGGGGAGGGTTTGTGATAGGAGGGGAAATTAGTGGGGGAGGGGGTTTGTGCTAGGAGGGGAAATTAGTGGGGGAGGGGTTTGTGCTAGGAGGGGAAATTAGTGGGGGGAGGGGTTTGTGCTAGGAGGGGAAATTAGTGGAGGAGGGGGTTTGTGCTAGGAGGGGAAATTAGAGGGGGAGGGGTTTGTGCTAAGAGGGGAAATTAGTGGGGGAGGGGTTTGTGCTAGGAGGGGGAATTAGTGGGGGAGGGGGTCTGTGCTAGGAGGGGAAATTAGTGGGGGAGGGGTCTGTGCTAGGAGGGGAAATTAGTGGGGGAGGGGTTTGTGCTAGGAGGGGAAATTAGTGGGGGAGGGTTTGTGCTAGGAGGGGAAATTAGTGGGGGAGGGGTTTGTGCTAGGAGGGGAAATTAGTGGGGGAGGGGTTTGTGCTAGGAGGGGAAATTAGTGGGGAGGGGTTTGTGCTAGGAGGGGAAATTAGTGGGGAAGGGGTTTGTGCTAGGAGGGGAAATTAGTGGGGGAGGGGTTTGTGCTAGGAGGGGAAATTAGTGGGGGAGGGGTTTGTGCTAGGAGGGGAAATTAGTGGGGGAGAGGTTTGTGATAGGAGGGGAAATTAGTGGGGGAGAGGTTTGTGATAGGAGGGGATATTAGTGGGGGAGGGGTTTGTGCTAGGAGGGGAAATTAGTGGGGGAGGGGTTTGTGCTAGGAGGGGAAATTAGAGGGGGAGGGGTTTGTGCTAAGAGGGGAAAATAGTGGGGGAGGGGTTTGTGCTAGGAGGGGGAATTAGTGTGGGGAAAGGTTTGTGCTAGGAGGGGAAGTTAGTGGGGGAGGGGTTTGTGCTAGGAGGGGAAATTAGTGGGGGAGGGGTTTGTGCTAGGAGGGGAAATTAGTGGGGGAGAGGTTTGTGATAGGAGGGGAAATTAGTGGAGGAGGGGGTTTGTGCTAGGAGGGGAAATTAGTGGGGGAGGAGGTTTGTGATAGGAGGGGAAATTAGTGGAGGAGGGGTTTGTGCTAGGAGGGGAAATTAGTGGGGGAGGGGTTTGTGATAGGAGGGGAAATTAGTGGGGGAGAGGTTTGTGATAGGAGGGGATAATTAGTGGGGGAGGGGTTTGTGCTAGGAGGGGAAATTAGTGGGGGAGGGGTTTGTGATAGGAGGGGAAATTAGTGGGGGAGGGGTTTGTGCTAGGAGGGGAAATTAGTGGGGGAGGGGTTTGTGCTAGGAGGGGAAATTAGTGGAGGAGGGGTTTGTGCTAGGAGGGGAAATTAGTGGGGGAGAGGTTTGTGATAGGAGGGGAAATTAGTGGGGGAGAGGTTTGTGATAGGAGGGGAAATTAGTGGGGAGAGGTTTGTGATAGGAGGGGATATTAGTGGGGGAGGGGTTTGTGCTAGGAGGGGAAATTAGTGGGGGAGGGGTTGTGATAGGAGGGGAAATTAGTGGGGAGAGGTTTGTGATAGGAGGGGATATTAGTGGGGGAGGGGTTTGTGCTAGGAGGGGAAATTAGTGGGGGAGGGGTTTGTGATAGGAGGGGAAATTAGTGGGGGAGGGGTTTGTGATAGGAGGGGAAATTAGTGGGGAGGGGGTTTGTGCTAGGAGGGGAAATTAGTGGGGGAGGGGTTTGTGCTAGGAGGGGAAATTAGTGGGGGAGGGGTTTGTGCTAGGAGGGGAAATTAGTGGAGGAGGGGTTTGTGCTAGGAGGGGAAATTAGTGGGGGAGGGGTTTGTGCTAGGAGGGGAAATTAATGGGGGAGGGGGTTTGTGCTAGGAGGGGAAATTAGTGGGGGAGGGGGTTTGTGCTAGGAGGGGAAATTAGTGGGGGAGGGGTTTGTGCTAGGAGGGGAAATTAGTGGGGGAGGGGTTTGTGCTAGGAGGGGAAATTAGTGGAGGAGGGGTTTGTGCTAGGAGGGGAATTTAGTGGGGGAGAGGTTTGTGATAGGAGGGGAAATTAGTGGGGGAGAGGTTTGTGATAGGAGGGGATATTAGTGGGGGAGGGGTTTGTGCTAGGAGGGGAAATTAGTGGGGAGAGGTTTGTGATAGGAGGGGATATTAGTGGGGGAGGGGGTTTGTGCTAGGAGGGGAATTAGTGGGGGAGGGGTTTGTGATAGGAGGGGAAATTAGTGGGGAGGGGTTTGTGATAGGAGGGGAAATTAGTGGGGGAGGGGGTTTGTGCTAGGAGGGGAAATTAGTGGGGGAGGGGTTTGTGCTAGGAGGGGAAATTAGTGGGGGAGGGGTTTGTGCTAGGAGGGGAAATTAGTGGAGGAGGGGTTTGTGCTAGGAGGGGAAATTAGTGGGGGAGGGGTTTGTGCTAGGAGGGGAAATTAATGGGGGAGGGGGTTTGTGCTAGGAGGGGAAATTAGTGGGGGAGGGGTTTGTGCTAGGAGGGGAAATTAGAGGGGGAGGGGTTTGTGCTAAGAGGGGAAATTAGTGGGGGAGGGGTTTGTGCTAGGAGGGGGAATTAGTGGGGGAGGGGGTCTGTGCTAGGAGGGGAAATTAGTGGGGGAGGGGTCTGTGCTAGGAGGGGAAATTAGTGGGGGAGGGGTTTGTGCTAGGAGGGGAAATTAGTGGGGGAGGGGTTTGTGCTAGGAGGGGAAATTAGTGGGGGAGGGGTTTGTGCTAGGAGGGGAAATTAGTGGGGGAGGGGTTTGTGCTAGGAGGGGAAATTAGTGGAGGAGGGGTTTGTGCTAGGAGGGGAAATTAGTGGGGGAGAGGTTTGTGATAGGAGGGGAAATTAGTGGGGGAGAGGTTTGTGATAGGAGGGGATATTAGCGGGGGAGGGGTTTGTGCTAGGAGGGGAAATTAGTGGGGGAGGGGTTTGTGATAGGAGGGGAAATTAATGGGGGAGGGGGTTTGTGCTAGGAGGGGAAATTAGTGGGGGAGGGGGTTTGTGCTAGGAGGGGAAATTAGAGGGGGAGGGGTTTGTGCTAAGAGGGGAAATTAGTGGGGGAGGGGTTTGTGCTAGGAGGGGGAATTAGTGGGGGAGGGGTTTGTGCTAGGAGGGGAAATTAATGGGGGAGGGGTTTGTGCTAGGAGGGAAATTAGTGGGGGAGGGGGTTTGTGCTAGGAGGGAAATTAGAGGGGGAGGGGTTTGTGCTAGGAGGGGAATTAGTGGAGGAGGGGTTTGTGCTAGGAGGGGAAATTAATGGGGGAGGGGGTTTGTGCTAGGAGGGGAAATTAGTGGGGGAGGGGTTTGTGCTAGGAGGGGAAATTAGTGGGGAGGGTTTGTGCTAGGAGGGGAAATTAGTGGGGGAGAGGTTTGTGCTAGGAGGGGAAATTAGTGGGGGAGGGGTCTGTGCTAGGAGGGGAAATTAGTGGGGGAGGGGTCTGTGCTAGGAGGGGAAATTAGTGGGGGAGGGGTTTGTGCTAGGAGGGGAAATTAGTGGGGGAGGGGTTTGTGCTAGGAGGGGAAATTAGTGGGGAGGGGTTTGTGCTAGGAGGGGAAATTAGTGGAGGAGGGGTTTGTGCTAGGAGGGGAAATTAGTGGGGGAGAGGTTTGTGATAGGAGGGGAAATTAGTGGGGGAGAGGTTTGTGATAGGAGGGGAAATTAGTGGGGGAGAGGTTTGTGATAGGAGGGGATATTAGTGGGGGAGGGGTTTGTGCTAGGAGGGGAAATTAGTGGGGGAGGGGTTTGTGATAGGAGGGGAAATTAGTGGGGGAGAGGTTTGTGATAGGAGGGGATATTAGTGGGGGAGGGGTTTGTGCTAGGAGGGGAAATTAGTGGGGGGAGGGGTTTGTGATAGGAGGGGAAATTAGTGGGGGAGGGTTTGTGATAGGAGGGGAAATTAGTGGGGGAGGGGGTTTGTGCTAGGAGGGGAAATTAGTGGGGGAGGGGTTTGTGCTAGGAGGGGAAATTAGTGGGGGAGGGGTTTGTGCTAGGAGGGGAAATTAGTGGAGGAGGGGTTTGTGCTAGGAGGGGAAATTAGTGGGGGAGAGGTTTGTGATAGGAGGGGAAATTAGTGGGGGAGAGGTTTGTGATAGGAGGGGATATTAGTGGGGGAGGGGTTTGTGCTAGGAGGGGAAATTAGTGGGGGAGAGGTTTGTGATAGGAGGGGATATTAGTGGGGGAGGGGTTTGTGCTAGGAGGGGAAATTAGTGGGGGAGGGGTTTGTGATAGGAGGGGAAATTAGTGGGGGAGGGGTTTGTGATAGGAGGGGAAATTAGTGGGGGAGGGAGTTTGTGCTAGGAGGGGAAATTAGTGGGGGAGGGGTTTGTGCTAGGAGGGGAAATTAGTGGGGGAGGGGTTTGTGCTAGGAGGGGAAATTAGTGGAGGAGGGGTTTGTGCTAGGAGGGGAAATTAGTGGGGGAGGGGTTTGTGCTAGGAGGGGAAATTAATGGGGGAGGGGGTTTGTGCTAGGAGGGGAAATTAGTGGGGGAGGGGTTTGTGCTAGGAGGGGAAATTAGAGGGGGAGGGGTTTGTGCTAAGAGGGGAAATTAGTGGGGGAGGGGTTTGTGCTAGGAGGGGGAATTAGTGGGGGAGGGGGTCTGTGCTAGGAGGGGAAATTAGTGGGGGAGGGGTCTGTGCTAGGAGGGGAAATTAGTGGGGGAGGGGTTTGTGCTAGGAGGGGAAATTAGTGGGGGAGGGTTTGTGCTAGGAGGGGAAATTAGTGGGGGAGGGGTTTGTGCTAGGAGGGGAAATTAGTGGGGGAGGGGTTTGTGCTAGGAGGGGAAATTAGAGGGGGAGGGGTTTGTGCTAAGAGGGGAAATTAGTGGGGGAGGGGTTTGTGCTAGGAGGGGGAATTAGTGGGGGAGGGGGTCTGTGCTAGGAGGGGAAATTAGTGGGGGAGGGGTCTGTGCTAGGAGGGGAAATTAGTGGGGGAGGGGTTTGTGCTAGGAGGGGAAATTAGTGGGGGAGGGGTTTGTGCTAGGAGGGGAAATTAGTGGGGGAGGGGTTTGTGCTAGGAGGGGAAATTAGTGGGGGAGGGGTTTGTGCTAGGAGGGGAAATTAGTGGAGGAGGGGTTTGTGCTAGGAGGGGAAATTAGTGGGGAGAGGTTTGTGATAGGAGGGGAAATTAGTGGGGGAGAGGTTTGTGATAGGAGGGGATATTAGTGGGGGAGGGGTTTGTGCTAGGAGGGGAAATTAGTGGGGGGAGGGGTTTGTGCTAGGAGGGGAAATTAGAGGGGGAGGGGTTTGTGCTAAGAGGGGAAAATAGTGGGGGAGGGGTTTGTGCTAGGAGGGGGAATTAGTGGGGGAAAGGTTTGTGCTAGGAGGGGAAGTTAGTGGGGGAGGGGTTTGTGCTAGGAGGGGAAATTAGTGGGGGAGGGGTTTGTGCTAGGAGGGGAAATTAGTGGGGGAGAGGTTTGTGATAGGAGGGGAAATTAGTGGAGGAGGGGTTTGTGCTAGGAGGGGAAATTAGTGGGGGAGAGGTTTGTGATAGGAGGGGAAATTAGTGGAGGAGGGGTTTGTGCTAGGAGGGGAAATTAGTGGGGGAGGGGTTTGTGATAGGAGGGGAAATTAGTGGGGGAGAGGTTTGTGATAGGAGGGGATATTAGTGGGGGAGGGGTTTGTGCTAGGAGGGGAAATTAGTGGGGGAGGGGTTTGTGATAGGAGGGGAAATTAGTGGGGGAGGGGTTTGTGCTAGGAGGGGAAATTAGTGGGGGAGGGTTTGTGCTAGGAGGGGAAATTAGTGGGAGGAGGGGTTTGTGCTAGGAGGGGAAATTAGTGGGGGAGAGGTTTGTGATAGGAGGGGAAATTAGTGGGGGAGAGGTTTGTGATAGGAGGGGAAATTAGTGGGGGAGAGGGTTTGTGATAGGAGGGGATATTAGTGGGGGAGGGGTTTGTGCTAGGAGGGGAAATTAGTGGGGGAGGGGTTTGTGATAGGAGGGGAAATTAGTGGGGGAGAGGTTTGTGATAGGAGGGGATATTAGTGGGGGAGGGGTTTGTGCTAGGAGGGGAAATTAGTGGGGGAGGGGTTTGTGATAGGAGGGGAAATTAGTGGGGGAGGGGTTTGTGATAGGAGGGGAAATTAGTGGGGGAGGGGGTTTGTGCTAGGAGGGGAAATTAGTGGGGGAGGGGTTTGTGCTAGGAGGGGAAATTAGTGGGGGAGGGGTTTGTGCTAGGAGGGGAAATTAGTGGAGGAGGGGTTTGTGCTAGGAGGGGAAATTAGTGGGGGAGAGGTTTGTGATAGGAGGGGAAATTAGTGGGGGAGAGGTTTGTGATAGGAGGGGATATTAGTGGGGGAGAGGTTTGTGATAGGAGGGGATATTAGTGGGGGAGGGGTTTGTGCTAGGAGGGGAAATTAGTGGGGGAGGGGTTTGTGATAGGAGGGGAAATTAATGGGGGAGGGGGTTTGTGCTAGGAGGGGAAATTAGTGGGGGAGGGGTTTGTGCTAGGAGGGGAAATTAGTGGGGGAGGGGTTTGTGCTAGGAGGGGAAATTAGTGGGGGAGGGGTTTGTGCTAGGAGGGGAAATTAGTGGAGGAGGGGTTTGTGCTAGGAGGGGAAATTAGTGGGGGAGAGGTTTGTGATAGGAGGGGAAATTAGTGGGGGAGAGGTTTGTGATAGGAGGGGATATTAGTGGGGGAGGGGTTTGTGCTAGGAGGGGAAATTAGTGGGGGAGGGGTTTGTGATAGGAGGGGAAATTAATGGGGGAGGGGGTTTGTGCTAGGAGGGGAAATTAGTGGGGGAGGGGGTTTGTGCTAGGAGGGGAAATTAGAGGGGGAGGGGTTTGTGCTAAGAGGGGAAATTAGTGGGGGAGGGGTTTGTGCTAGGAGGGGGAATTAGTGGGGGAGGGGTTTGTGCTAGGAGGGGAAATTAATGGGGGAGGGGGTTTGTGCTAGGAGGGGAAATTAGTGGGGGAGGGGGTTTGTGCTAGGAGGGGAAATTAGAGGGGGAGGGGTTTGTGCTAGGAGGGGGAATTAGTGGAGGAGGGGTTTGTGCTAGGAGGGGAAATTAATGGGGGAGGGGGTTTGTGCTAGGAGGGGAAATTAGTGGGGGAGGGGGTTTGTGCTAGGAGGGGAAATTAGTGGGGGAGGGGTTTGTGCTAGGAGGGGAAATTAGTGGGGGAGGGGGTTTGTGCTAGGAGGGGAAATTAGTGGGGGAGGGGGTTTGTGCTAGGAGGGGAAATTAGTGGGGGAGGGGTTTGTGCTAGGAGGGGAAATTAGTGGGGGAGAGGTTTGTGCTAGGAGGGGAAATTAGTGGGGGAGGGGTCTGTGCTAGGAGGGGAAATTAGTGGGGGAGGGGTCTGTGCTAGGAGGGGAAATTAGTGGGGGAGGGGTTTGTGCTAGGAGGGGAAATTAGTGGGGGAGGGGTTTGTGCTAGGAGGGGAAATTAGTGGGGGAGGGGTTTGTGCTAGGAGGGGAAATTAGTGGGGGAGGGGTTTGTGCTAGGAGGGGAAATTAGTGGAGGAGGGGTTTGTGATAGGAGGGGAAATTAGTGGGGGAGAGGTTTGTGATAGGAGGGGATATTAGTGGGGGAGGGGTTTGTGCTAGGAGGGGAAATTAGTGGGGGAGGGGTTTGTGATAGGAGGGGAAATTAATGGGGGAGGGGGTTTGTGCTAGGAGGGGAAATTAGTGGGGGAGGGGGTTTGTGCTAGGAGGGGAAATTAGTGGGGGAGGGGTTTGTGATAGGAGGGGAAATTAATGGGGGAGGGGGTTTGTGCTAGGAGGGGAAATTAGTGGGGGAGGGGGTTTGTGCTAAGAGGGGAAATTAGTGGGGGAGGGGTTTGTGATAGGAGGGGAAATTAATGGGGGAGGGGGTTTGTGCTAGGAGGGGAAATTAGAGGGGGAGGGGTTTGTGCTAAGAGGGGAAATTAGTGGGGGAGGGGTTTGTGCTAGGAGGGGGAATTAGTGGGGGAGGGGTCTGTGCTAGGAGGGGAAATTAGTGGGGGAGGGGTCTGTGCTAGGAGGGGAAATTAGTGGGGGAGGGGTTTGTGATAGGAGGGGAAATTAGTGGGGGAGGGGTTTGTGATAGGAGGGGAAATTAATGGGGGAGGGGGTTTGTGCTAGGAGGGGAAATTAGTGGGGGAGGGGTTTGTGCTAGGAGGGGAAATTAGAGGGGGAGGGGTTTGTGCTAAGAGGGGAAATTAGTGGGGGAGGGGTTTGTGCTAGGAGGGGGAATTAGTGGGGGAGGGGGTCTGTGCTAGGAGGGGAAATTAGTGGGGGAGGGGTCTGTGCTAGGAGGGGAAATTAGTGGGGGAGAGGTTTGTGCTAGGAGGGGAAATTAGTGGGGGAGGGGTTTGTGATAGGAGGGGAAATTAGTGGGGGAGGGGGTTTGTGCTAGGAGGGGAAATTAGTGGGGGAGGGGTCTGTGCTAGGAGGGGAAATTAGTGGGGGAGGGGTTTGTGCTAGGAGGGGAAATTAGAGGGGGAGGGGTTTGTGCTAAGAGGGGAAATTAGTGGGGGAGGGGGTTTGTGCTAGGAGGGGAAATTAGTGGGGGAGGGGTTTGTGCTAGGAGGGGGAATTAGTGGGGGAGGGGGTCTGTGCTAGGAGGGGAAATTAGTGGAGGAGGGGTTTGTGCTAGGAGGGGAAATTAGTGGGGGAGAGGTTTGTGCTAGGAGGGGAAATTAGTGGGGGAGGGGTTTGTGATAGGAGGGGAAATTAGTGGGGGAGGGGGTTTGTGCTAGGAGGGGAAATTAGTGGGGGAGGGGTCTGTGCTAGGAGGGGAAATTAGTGGGGGAGGGGTTTGTGCTAGGAGGGGAAATTAATGGGGGAGGGGGTTTGTGCTAGGAGGGGAAATTAGTGGGGGAGGGGGTTTGTGCTAGGAGGGGAAATTAGAGGGGGAGGGGTTTGTGCTAAGAGGGGAAATTAGTGGGGGAGGGGTTTGTGCTAGGAGGGGAAATTAGTGGGGGAGGGGTTTGTGCTAGGAGGGGAAATTAGTGGGGGAGGGGGTCTGTGCTAGGAGGGGAAATTAGTGGGGGAGGGGTCTGTGCTAGGAGGGGAAATTAGTGGGGGAGGGGTTTGTGCTAGGAGGGGAAATTAGTGGGGGAGGGGGTTTGTGCTAGGAGGGGAAATTAGTGGGGGAGGGGGTTTGTGCTAGGAGGGGAAATTAGTGGGGGAGGGGGTTTGTGCTAGGAGGGGAAATTAGTGGGGGAGGGGTTTGTGCTAAGAGGGGAAATTAGTGGGGGAGGGGTTTGTGCTAAGAGGGGAAATTAGAGGGGGAGGGGTTTGTGATAGGAGGGGATATTAGTGGGGGAGGGGTTTGTGCTAGGAGGGGAAATTAGTGGGGGAGGGGTTTGTGATAGGAGGGGAAATTAATGGGGGAGGGGGTTTGTGCTAGGAGGGGAAATTAGTGGGGGAGGGGTTTGTGCTAGGAGGGGAAATTAGTGGGGGAGGGGTTTGTGATAGGAGGGGAAATTAGTGGGGGAGGGGGTTTGTGCTAGGAGGGGAAATTAGTGGGGGAGGGGTTTGTGCTAGGAGGGGAAATTAGTGGGGGAGGGGTTTGTGCTAGGAGGGGAAATTAGTGGAGGAGGGGTTTGTGCTAGGAGGGGAAATTAGTGGGGGAGGGGTTTGTGCTAGGAGGGGAAATTAATGGGGGAGGGGGTTTGTGCTAGGAGGGGAAATTAGTGGGGGAGGGGTTTGTGCTAAGAGGGGAAATTAGTGGGGGAGGGGTTTGTGCTAGGAGGGGGAATTAGTGGGGGAGGGGGTCTGTGCTAGGAGGGGAAATTAGTGGGGGAGGGGTCTGTGCTAGGAGGGGAAATTAGTGGGGGAGGGGTTTGTGCTAGGAGGGGAAATTAGTGGGGGAGGGGTTTGTGCTAGGAGGGGAAATTAGTGGGGGAGGGGTTTGTGCTAGGAGGGGAAATTAGTGGGGGAGGGGTTTGTGCTAGGAGGGGAAATTAGTGGAGGAGGGGTTTGTGCTAGGAGGGGAAATTAGTGGGGGAGAGGTTTGTGATAGGAGGGGAAATTAGTGGGGGAGAGGTTTGTGATAGGAGGGGATATTAGTGGGGGAGGGGTTTGTGATAGGAGGGGAAATTAATGGGGGAGGGGGTTTGTGCTAGGAGGGGAAATTAGTGGGGGAGGGGGTTTGTGCTAGGAGGGGAAATTAGAGGGGGAGGGGTTTGTGCTAAGAGGGGAAATTAGTGGGGGAGGGGTTTGTGCTAGGAGGGGGAATTAGTGGGGGAGGGGTTTGTGCTAGGAGGGGAAATTAATGGGGGAGGGGGGTTGTGCTAGGAGGGGAAATTAGTGGGGGAGGGGGTTTGTGCTAGGAGGGGAAATTAGAGGGGGAGGGGTTTGTGCTAGGAGGGGGAATTAGTGGAGGAGGGGTTTGTGCTAGGAGGGGAAATTAATGGGGGAGGGGGTTTGTGCTAGGAGGGGAAATTAGTGGGGGAGGGGGTTTGTGCTAGGAGGGGAAATTAGTGGGGGAGGGGTTTGTGCTAGGAGGGGAAATTAGTGGGGGAGAGGTTTGTGCTAGGAGGGGAAATTAGTGGGGGAGGGGTTTGTGCTAGGAGGGGAAATTAGTGGGGGAGGGGTCTGTGCTAGGAGGGGAAATTAGTGGGGGAGGGGTCTGTGCTAGGAGGGGAAATTAGTGGGGGAGGGGTTTGTGCTAGGAGGGGAAATTAGTGGGGGAGGGGTTTGTGCTAGGAGGGGAAATTAGTGGGGGAGGGGTTTGTGCTAGGAGGGGAAATTAGTGGGGGAGGGGTTTGTGCTAGGAGGGGAAATTAGTGGAGGAGGGGTTTGTGATAGGAGGGGAAATTAGTGGGGGAGAGGTTTGTGATAGGAGGGGATATTAGTGGGGGAGGGGTTTGTGCTAGGAGGGGAAATTAGTGGGGGAGGGGTTTGTGATAGGAGGGGAAATTAATGGGGGAGGGGGTTTGTGCTAGGAGGGGAAATTAGTGGGGGAGGGGGTTTGTGCTAGGAGGGGAAATTAGTGGGGGAGGGGTTTGTGATAGGAGGGGAAATTAATGGGGGAGGGGGTTTGTGCTAGGAGGGGAAATTAGTGGGGGAGGGGGTTTGTGCTAAGAGGGGAAATTAGTGGGGGAGGGGTTTGTGATAGGAGGGGAAATTAATGGGGGAGGGGGTTTGTGCTAGGAGGGGAAATTAGAGGGGGAGGGGTTTGTGCTAAGAGGGGACATTAGTGGGGGAGGGGTTTGTGCTAGGAGGGGGAATTAGTGGGGGAGGGGTCTGTGCTAGGAGGGGAAATTAGTGGGGGAGGGGTCTGTGCTAGGAGGGGAAATTAGTGGGGGAGGGGTTTGTGATAGGAGGGGAAATTAGTGGGGGAGGGGTTTGTGATAGGAGGGGAAATTAATGGGGGAGGGGGTTTGTGCTAGGAGGGGAAATTAGTGGGGGAGGGGTTTGTGCTAGGAGGGGAAATTAGAGGGGGAGGGGTTTGTGCTAAGAGGGGAAATTAGTGGGGGAGGGGTTTGTGCTAGGAGGGGGAATTAGTGGGGGAGGGGGTCTGTGCTAGGAGGGGAAATTAGTGGGGGAGGGGTCTGTGCTAGGAGGGGAAATTAGTGGGGGAGAGGTTTGTGCTAGGAGGGGAAATTAGTGGGGGAGGGGTTTGTGATAGGAGGGGAAATTAGTGGGGGAGGGGGTTTGTGCTAGGAGGGGAAATTAGTGGGGGAGGGGTCTGTGCTAGGAGGGGAAATTAGTGGGGGAGGGGTTTGTGCTAGGAGGGGAAATTAGAGGGGGAGGGGTTTGTGCTAAGAGGGGAAATTAGTGGGGGAGGGGGTTTGTGCTAGGAGGGGAAATTAGTGGGGGAGGGGTTTGTGCTAGGAGGGGGAATTAGTGGGGGAGGGGGTCTGTGCTAGGAGGGGAAATTAGTGGGGGAGGGGTCTGTGCTAGGAGGGGAAATTAGTGGGGGAGAGGTTTGTGCTAGGAGGGGAAATTAGTGGGGGAGGGGTTTGTGATAGGAGGGGAAATTAGTGGGGGAGGGGGTTTGTGCTAGGAGGGGAAATTAGTGGGGGAGGGGTCTGTGCTAGGAGGGGAAATTAGTGGGGGAGGGGTTTGTGCTAGGAGGGGAAATTAATGGGGGAGGGGGTTTGTGCTAGGAGGGGAAATTAGTGGGGGAGGGGGTTTGTGCTAGGAGGGGAAATTAGAGGGGGAGGGGTTTGTGCTAAGAGGGGAAATTAGTGGGGGAGGGGTTTGTGCTAGGAGGGGAAATTAGTGGGGGAGGGGTTTGTGCTAGGAGGGGAAATTAGTGGGGGAGGGGGTCTGTGCTAGGAGGGGAAATTAGTGGGGGAGGGGTCTGTGCTAGGAGGGGAAATTAGTGGGGGAGGGGTTTGTGCTAGGAGGGGAAATTAGTGGGGGAGGGGGTTTGTGCTAGGAGGGGAAATTAGTGGGGGAGGGGGTTTGTGCTAGGAGGGGAAATTAGTGGGGGAGAGGTTTGTGATAGGAGGGGATATTAGTGGGGGAGGGGTTTGTGCTAGGAGGGGAAATTAGTGGGGGAGGGGTTTGTGCTAGGAGGGGAAATTAGTGGGGGAGGGGTTTGTGCTAAGAGGGGAAATTAGTGGGGGAGGGGTTTGTGCTAGGAGGGGGAATTAGTGGGGGAGGGGTCTGTGCTAGGAGGGGAAATTAGTGGGGGAGGGGTCTGTGCTAGGAGGGGAAATTAGTGGGGGAGGGGTTTGTGATAGGAGGGGAAATTAGTGGGGGAGGGGTTTGTGATAGGAGGGGAAATTAGTGGGGGAGGGGGTTTGTGCTAGGAGGGGAAATTAGTGGGGGAGGGGTTTGTGCTAGGAGGGGAAATTAGTGGGGGAGAGGTTTGTGCTAGGAGGGGAAATTAGTGGGGGAGGGGTCTGTGCTAGGAGGGGAAATTAGTGGGGGAGGGGTCTGTGCTAGGAGGGGAAATTAGTGGGGGAGGGGTTTGTGCTAGGAGGGGAAATTAGTGGGGGAGGGGTTTGTGCTAGGAGGGGAAATTAGTGGAGGAGGGGTTTGTGATAGGAGGGGAAATTAGTGGGGGAGGGGTCTGTGCTAGGAGGGGAAATAGTGGGGGAGGGGTTTGTGATAGGAGGGGATATTAGTGGGGGAGGGGTTTGTGCTAGGAGGGGAAATTAGTGGGGGAGGGGTTTGTGATAGGAGGGGAAATTAATGGGGGAGGGGGTTTGTGCTAGGAGGGGAAATTAGTGGGGGAGGGGTTTGTGCTAGGAGGGGAAATTAGTGGGGGAGGGGTTTGTGATAGGAGGGGAAATTAATGGGGGAGGGGGTTTGTGCTAGGAGGGGAAATTAGTGGGGGAGGGGTTTGTGCTAGGAGGGGAAATTAGAGGGGGAGGGGTTTGTGCTAAGAGGGGAAATTAGTGGGGGAGGGGTTTGTGCTAGGAGGGGGAATTAGTGGGGGAGGGGTTTGTGCTAGGAGGGGAAATTAGTGGAGGAGGGGTTTGTGCTAAGAGGGGAAATTAGTGGGGGAGGGGTTTGTGATAGGAGGGGAAATTAATGGGGGAGGGGGTTTTGTGCTAGGAGGGGAAATTAGAGGGGAGGGGTTTGTGCTAAGAGGGGAAATTAGTGGGGGAGGGGTTTGTGCTAGGAGGGGGAATTAGTGGGGGAGGGGTCTGTGCTAGGAGGGGAAATTAGTGGGGGGAGGGGTCTGTGCTAGGGAGGGGAAATTAGTGGGGGAGGGGTTTGTGATAGGAGGGGAAATTAGTGGGGGAGGGGTTTGTGATAGGAGGGGAAATTAATGGGGGAGGGGGTTTGTGCTAGGAGGGGAAATTAGTGGGGGAGGGGTTTGTGCTAGGAGGGGAAATTAGAGGGGGAGGGGGTTTGTGCTAAGAGGGGAAATTAGTGGGGGAGGGGTTTGTGCTAGGAGGGGGAATTAGTGGGGGAGGGGGTCTGTGCTAGGTGGTGGAAATTAGTGGGGGAGGGGTCTGTGCTAGGAGGGGAAATTAGTGGGGGAGAGGTTTGTGCTAGGAGGGGAAATTAGTGGGGGAGGGGTTTGTGATAGGAGGGGAAATTAGTGGGGGAGGGGGTTTGTGCTAGGAGGGGAAATTAGTGGGGGAGGGTCTGTGCTAGGAGGGGAAAATTAGTGGGGGAGGGGTCTGTGCTAGGAGGGGAGGAATTAGTGGGGGAGGGGTTTTGTGCTAGGAGGGGAAATTAATGGGGGAGAGGTTTGTGATAGGAGGGGAAATTAGTGGGGGAGGGGTCTGTGCTAGGAGGGGAAATTAGTGGGGGAGGGGTCTGTGCTAGGAGGGAAATTAATGGGGGAGGGGGTTTGTGCTAGGAGGGGGAAATTAGTGGGGGAAAGGTTTGTGCTAGGAGAGGAAATTAGTGGTGGGAGGGGTTTGTGCTAGGAGAGGAAATTAGAGGGGGAGGGGTTTGTGCTAGGAGGGGAAATTAGTGGGGGAGGGGTTTGTGATAGGAGGGGAAATTAGTGGGGGAGGGGTTTGTGCTAGGAGGGGAAATTAGTGGGGGAGGGGGTCTGTGCTAGGAGGGGAAATTAGTGGGGGAGGGGTCTGTGCTAGGAGGGGAAATTAGTGGGGGAGGGGTTTGTGCTAGGAGGGGAAATTAGTGGGGGAGGGGTTTGTGCTAGGAGGGGAAATTAGTGGGGGAGGGGTTTGTGCTAGGAGGGGAAATTAGTGGGGGAGGGGGTCTGTGCTAGGAGGGGAAATTAGTGGGGGAGGGGTCTGTGCTAGGAGGGGAAATTAGTGGGGGAGGGGTTTGTGATAGGAGGGGATATTAGTGGGGGAGGGGTTTGTGCTAGGAGAGGAAATTAGTGGGGGAGGGGTTTGTGCTAGGAGGGGAAATTAGTGGGGGAGGGGTTTGTGCTAGGAGAGGAAATTAGTGGGGGAGGGGTTTGTGCTAGGAGGGGAAATTAGAGGGGGAGGGGTTTGTGATAGGAGGGGATATTAGTGGGGGAGAGGTTTGTGATAGGAGGGGATATTAGTGGGGGAGGGGTTTGTGCTAGGAGGGGAAATTAGTGGGGGAGGGGTTTGTGATAGGAGGGGAAATTAGTGGGGGAGGGGTTTGTGATAGGAGGGGATATTAGTGGGGGAGAGGTTTGTGATAGGAGGGGATATTAGTGGGGGAGGGGTTTGTGATAGGAGGGGAAATTAGTGGGGGAGGGGTTTGTGATAGGAGGGGATATTAGTGGGGGAGAGGTTTGTGATAGGAGGGGATATTAGTGGGGGAGGGGTTTGTGCTAGGAGGGGAAATTAGTGGGGGAGGGGTTTGTGATAGGAGGGGAAATTAGTGGGGGAGGGGTTTGTGCTAGGAGGGGAAATTAGTGGGGGAGGGGTTTGTGCTAGGAGAGGAAATTAGAGGGGGAGGGGTTTGTGCTAAGAGGGGAAATTAGTGGGGGAGGGGTTTGTGCTAGGAGGGGAAATTAGTGGGGGAGGGGTTTGTGCTAGGAGGGGAAATTAGTGGGGGAGGGGGTCTGTGCTAGGAGGGGAAATTAGTGGGGGAGGGGTCTGTGCTAGGAGGGGAAATTAGTGGGGGAGGGGTTTGTGCTAGGAGGGGAAATTAGTGGGGGAGGGGTTTGTGCTAGGAGGGGAAATTAGTGGGGGAGGGGTTTGTGCTAGGAGGGGAAATTAGTGGGGGAGGGGGTCTGTGCTAGGAGGGGAAATTAGTGGGGGAGGGGTCTGTGCTAGGAGGGGAAATTAGTGGGGGAGGGGTTTGTGCTAGGAGGGGAAATTAGTGGGGGAGGGGTTTGTGCTAGGAGGGGAAATTAGTGGGGGAGGGGTTTGTGCTAGGAGGGGAAATTAGTGGGGGAGGGGTTTGTGCTAGGAGAGGAAATTAGTGGGGGAGGGGTTTGTGCTAGGAGGGGAAATTAGTGGGGGAGGGGTTTGTGCTAGGAGAGGAAATTAGTGGGGGAGGGGTTTGTGCTAGGAGAGGGAAATTAGTGGGGGAGGGGTTTGTGCTAGGAGAGGAAATTAGTGGAGGAGGGGTTTGTGCTAGGAGAGGAAATTAGTGGGGGAGGGGTTTGTGCTAGGAGGGGAAATTAGTGGGGGAGGGGTTTGTGCTAGGAGGGGAAATTAGTGGGGGAGGGGTCTGTGCTAGGAGGGGAAATTAGTGGGGGAGGGGTTTGTGCTAGGAGGGGAAATTAGTGGGGGAGGGGTTTGTGCTAGGAGAGGAAATTAGTGGGGAGGGGTTTGTGCTAAGAGGGGAAATTAGTGGGGGAGGGGTTTGTGCTAGGAGGGGAAATTAGTGGGGGAGGGGGTTTGTGCTAGGAGGGGAAATTAGTGGGGGAGGGGGTTTGTGCTAGGAGGGGAAATTAGAGGGGGAGGGGGTTTGTGCTAGGAGGGGAAATTAGAGGGGGAGGGGTTTGTGCTAAGAGGGGAAATTAGTGGGGGAGGGGTTTGTGCTAGGAGGGGAAATTAGTGGGGGAGGGGTTTGTGCTAGGAGGGGAAATTAGTGGGGGAGGGGGTTTGTGCTAGGAGGGGAAATTAGTGGGGGAGGGGTCTGTGCTAGGAGGGGAAATTAGTGGGGGAGGGGTTTGTGCTAGGAGGGGAAATTAGTGGTGGAGGGGTTTGTGCTAGGAGGGAAATTAGTGGGGGAGGGGTTTGTGCTAGGAGAGGAAATTAGTGGGGGAGGGGTTTGTGCTAGGAGGGGAAATTAGTGGGGGAGGGGTTTGTGCTAGGAGGGGAAATTAGTGGGGGAGGGGTTTGTGCTAGGAGAGGAAATTAGTGGGGAGGGGTTTGTGCTAGGAGGGGAAATTAGTGGGGAGGGGTTTGTGCTAATATAATGTTTGGGAGTTCTAAGTAATTTTCTAGCAAAAAAAAAGATCAGTGTAAAAAAAAAAGAGGCTCGGTCCTTAAGTGGTTAAAGTAGCGCAGTGCTGAATAGCAAAAAAATGTCCTGATCATGAAGGAGGGGGGGGGGGGGGTAAAACCTTCCAGAGATGAAGTGGTGAAAGCAAAGTAATCAGTGTAACAATACACAGGACGATCGCACACATCAAAAGAATAAAACACATAAAACAAAACAAAGAGCACTAAATGAATCACCAAAATCATTTTCTCCGCAGTCACCCCGCTCATCTCCCCCCCCCCCCCCCCCCCCCGGGATACAGATGGCAATAAAATCCAGACAAAGGTTCTAACCCTCCACTCCTCTGGATATACTTCAATCCATATAAAATAAATTAAAATGATCTTGCAATGGAATTGCGATTCTTTTTTTCTTCTTTTTTTTTTATAAAAAGATGAAATTGGGGTGAAAGGGGTCAGACTGAGGTCCATGGATAATGTTATGTGTCTGTTTTACACAACAATGTTGCATTGTTGGGTTCTTCATATCTCTTCATATACATTCTGTATGTAGTAGATTTCCAGCGGGGGGGGGGGGGGGGAGAATCTACACTGATCTGCCATTGAGCTCTGGCTGCCATCCAGCACACATACATACCAGCAGGTGGCATGACACCCCCTTTCCCTGGTGGGCGCACCTCCTTCTCTGACTAATGGATTGCCTCTGTAGAATCCACAATGTGTACAGCTTCCCTCTCGCTCTTCTCCGGCGTTACTCAATCTTTTTTTTAGACGAGGTAACCTTTAAAATTATTCCCAATCCTAAGACACCCCTTTCTAAAATGTTACTTTTTTTTTCTTTTATAGATTTATATAATTCGGCAGCATTCACACACACACACACACAGGACACCCAACATTAGGGGTGATTTATTCTCACAAAGCAGGGTCATGCAATGCTCACATCAAAATCAGCCACAATTCCAGTAGTGTATGGGCAGCTTAGGGCCTTATTTGGAATACTCCGTGTCGCGGTCAGGGGGGTCAAGCTCGGATTGCCAGTAGCTATAGCAGTAGAGAGGGGTCTCACTGACCGGCAGGATAGGTACACAAGCAGGTCACACTGGCGGATGGCGCAGGCTCACCCGAAGTCCCAAGCAACAACCGATGTTCAGCTCCTAATGGTGAGGATGGGTTTTGGATGGGTTTTGCTGCATGTTAGTACGAGGTCATGTTCCTCAGGATCAACCCAAACCAGGAGGTGAGCAAGCCGGGGGTCCAGTAGTACATATAGCAGGTTGGTATCAAGCAGAAGCGAAGTCAGAAAACAAGCCGAAGGTCAGTAACAAATGATTGCAGGTTGGGATTAAGCAGACGCGTGGTCAAGCAAACAAGCCAAAGGTTGGTAACAAGTGGTTACAAGTTGGGATCAAGTGGAAGTTTCATCAAGAAAACAAGGGAAGGTTAGCAACAAGTGATTGCAGGTTGGGTTCAAATAGAAGCGTAGTTGCGGAAACAAGGGAAGGTTAGTAACAAGTAGTTGCAGTTTGGGTTCAAACAGAAGTGTAGTCGAGGAAACAAGGGAAGGTCAGGAACAGGTGGCTGCAGTTTGGGTCCAAACAGAAGCGTAGTCAAGGAAATAAGGGAAGGTCAGTAACAAGTGGTTGCAGGTTGGGTTCAAACAGAAGCATAGTCGCGGAAACAAGGGCAGGTCAGTAACAAGTGCTTGTAGTTTGGGTACAAACAGAAGCGTAGTCGCGGAAACAAGGGAAGGTCAGTAACAAGTGGCTGCAGTTTGGGTTCAAATAGAAGCGTAGTTGAGGAAACAAGGGAAGGTCAGTAACAAGTGGTTGTAGTTTGGGTTCAAATAGAAGCGTAGTTGAGATAACAAGGGAAGGTCAGTAACAAGTGGTTGCAGGTTGGGTTCAAATAGAAGCATAGTTGCGGAAACAAGGGAAGGTTAGTAACAAGTGGTTGCAGGTTGGGTTCAAACAGAAGCATAGTCGAAGAAACAAGGAAGGTCAGTAACAAGTGGTTGCAGTTTGGGTACAAACAGAAGCGTAGTCGCGGAAACAAGGGAAGGTCAGTAACAAGTGGTTGTAGTTTGGGTTCAAATAGAAGCATAGTGGAGGAAACAAGGGAAGGTTAGTAACAAGTGGTTGCAGTTTGGGTTCAAATGAAAGTGTAGTCGAGGAAACAAGGGAAGGTCAGTAACAAGTGGCTGCAGGTTGGGTTCAAACAGAAGTGTAGTCAAGGAAACAAGGGAAGGTTAGTAAGAAGTGGTTTCAGTTTGGGTGCCAGGAAAGGCTGGCTGGGGGGATAGTGGCCCGTCGCCTGTCTGTGCGCGCCTGCGGGTGCCTGGGTGTGTGCACGGTTACCGGCGCCAGACGGACTATTTAAACCCAGTTCTCCCTTCAGATCTTGCTGCTTGATTTACAGCGTCCCTGAGACTGTTGCCTGAATCTGATCTGTTTGTGTATTGACCCAGCCTGACCAGTGACCTTCCCTGCATTCTGCCTGCCTCTGACCTCCAGCTTGTCTACGACTCTGCACCTGTCTTATCCTCTGGTCCATCCGTGCTCATCTGTTACTGACCCTGCCTGTTCCACGTTCCTGCCTCTGCCTGCTGCATCTGTTCCTGTACTGACTGTCTGGTTTGACCCGACTTGCCCGACTCTTCTGTGTGCCTGCTCCTGAGCGATCTACCTGTTCCTGTTGGTCTCCTGCTGTCTACTGGTTCCTCTCCGCTGCCACTGAGGCCTGCTTGTCCAGCTACAGTTCCTGAAGTCAGCCTGATCCATCCTCCGGCTGTTGATCCTGCCAGGCACTCGTGCTACCTTTGACTCCAGTGCCTCCTGTCACCACCATCAGGGGCCGTGAGTCGGGAACGCAAGAGAGTAGACATGTGCATTCAGTTTCGTTCCGAATCGAAATTCGGACGAATTTTCATTATTCGGACATTCGGATGCATCCGAATTACCGAATTACAATGCTAACGAATTCAAACGAAATTCGAATCAAATTTCGAAAAATGAAATTTTCCGACCCAAATTTGGGGCCATGTATCTCGGGGCCACTTATAGCTAGAAACCCCAAACACAGTAGAACTAGCACTACAACATCTCCAAATTTGGGGTTTCTAGCTCCAAGTGACCCCGAGTTACGGGGCCCCAAAGTCGGGTCGCAAAAAATGTCATTCTCTGCTGCAGAAAAGTGCTTGACGTTTTGCGACCCGACTTTGGGGCCCCGTAAATTTGGAGATGTTGTAGGGCTAGTTCTACTGTGTTTGCATACCAAATTTGGGGTTCCTAGCTATAAGTGGCACCGAGATACGTGGCCCCAAAGTCGGGTCTCAAAATGTCATTCTCTCCTGCAGAAAAGTACTTGACATATTGTCCATATCTCGGGGTCACTTGGTGCTAGGAACCAACTTGTGGCAGGTGATGTGGCAAGTGGGCAATCCACAACTTGGTCATGTATCACTCGTGGCAGGTCATGTGGCACTCGTGGCAGGTCATGTGGCACTCGTGGCAGGTGTCATGGCAAGTGGACAATACACAACTTGCGGCAGGTGACGTGGCAAGTGGACAATACACAACTTGTGGCAGGTGACGTGGCAAGTGGACAATACACAACTTGTGGCAGGTGACGTGGCAAGTGGACAATACACAACTTGTGGCAGGTGACGTGGCAAGTGGACAATACACAACTTGTGGCAGGTGACGTGGCAAGTGGACAATACACAACTTGGTCATGTATCACTCGTGGCAGGTCATGTGGCACTCGTGGCAGGTCATGTGGCACTCGTGGCAGGTCATGTGGCACTCGTGGCAGGTGTCATGGCAAGTGGACAATACACAACTTGCGGCAGGTGACGTGGCAAGTGGACAATACACAACTTGTGGCAGGTGACGTGGCAAGTGGACAATACACAACTTGCGGCAGGTGACGTGGCAAGTGGACAATGACATACAGCATATGCACTTGCCTTGCGATCGACATCCG
The DNA here is from genome assembly GCF_037356315.1 of Lithobates pipiens. Taxonomy (NCBI): domain Eukaryota; kingdom Metazoa; phylum Chordata; class Amphibia; order Anura; family Ranidae; genus Lithobates; species Lithobates pipiens. Next base: position 2,668,392 of record NW_027507764.1, read on the forward strand.
TGACTTCTTCAATCAGGCATGCTGACAACTTCATTGATACCATAAATATAAATGAAATAAGATGAGTGTGTTTTTTGCACTGTACACTGCAAGTATGAGAAGTTGATGTGACAGATGTATATAAGTAAGTAACCATCTTCCAAAATTTCTAATTCAAATAGAAAAGATTAGAAAAAAATATAATTTAATGGAATAAAATAGAAAGAATATACACCCATCTTCTGAAATTCAAATTTCAAATAGAATAAATTTGAATTTCGAATAGTATGAATTCAAATTTTTAAATTAATGAATTTTTAAATTTGGATAGAAAAGATTATAATGAAATAGAAAGTAGACTATAAAAAAAGTTTGAACAGAACAGAATAGAATATATTATATTTTATTCTGTTCTGTTCTATTGTCTTTCTAGTCTATTCTTTTATATTCTATTAAAATCTTTTCTATTAAAATCAAAATCATTATATACTAAATTTGAATTTCGGAAGATGGTGGTTTTATAATATGTATTTATTTCCGACATTCGAATTTCGTATAGAATGAATTCGAATTTGAATAGAAAAGATTAAAATAGAAATAGAGAATAGACCAGAAAAACAATAGAACAGAATAGAATATATTATATTTTATTCTATTCTGTTCTATTGTTTTTCTAGTCTATTCTTTTATATTCTATTAAAATCGAAATCATTATATACTAAATGTGAATTTCGAAAGATGGTTTATATATATATATATATTTTTTTTTTTTTTATTTATTTATTTATTTATTTTTTTTGACATTCGAATTTCGTATAGAATGAATTCGAATTTGAATAGAAAAGATTAGAATGGAATAGAGAATAGACTAGAAAAACAATAGAACAGAATAGAATATAGATACTATCTATTTGATTTTTAATTTCTTTTGCAAATTACTATTTGTTTCCATAAGATCTCCTGCAGACTATTAGCATCTATTTCATTTTTTTGCACATCTCCTGCAGACAAATTAGTATCTATTTTGTTTTCTCACCAGATCTCCTGCAGGCTATTAGCATCTATTTCTTTTTTAGCAGATCTCCTGTAGACTATTAACAGCCATTTCACTTCTTTTTTTTTTTTTGCAGATCTCCTGCAGACTGTTCAAATCAACTTCATTTTTCTTTTTTTGCAGATTACTATTTATTTCCATCAGATCTCCTGCAGTATATTAACATCTATTTCATTTTTTTGCAGATCTCCTGCAGACTATTAGTATCTATTTAGTTTTCTCACCAGATCTCCTGCAGGCTATTAGCATCTATTTCTTTTTTTAGCAGATCTCCTGTAGACTATTAACAGCCATTTCACTTCTTCTTTTTTTTTTTTTTGCAGATCTCCTGCAGACTGTTCAAATCAACTTCATTTTTCTTTTTTTGCAGATTACTATTTATTTCCATCAGATCTCCTGCAGTATATTAACATCTATTTCATTTTTTTGCAGATCTCCTGCAGACTATTAGCATCTTTATCTAAAGGAAATGGCTGTTCTAATGCAAAAAAATAAAAATAAAAATTAAATAGATGCTAATAGTCTGCAGGAGATCTGGTGAGAAAACGAAATAGATACTAATAGTCTGCAGGAGATCTGGGAAAAAAATGAAATAGATGCTAATAGTCTGCAGGAGATCTTATGGAAACAAATAGTAATTTGCAAAAGAAATTAAAAATGAAATAGATAGTATCTATATTCTATTCTGTTCTAAAAAAAACAAAAAACACTTTGTGCAGGGACAGTTCTAAGCATGGGAAACATGCGCCCTTTTACAGGCATACTATACACACCCCCCAGGTATGAAATTTAAAGGAATATTACACTTTTATAAAGCGTACACACGATCAGACTATCTGGCGGACTTAGTCTGGCGGACAAACCGCCGGAAAGTCCGCCGGACTTTCCGAACGAGTGCACTTGCCCACACACAACTCGACTAGGTCCGCCGGACTATGGCGGGAGTCCGCCGGACTTTTGAAATGAACGGACTTGCCCACACATGGAGGAAAGTCCGTTCATTTTGAACGCGGCTCCAGGTAGCCGGGACTAGCGAAGCAAGTCAATGTTGCCGCCTTCGGCAGCGAGATTGACACGTCGTTGGCCCCGTCAACTGGTATGGACTTAAAGGGGAATCCCTATGCCGAAAAAACGGCGTGGGGGTCCCCCCAAAGTCCATATAAGACCCTTATCCGAGCACGCAGCCTGGCCAGTCAGGAAAAGGGGTGGGGACGAGCGAGCTGGCACTATACAGGAAGCATCAACTTATACAGCTCTGCTCCACAGCTGCTTGCTTTGCCGGCTTCATTAAAAACACAGATGCTCTGTGATAGCGGGTCTACAACCATTGGCTTGCCAATCTGCCATCCCCAGAAGGAGGCCGCGGGCCGCATCAGAGGGCTCAGCGGGCCACATGTGGTCCCTGGGCCACTGGTTGGGCACCCCTGGTCTAAAGTGATCTAAAAGTAAGCGGTCTCCAAACTGCGGCCCGGGGGCCACAAGCGGAACTTTTCTTGCCTTTATCCGGACCTTGGGGCACTATTCCATCCAACGACACCAACAATGAGGCATAATTCCTGTTGCTGACACCAACAAAGGAGCACTATTCTTCCCACTGAAACCAACGATGGGGCACAATTCCTTCCATTAACATCAACAATGGAACACAATTCCTTCCATTGACACCAACGATGGGGCACAATTCCCTCTATTGACACCAACGATGGGGCACAATTCCTTCCATTGACACCAATGATGGGGTGCAATTCCCTCTATTGACACCAACAATGGGACACAATTCCTTCCATTGAGACCAACGATGGGGCACAATTTCTTCCAGTAACATCAACAATGGGGCACAATTCCTTTTATTGAGACCAACGATGGGGCACAATTCCTTCCATTAACATCAACAATGGGACACAATTCCTTCCATTGACACCAACAATGGGAACAATTCCTTCCATTGACACCAATGATGGGGTACAATTCCCTCTATTGACACCTACAATGGGGCACAATTCCTTCTATTAACATCCACAATGGGACACAATTCCTTCCATTGACCCCAACGATGGGGCACAATTCCTTCCGTTGACACCAATAATGGGGCACAATTCCTTCCATTGACACCAAAGATTGGGGACAATTTCTTCCACCGACACCATTGATGGGGCATAATTCCTTTCATTAATATCAACCATCCTTCCATTGAGACCAACGATGGGGCACAATTTCTTCCAGTAACACCAACAATGGGGCAAAATTCCTTCCATTGAGACCAACGATGGGGCACAATTTCTTCCAGTAACACCAACGATGGGGCACAATTCCTTCCATTAACATCAATAATGGGACACAATTCCTTCCATTGACACCAATGATGGGGCACAATTCCTTCCATTGACACCAACGATGGGGTACAATTCCTTCTGTTGACACCAATAATGGGGTGCAATTGCCTCTATTGACACCAACAATGGGACACAATTCCTTCCATTGACACCAAAGATTGGGCACAATTCCTTCCACTGAAACCATTGATGGGGCATAATTCCTTTCATTAATATCAACCATGGACCACTATTCCTCCCACTGACACCAACAATGGGGCAAAATTCCTTCCATTGAGACCAATGATGGGGCACAATTCCTTCCATTAACATCAACAATGGGGCATAATTCCTTCTATAGACACCAATGATGGGACACAATTTGTTCCATTGATGCCATTGATGGGGCACAATTCCTTCCATTGACACCAACAATGGGGCACAATTCCTTCCACTGACACCAACAGTGGGGCACAATTCTATCCGCTGACACCATTAATGGGGAACCATTCCTTCCATTAATATCAACGGGCCACTATTCCTCCCACTGACACCAAAGATAGGGCACGATTTCTCCCACTGACATCAACAATTGGGAAAAATTCCTTTCATTGAGACCAACGATGGGGCAAAATTCCTTCCATTGAGATCAATGATGGGGCACAATTCCTTCCATTAACATCACCAATGGGGCAAAATTCCTTCCATTGAGACCAACGATGGGGCACAATTCCTTCCATTAACATCAACAATGGGGCATAATTCCTTCTATAGATACCAACGATGGGACACAATTTTTTCCATTGACGCCATTGAAGGGGCACAGTTCCTTCCATTGACACCAACGGTGGGGCACAATTCCTTCCACCAACACCATTAATGGGGCATTATTCCTTCCATTAATATCAATGGGCCACTATTCCTCCCACTGACACCAAAATATAGGGCACGATTTCTCCCACTGACATCAACAATTGGGAAAAATTCCTTCCATTGAGACCAACGATGGGGCACAATTCCTGCAACTGACACCAACAACAGGGCCCTATTCCTTCCACTGACTTCAACGATGGAGCACTTCTCCTCCCGCTGTCACTAAAGATAGGGCATTGTTTACTCCCACTGGATGCCATGACATTTCTACTCACACTGGCCCTAGTCCGGCACCTCTAAAGTCTGAAGGGCAGTAGACGGGCCCTTTGTCTAGAACGTTTGGAGACCCCCCTGATCTAAGGTATGGTTATATTTCCCAGTGGTCTCTTCTATTTGGGCTATGTTGTCAATAGGCTTGTGCAATTCGTTTCGTAACGAATCGAAATTCGGCCGAATTTTGCATCTTTCGGACATTCGGATGCATCCGAATGTCCGAATAAAAAAATAACAAATTACAACGAATACGAAAGAAATATAACGAATGAATTCGACATGATTCGAAATTATTTCAACCGCATTCGAAAATATTTTGTGACCCGACTTTAGGGCCATGTATCTCGGGGTCACTTGGTGCTAGACACTTCAAATTTGGATATGTTATAGTGCAAGTACCATTGTGCTTGCATACCAAATTTGGGGTTTCTAGCTATAAGTGACCCCGAGATATGAGGCCCCAAAATGGGGTCGCAAAATGTTATTAGTTATTAGAGCAGAGAATGACATTTTGCGACCCGATTTTGGGGCCACATATCTCGGGCTCACTTACAGCTAGAAACCCCAAATTTAGTATGCAAACACAATAGTACTAGCACTACAACATATCCAAATTTGAAGTGTCTAGCACCAAGTGACCCCGAGATACATGGCCCTAAAGTCGGGTCACAAAATATTTTCGAATGTGGTTGAAATAATGTCGAATCATGTTGAAATCATTTCGAATCCGGTAGAAATATTTTCGAATTTCGTTGAAATATTTTCGAATGTGGCCGATTTTTCGAATTCGGTAGAAAACTAAACGAAATCCGAAAACGAATTTAAGGAAGTTAACGAATATAACTAAACGAAATTAATGAATTAACGAATTAAAACGAAACGAAACTAAACAAATTTTTTCCTTTTGCACATGTCTAGTTGTCAACTCTAGTTTTCTATTCCATTACGGAGAGGGGAGTTCATGGATCTTCAATGTAACGGATCAAAGATTTGGCTGAGTTAAAGTCATTCTAAAGGAAATATTGCAATAAACAATTTTGCAGGAAGAGGCAAAAATGAGGAGAAAATTTTAAATTGTGAAATGGAGGGGGAGGGGTCTGGGGCAGATGAAGGGGGGTGGTAAATGATAAGACTTCAGCAAGTTGGTTCCTAGTCACCGTTTGGCATTAGTAAAACGTTGGTGAGATCTGATCTGTATAAGTTTTTTCTTTTTGCTCTACCCATCCCCCCCTCCCCGGGGAACATTACAGTAAATGCCACAAGCGGCTCTTCCACTGATACTTGCCTGTAAATGTAAAAGGCAAATTTATGTTTATAACTTTAACACCTCTCGCTTAATCTCGGGGGGAAAAAAAAGGAGTCATATTTTTTCCCCTTTGTTGGAGAAAGCCATGAAAAACGTCTCCCTGACACCTTCCCCGTCGCAGAAATAACATCGACGGAAAGGTTAATGAGATCATTCACATTACAGGCGGCGGAACGCGTCGTGACCCGGCCCGTAAAACGCGCTGGCACCGGGTCTGGTTATCTCCTGCGCAACCAATAACTTGAAAGGTTGTTACCGCCACTTTTCGAAGGAGACGCTTAATTTATTTTCAGAGGAGACTATTCAGAAATATCACACTTCTTAGCAGTATAAAATACAATTGCGGGGCGATAGGCGAGCGCTTGTGAAAAGTCAGCAGACTCTCCATCATTTCCAGACCTCTTACCTCAAGAGTCGTAATTTCCAGGATAATGAAAAACCCCGGTGCTGCCGATTTCAAGTCGAGAACCTGACCCGGTGTCTGATAGGCGGCCGGGCTTCTTTTTTTGGGCTTTTAATTGCTCTACATTAGCAAAACTTTGGACCTTTTATTTCAATTTAAAGTCAAACTCCAGCCAAAAATGTTCCTTTTTTTTAGTTTTGAATTACAGCGCCTTGAAAAAGTATTCATACCCCTTGAAATTCCCCACATGTTGTCATGTTCCATCCAAAAACTTAAATGTATTTTATTGGGATTTTAGGTGATAGACCAACACAAAGTGTCACATAAATTGTGAAGTGGAAGGAAAATGATAAATTATTTTATTTTACAAATAAATATGTGAAAAGTGTGAGGGGCGTTTGTATACTTTGTAGAACCCCCTTTCCCTGAAATTACAGCTGCAAGTCTTTTTGGGGGTGTCTCTATGTCATGGTTATGCAGTGATCTTCCTGTGTTTGCTTACCTCCCCTCATGTCTTCTGACTAAGAGGCCAGTCACTTCCACCTGGTGGTTTTTATAACCTCTCCTCTAAGCATGACTCCACCCCAGGCCTTATCAGGGAACCTTATATTAACCTGTGCACTGCAAGCCAACACTGCTCTTCTGTTGTTTCGTTACCGACTTTGGCGTGTCCTTGACTATCCCTGTTTGCCTGTGATCCTGACCTTTTGGCGTGTCCCTGACTATTCCTGTCTGCTTGTGGCCCCGACCTTGGCTTTGTCCCTCACCATCCCTATCCTCCTGTTGCCTACTGTGGGTGTGAGCTGGGGGTCCTGGGGGTCACGACCTGGAGCCAGTTGCAGCCAAGTCCATCCTCACCACTAGAGGCTCTGGTGAACACCTGCTGGCTCTTAGACTCCGCGCCCAAGGGAATCTTACGCTCTAACCCCGGTGGGACCTGTCCCCGTCCGCAGCAGTCAGCCGTAGGGTCCACAACCCTGCGGTGCACTCCTGACCCCTGCGGTGTGCATCTGTCACCTTGCCTCAAGGTGACCTGACACTCTATCAGCTTTGCACATCTAGAGAGGACATTTCTGCCCATTCTTCTTCTTTGTAGAATATCTCAAGCTCTGTCAGATTGGATGGAGAGCGTCTGTGATCAGCAATTTTCGAGGCTTGCCACAGATTCTCAATGGGATTTAGGTCTGGACTGTGACTGGGCCATTCTAACACATGGATATGCTTTGATGTAAACCATTCCATTGTAGCTCTGGCTGGATATTTCAGGTCGTTGTCCTGCTGGAAGGTGAATCTCCGCCCCGGTCTCAAGTCTTTTGCCGACTCTAACAGGTTTTCTTCTAAGATTGTCCTGTATTTGTCTCTATCCATCTTCCCATCAACTCTGACCAGCTTCCCTGTCCCTGCTGAAAAAAAACCATCCTCACCACAGGATGCTGCCACCACCATGTCTCACGGTGGGGATGGTGTGTTCAGGGGGATGGGCGGTGTTAGTTTCCCCCACACATAGCGTTTTGCTTTTAGGCCAAAAAGTAGAATTTTGGTCTCCTCTGACCAGATCACCTTCTTCCACATGTTTGCTGCCCCCTTCCCCACATGGCTTCTCACAAACTACAAACAGGACTTCTTATGACTTTCTTTCTCCAATGTCTTTCTTCTTGTCACTCTTCCATAAAGGGCAGATTTGTGGAGAGACGACTAATAGTTGTCCTGTGGACAGATTCTCCCCCCTGAGCTGTGGATTCCTGCAGCTCCTCCAGAGTTACCATGGACCTCTTGGCTGCTTCTCTGATGAATGCTCTCCTTGCCCGGCCCGGTCAGTTTAGGTGGACGGCCATGTCTTGGTAGGTTTGCAGTTGTGCCCATACTCTTTCCATTTTCCAATGATGGATTGAACAGAACTCCGTGAGATGGTCAAAGCTTGGGAGATTTATTTATAAGCTAACCCTGCTTTATACTTCTCCACAACTTTATCCCTGACCTGTCTGGTGTGTTCCTTGGCCTTCATGATGCTGTTTGTTCACTAAGGTTCTCTAAAAAAAACCTCTGGGGGCTTCACAGAACAGCTGTATTTATACTGAGATTAAATGACACTTGAATGACTTCTGAAGGCAATTGGTTCCACTAGATTTTAGTTAGGGGGTATCAGAGTAAAGGAGGCTGAATACAAATGCCCCCCCCCCCCCCCCCCACACACACACACACACACACACTTTTCAGATATTTATTTGTAAAACATTTGAAAACCATTTATCACTTTCCTTCCACTTCGCAATTATGCGCCACTTTGTGTTGGTCCATCACATAAAATCCCAATAAAATACATATACAATACATAAGTTTTTTGGGTGTAACATGACAAAATGTGGAAAATCTCAAGGGGTATAAATACTTTTTCAAACATACTTTTTCACCCATGTTTTCCCCTCCACCCCCAACCCCCCCCGCATACTTATCTGAGCGCTCGGCTCTCCTGGAGCTCACCCTCCTCACTGGCTGAGACATCAGCAGGAGCCATTAGCTGTCAATAACAGCCAATGAGCCAATGAGAAGAGACAGGGGGCGGGGCCTAGCCGCGGCTCCATGTCTGAATGGTCACACAGAGCAGTGGCTCGGGTTCCCCCAGAGCAGGGTTTCTCAACTCCAGTCCTCAAGTCGCCCCAACAGGTCATGTTTTCAGGTTTTCCATTATTTTGCACAGGCGATTTGATCAGTTTCACTGCCTTAGTAATTACCACAGCCGTTTCATCTGAGGGAAATCCTGAAAACATGGCCTGTTGGGGAGCCTTGAGGACTGGAGTTGAGAAACACTGCCCCAGAGCAAGCTGTTTGCTCTAGGGGCACTTGGCAGGAGGGAGGGGCTAGGAGCGCTGGCAGGGGACCCAAGAAGAGGAGGATCGGGGTCTGCTCTGTGCAAAACCATTACATAGAGCAGGAAAGTATAACATGTTTGTTGTTTTTTTTTTTTAACTAAGAAGAGTGACTTTAATATCACTTTAACTATTCTGCAGCTGTTTTTGCGACAAAAATGTCTTCACATTAGCTTCATTATTTTACTGTCCTTTTTTATGTAAAGAAAAAACACGCAAAACGGAAAGAAAAAAAAAGGATAATATAAAATGATAGAGTACACCGGACATATTTATATAAAGCCGTGCATATGACATTCACCAAATATTCAATGGAGGTAAATCTTCATGGTTCATGTCTGGTTCTGGGTTTCCTAGCACCGAGTTTGCCTTGGATCAGACCCATGGTGCAGGCGGACCATACCAATGGATGGCGCTCTAGGGCTAGGAAGTATGGCATCATTCGTTGCTGCGGTGATCCCAAGCGACTTGCTCCCAAGACTCCGATCTAGGGCGGGTGGCATGCTGGGTTGCCCCTAGCATTCAGAAGATGGAAGTCCTCCTCTTCCAGATTTCCTGCACCTCCCGACCTATGCTGTGCTTTGCTGGAGCCAAAAGGTATGGCTCTGGTGTGAAGAGGGGACTGTGTGACTGGTAAGGCTCTGTTATGGCAGGGGGGGGGGGGGGGGGACAATGACTCTGATGTAATGGGCAGGCTCTGATATGGTGGCAAGACTCTGATGTGATGGAGGGACTTGTCTATAGGGAACCTCGGATGTATAAGGGTGGCTCTGATGTGTTGGAGGGCTCTCATTCTAAAGTTAAAGTTGCCTAAACTGCAGTTTGGTTTGGGTAAAATTATCTAAATTGGGCCTCAGCATCAGTCTGACTGGACTGTGAGATGTTCAGCCTGGCCACAGGGGGCACTGTCTTTTATGGCAGGCATGGAACTATGGTCTGGTCAGGTTCTTAGGTTGCTCTCTCTCGGAGCCTGTCCAGTGGGAGTGGCGCTCTCGCTGTGCTTTCTGGGAGAGGGTATTTAAGATGCGGACGTCACGTGGTTGGGGGTTCCGGTCCAGTATGATGTGCTGACTACATGGTCCTGGTCCTCCTGACCAGCCCCAGGAAGGCTATGGCCTGGGGTGCGGATCCACCCGACTTTAATGTCTTGGGGCTGGCTAGCCCAAGGCAAGGAAACTAAAGGAGGATTCTGAGGTGGTTGGGTGTGTCAGGTTACCTTGAGGCGAGGTAACAGATGCACACCGTAGGGATCAGGAGTGCACCGCAAGGTTGCTGACTGCTGTAGATGGGGGACAGATCCCACTGGGGTTAGAGCGTAAGATTCCCTGGTGTTCACCAGCGCCTCTAGTGGTGAGGATGGACTTGGCTGCAACTGGCTCCAGGTCGCGACCCCCCCAGGGTCCCCCAGCTCACACCCACAGTAGGCAACAGGAGGATAGGGATGGTGAGGGACAAAGCCAAGGTCGGGGCCACAAGCAGACGGGAATAGTCGGAGACACGCCAAAGGGTCAGGATCACAGGCAAACAGGGATAGTCTAGGACACGCCAAAGTCGGTAACGGGAAACAACAGAATCGCACACGGCAGGTAACAGGAAGCTAACACACAAAGGAATACACAATGGTTTATCAGCACTGATGGCCTGCAGTGCACAGGTTAATATAAGGCTCCCTGATAGGGCCTGGGGTGGAGTCATGCTTAGAGGAGAGGTTATAAAAATCACCAGGTGGAAGTGGCTGGCCTCTAGTCTGAACACATGAGGGGAGGTAAGCAAACACAGGAAGATCACTGCATAACCATGACAGGGTGCCGCCTCCGGTTCGGGAGAGACCCAGTGCACTTCAAGCATTCCAGGGGAGGACTCTTCAGAAGAAGACCACGTACGGGTTGGTTTCTTAGTAAGAGCCTGGAAGGGCTGAAGTACCCGAGAGAATCCGGTCTTGTGGATACCACCAAGCAGGCTGAGAGATCCAGATATCCTACAAGTGTTCTACAGATTAGTTTCCCTACATGTTCTACAACAACGTCTGTGGCAGAGACTTTGTTCCTGAGGAAGCACCTTGTTGGCTGCTCGGTCTGGTGAGAGGGGGACTGTCCAACCTGAGGGATCATCCAGCTGTGATTGGCTATTCTCTGGATGCAGCCAAAGTAAGCAAGTTCTTCAATGTGTTTTTGACTTTGATACTAAGAGAACCTGAATTTCCCTTCCGACCCTCTGATCCCAAGTTGAAAGACTGTTCAATTGTCTGAGTTTTGCAAATAAAATCCATTCAAGTGGATCTATTGTCAGTCTCAAGTTACTGGGCCACCTACCACGGGACATCCCCTAGACGTGCAACAAGGAGAACGGAAGGTAATGGTAAGCCCAAAAATAAACAGCAGCTCCTTCGGGGGTTAGTGCTACACGTGTATAGGAGGTTCTCTGATGTATAGGTAGGCTTTGATGTGGTGGGGCTCATCTACGTGAAGGGGTGACTTTCATGTAAAGGGGAGACCCCAGGAGCGTAACTATAGGGGGTGCAGCAGTTGCGACCGCAACTGGGCCCTGTGATGCAGGGGGCCCATGCAGCCCCCTCTACATATGGCCGGCAGCAGCATAGGCGGCTAGGGGTACCAGTGCACCATGCACACAGGTGGCTGGAGGTGGAGGGTGACTAGCAGAGCTCCATGCTCGACTATCGCACTGGCTGCTCTTTAGTTGTGCATTCCCCGCATGACCCGTGTCCCCGGCCGGCTCCTCAGAGTACCCCTCTCCTGCTCCATGCATTGCCACTCAGTCCGATGTCTGTTCTCCCCAGCCAGAGTCCCGCCCCCCCCTGAGTCCGGCCCACACTGCACTGCATACTTCTCCCGGGTAAATAAACTTTAAGCACACAGATGCAGTGCAGCCCTATGAGAGCTCCCCGGAGGACACTGCCGGCTTGTCTGCCAGCCCCCCTCCTCCCCCATCATACACAGATGATGAAAGGTCTTTCTGGGAGATATGCTGATCGCCCATCCAGCACACTGGATGGAGCCCAGGCCAACATGGATGAGTGCGCGGCCTACAGCTTGGTCATGGTGAGTGAGAGGAACCCATCCCCCACACACCATTACATACCGCCTCCATCTCCCCCTGGGGACAGGGACCCCTTCTCACGTGGGGACAGGGACCCCCACCTCCCCTGGGGACAGGGACCCCTTCTCACCTGGGGGCAGTAACTTCATCTGCCCTGGAGAAAAGGACCTCATCTCTTCTGGGGATGGGGACCCCATCCTGCCTAGGGACAGTCCCCCAATGGGGCACCTAAAAATAAAAAAACTACTGATACCAGTGGTGGAACTACAGGGCTCACAAAGGTCATACCTGTGACCACGCCCTGGAATTCCACCACCGGACTCGGAGGGAAGTGCCCTGGCTGGGGTTCAGGGGGGGCCCTTCATGGTTTCTTGCATCGGGGCCCTGAAGGTTCTAGTTACGCCACTGGGAGACCCTGATGGGCTGGGGGCCTTTGATGTGATGTGGGGGTCTCGGAAAGTGAAGGGGGGCTGCAAAGGGAGACCTCTGATGTGATGGGGATAACCTCTGATATGAAGGGGGGCCTCTAATGTGAAGTTCATTTCATCAAAGTGGTTGAGTGCATCGTCCCAGGCTGATGTTTGCCATTGATAAGTAACTTTTATGTTTTTTTTTTTTTTTACAATTTACGGGGGTGTCTCAAGATTGTAGATGCCGCCACTAAAAAAGAAAAGTTGAGAAATGCTGACTGACACACCAAGAGCTTCATTGTGGGCAAGCGGGAAGAGGGTCACATGTTCCTTCATAATCAGGTTGGGTTGTCAACAGGTAAGAGATTAGAAGTTTAGCAATTTCCCCACGTGGGTTCCTACAGAAAAGTCAACATTACGTCATGTGATTTCACTTTAGGCCAGGTTCACACCGCTGCGATGCGGGAACGCCGCAAATCCGCGGCGTTTTCCCGCATCGCACACCTCCCACCGGCAGTTCACACTGCCCTATGCGGACGGCTGGGAGTGTCAATGTTATGTTAATGACACCCCCAGATCCGTCCGCATATCGCAGTGCGATCTGCCGACTCGCACAGGAATCGGATCGCATGGTGTGAACCCCCATGCGATCCGATTCTGTTGCGGACCAAAAAAAGGGTCCCGTGCGAGTTTGCTGCGGGAGCGCTGCGAATTCAGCCATACTATCTGTATACTATCTGTATGGCTGAACTCGCATCGCTACGGAGATCGGATGTGATTTGCGGTGCGAATCACATCCGGATCTCCCCCCGCAGCAGTGTGAACCCAGCCTTAATAAGAAACCGTCTTTAGGCCGGGTTCACACTATAGCGATGCGGGAACGCCGCGAATCCGCGGCGTTTACCCGCATCGCACACCTCCCGACGGCAGTTCACACTGCCCTATGCGGATGGCTGGGAGTGTCAATGTTATGTTAATGACACCCCCAGATCCGTCCGCATATCGCAGTGCGATCTGCCAACTCGCACAGGAATCGGATCGCATGGTGTGAACCCCCATGCGATCCGATTCCGTTGCGGACCCAAAAAAGGGTCCCGTGCGAGTTTGCTGCGGGAGCGCTGCGAATTCAGCCATACTATCTGTATACTATCTGTATGGCTGAACTCGCATCGCTACGGAGATCGGATGTGATTTGCTGTGCGAATCACATCCGGATCTCCCCCCGCAGCGGTGTGAACCGGGCCTTAAAGCTATTCCTTTTTTTTTATTTTTTTACATTTTATTTAAAACCAATTATTAACCTTTTTAAAAACATAATTGACCTTAATTTAAGGGGGAAAAAAAAAAGCCCAATCCTTCACCGTGAAATCCGATCAAGGTGTCCCGACATCCTTTGACGGCTCGCCGCTTGAATGCCTGCTTTTATTACCGTGCCAATTATGGTGTAATTAGGCTATTTTGGTTTTAATCTGCACAGAATGACTCACATTGCTATTCAGTATCTGACTGGCAAGCAAGTAAAATCAATTATGAAGAACAAATGTACAAGAAGAACTGCAACCTTCGCTAAAGCAAAGCCAGGCCAAAGGCTCCGTAATGGAGTTGATGTCGAATTTGTTGCACATTCGCCCCCCCACCAACATTTAACTACACTGGTCAACTCCAGCTAACAGTCGGTGTGTTGGCTAAAAAGTGATGTTCAGGCCACATAAACGCCATAAACGCGATCTCATGTCACGACTTCCTTATATAGATGTCTATCGTGACCCCCCGCGCGTCCCACACAGAGGACCTCCGCGGCCAAGAAGAGCCAATGTCACTTCGTTGCCTAGGTAACAATGTAGGACACTTAACAAAACAGTAGTTCACGTACTTCCTTTGCTAAAGTTACTAATCCGCTACAGCAGATTTAAGAGGCCCCCCCGTCACAAGAGAATTCCAAGATGAGCCTTTGATCCACCTTCACCTCGGCATCAACCTCAAAAACATTCCCATCCTCTGGGATGGACATTGGTTTTGGACAACCTGGCAGCTCTGTAGGGATGACGTCACATATGAGAATGTAACAAGCTTGTTTCTTAACAAACATCTGCCCTGAAAACCCCAATTACCCCCCCACCCTGCTCTTGGCAACTTCTAGAGCTTAAATCTCCACTATTGCCCCCCCCCCCCCCCCAAACAAAAGTCTCCAGCAACCAACAATTCCTTGATAATCTCCCTCTTACCCTCTAGAACAGGGGTAAGCAACCTTTGAGAGCTTGAGATCCACCTGGACAACATTGAGGAAATCAAAGATCCACGGAGGGGGCGTTTAAAATAAAAAAATTGAACTATCAAGTCCCAAATTAAAAGACGGCATGAAGAACACAGTAGTTCCCTCTTTCCCCCCCTTCACATCACTCCCGCCCCCCCCCCCCACATTAGTATTCTCTGCCCCCTCTGACCTACAGTAGGATCCTCTGCCCCCATCACATCACCCCCCCCCCCCACAGTAGTATCCTCTGCCCCCTAACAGTAATGTCCCCTTCCCCCCTTCACATCACCTCACCTACAGTAATGTCCTCTGCCCCCTTAACATCTCACCCCCCCCCCCCAGTAGTATCCTCTGCCCCCACACATTAGTATCCTCTGTCCCCTCTTCACACCCCCCCCCCCCCCCCCACAGTAGTGTCCTCTGCTCCTTTACCTCACCCCTCTACAGTAGTGTCCTCTGCCCCTTCACATTACTCTGCCTCCCACAGCAGTATACTTTGCCCCTTCACAATAGTGTCCTCTGCCCCTTTCCCCTTACCCCCCTACAGTAGTGTCCTCTGACCCCCTTCGCCCCTTTACATCACTTCCCCCACAGTAGGATTATCTGTCCCCTCACAGTAGCGTCCTCTGCCCCTTCACATCACCACCCCTACAGTAGTGTCCTCTGCCCCCCTTCCCATCACTTCTCCCCACAGTAGTATCCTCTGCACCCCACACAGTAGTGTCCCCTACCCCCCTTCACACCCCCCCCACAGTAGTGTCCTCGGCCCCCCTTCACATCCCCCTCCCCCCACAGTAGTATTCTCTGCCCCATCACCTTAGTGCCCTCTGCCCCTTCTCTCATCACCTCACAGGTAATGTACTCCCCCACCCCTCAGTGTTCTATGCCCCTTTGTCCCCCCAAAGCAGTGTCCTCTGCCCTCTCCCCACAGTAGAGTCCTATATCCCCCTCCCCAAAGCAGTGTCCTCTGCCCCCTGCCACAGTAGTGTCCTTTGCACTGCCCCCCCCCCCCCACACACTGTAGCGTCCTCTGCCATCTGCTCCCCAAAAAGCACTGTCCTCTGACCTCCCCCCCCCCAGTAGTGTCCTCTGTTCACCATAAGAAGTGTGCACAATGCAATGTAAGCAGCACTGTCCTACCTAGTACCTACAAGGACTGTACAGCAGAGCGGAGGGTGAGAGGCAGCACGGTACTGGAGGAGGGTGCCATAGTTAACGTTGCATATTAACAAGCTGCTGATTGGTTGCTAGGACTGCCTACAAACCAACCACCTGCTGGTTAACATGAAAGATTAACTGATTCAGCTCCCACCCTCCATCCGGTGCTGTTCTGCCTCCCCCTCTCAGCTCAGCTGTTAAGATGAAAGCGGCGGAGAATCAGAGGAAGGATTGGCAATCCGTTTTCATGATCTGCTTGTCAGCTGCCTGTGGTCGACTAGTAGATCACGCTCAACGGGTTGCCGACCCCAACTCTAGAGGCTATTATGGACCCCCCAGAGGGTGGGGTGACATTTCATCTCAGGGTTGACTCGTTGACTTATAGTAGGGTTGTGAAAAGTTGGGATTCGGTTGCTTTTTAGTCAAACAATAGAGTTTATTGGGCTGTATCAAACTCCTGGAGGAGAGGGTTAGGTCTCAGGACACCCAGAGAATGTGGCAGACTCCAGAATTCTACTTACAGTCTATACAACTTAAAGAACCTTCAAACAAGAAGAACCCTCTGTGATTCTTGAACATTTGAGTGCAGACGCAACATAAACTCCCTAGTTGAGACACCAGACCCCTACAAGGTCCAAGTCAAATTCCAGCTTCGTAAGAATCTCCAGCAGCCAAAGTTCCTCCTTCCCAGGATCAGCTCTACTCCTGGAAAAACAACCTCCAGTATTGAAATGCAAGCTAAAGCCTTAGATCCAGGCCTTGCACACTAAAGCACAGCACATGTGTCCTACCCAGGCTTCAGGCCTAGGTGGTAGTACACATCCTCCCCAAGCAAAGCCGGGGAGGTAAGAGAGCTTCCTGAAGAATGCCCCAAATATTTATACCCTACCCTAGTGTACACCACTGGTAATAGACCTCCTAGCAGTTGGCCAAGGAGATATGAGTATTCATAACTCTGATTATTGGTCCTCTTACACCATTGCTAGGGACACCCCCCCTGCAGAAAGCAGAAGCATGGCATTGGCATTTCACACAGTTCCCCATAAACATTTAATGTACAAAATAAGGTCCATGGACCATAGGATGAGTACATGGATAGAAAACTGCCTACAAGGGCGAGTTCAGAGGGTGGTGATAAATGGGGAGTACTCGGAATGGTCGGGGGTGGGTAATGGGGCCCCCCAGGGATCTGTGCTGGGACCAATCCTGTATAATTTGTTTACAAATAACCTGGAGGATGGGGATGGGGTAAACAGGTCAATCTCTGTATTTGTGGAAAATACTAAGATAAGCAGGGCAATAACTTCTCCGCAGGATGTGGAAACCTTGCAAAAAGATCTGAACAAATGAATGGGGGGAGGGGCAACTACATGGAAAATGAGGTTCAATGTAAAAAAATTTAAAATTATGCATTTGGGTGGCAAAAATCTGAATGCAATCTATAGACTGGGGGGAGGGGAACCTCTGGGGGGGTCTAGGATGGAGGAGGACCTGGGGGTCCTAGTAGATCAGGGATATGCAATTAGCGGACCTCCAGCTGCTGCAAAACTACAAGTCCCATCATGCCTCTGCCTCTGGGTGTCATGCTTGTGGTTGTCAGAGACTTGCTATGCCTCATGGGAATTGTAGTTCTGCAACAGCTGGAGGTCCGCTAATTGCACATCCCTGTAGTAGATGATAGGCTCAGCAATGGCAAGCTGCTGCTAACAAAGCAAACAGAATATTGACATTAAAAAGGGGATCAACTCCAGAGATAAAACGATAATTCTCCCCTCTACAAGACTCTGGTCCGGCCGCACCTGGAGTATACTGTCCAGTTCTGGGCACCAGTCCTCAGGAAGGATGTACTGGAAATGGAGCGACTACAAAGAATTATGAGGAAAGGTTGTGAGCTCTGAACTTATTCTCTCTGGAGAAGAGACGCCTGAGAGGGGATCTGATTTAATTATATAAATACCGGACTGGTGACCCCACAATATATAAATACCGGACTGGTGACCCCACAATATATAAATACCGGACTGGTGACCCCACAATATATAAATACCGGACTGGTGACCCCACAATATATAAATACCGGACTGGTGACCCCACAATATACAAATACCGGACTGGTGACCCCACAATATATAAATACCGGACTGGTGACCCCACAATATATAAATACCGGACTGGTGACCCCACAATATATAAATACTGGACTGGTGACCCCACAATATATAAATTCCGGACTGGTGACCCCACAATATATAAATTCCGGACTGGTGACCCCACAATATATAAATTCCGGACTGGTGACCCCACAATATATAAATACCAGACTGGTGACCCCACAATATATAAATACCGTACTGGTGACCCCACAATAGGGAGAAAACTTTTTTGCGGAAGGCAGTTTAACAAGACTTGTGGCCACTCATTAAAATTAGGAGAAAAGAGTTTTAACCTTAAACTACGTAGAGAGTTGTTTACTGTTAGCCCTTGTACACATGGTCGGATATTCCGATCGGACCGTGTTGTCGGATAATCCGACCGTGTGTGTGGGCTCCATCGGACTGTTTCCGTCGGAATATCCGACCGACAAAGTTTGAGAGCTGGGCTATAAAATTTTCGGACAAAGTGCCACGCATGCTCAGATCAAATTACGACACCAAAGCTATTGGCTACTAGCTGCAATGTAGTCCCATCGCAAGGCAGGAACGTGATCACATTCCGAACGATCGGATTTTCCGACAACTTTATCCGACCGTGTGTATGCAACACCACTTTCGGACAAAATCCGCCGGAAAAAAATCAGACTAAGGGCTAAGAGTGGCAAGGATGTGGAATTCCCTTCCACAGGCGGTGGTCTCAGCGGGGGGTATCGATAATTTCAAGAAACTATTAGATAATCACCTGAACGACCACAACATACAGGGATATACAATGTAATACTGACATATAATCACACACATGGGTTGGACTTGATGGACTTGTGTCTTTTTTCAACCTCATCTACTATGTAACTTAGAATGTGTTGAAGACATGAGACATCCAATAGGAAAGTATAATACTGCAAGATCCAGTATGCCCCTCAAAGTAAATGTCCCAGCTGGAAGGTACTGCTGCGTACACACGGGCGGACTGTATGGCCTACTTAGTCCGTCGAAACACATTTCAGCGGACAGTCCGCTCGTGTGTGGGCTTCAGCGGACTTTTTCAGCGTTCAGTCTGGTGTACTAAGTATTTCGAATTTTTCGAAATTCTGTCCGTCGTACTTTGGTTTCAGCGGACAATCCGCTCGTCAGTAGGCTAGTTCGACAGACTAAGAATGGCGCATGCCCAGAAATGATTTACACGGCGGAAGGGTGCATTGCTGTGTATTGGACTTCCTATTTCTAGTCCCATCGTACGTGCTGTACACGTCATCGCGCAAGCTTTCGACGGACTGTTTGGGTATCCGTGTGTGGTCAAGTCCGTTCAGTCGAAAGTATGACGGACTGTCCGTCGGATTGTATGACAGACTAAGTACGCCATACAGTCCGCCCGTGTGTACGCGGCATACTCTTCGTCCAGGAAATCTGGGTTCTGGAGCCCCACATCTTCAACGAGTACTTAGTACAGTATGGTTTACCCAATCCTGCTCCATAACCGGGTGCAGAAGCTCCATAAGCACACCAATGATATCGACTCACGACTCCACCCACTCACACTTTAAAGTGGTTGTAAACCCTTACAACACACTTTGACCTACAGGTAAGCCTAGATTAAAGGGATTGTAAAGCAAAATTTTTTATTTTTTTAAAATAACAAACATGTTATACTTACCTCCATTGTGCAGCTCGTTTTGCACAGAGTGGCCCCCGAACCTGCTCTTCTGGGGTCCCTCGGCGGCTGTCTCTGTTTCCTCCCGCAGGTGCTTCTCACGTTTATGCGAGCTCCCTCGCATTGGTGAGAAGCACCTGCGGGCGCGCTCCCGTGATACAGCCGGCGGCTATAGCCGCTCGCTGTATCACAAGGGCCGCGCCCCCCCCGGCGCGCTGCGTCATTGGATGTGATTGAAAGCAGCGCGAGCCAATGGCTGCGCTGCTTTCAATCCATCCACTCCAGCCAATCAGCGGCCAGGCTGAGCGGCGAAGAGGACGGCGGGGGCGAGCGCGGGATTTTCGAGGGGTCAGGTAAGTAAAACAGGGGGGGGACTGGGGGCGCGGGCAGTGTCAGATGTTTTTTCACCTTAATGCATAGAATGCATTAAGGTGAAAAAACATTTACCTTTACAACCCCTTTAAGGCTTACCTGTAGGTCCAAGAAATATCTCCTAAACCTATACGGTTTAGGATATATTTGCCCGAAGACAGGCACCGCTGTCTACGGGGCGCATGCACGGGAGCGACGTCATCGCGGCTTCGACGAATGACAGCGGCGGAGCTGCGAGACCCCACCGAGAAGATGGATGCGGCGGACTACAGGGGACAGCGGTGACTTCGCTGGCTCCTGTGTCAGGTAAGTGACACATAATGGGCTACTATGCGATGTGATGCGATGCGATGCATAGTAGTCCATTATGCTTTGCCTTTGCAGGGAATGAAAGAGGAAGTAACACCCATCAGGGTTTACTTCCTCTTTAATTTACAGGTAATGGCCGGCACATATACTTTATAGTATTACATTTAAAAAAAAACAAATACCACCTAGAATATGATAAAGAATAAATACTTTATATTAACTGAAGTCAGTAACTGAACTGCATGCATCACTTTGATCCACAGTCTAGGGACTCGGCCCCCCGTATACTGATAAAATGAATGGACGTGAGCTGTACCTGACTCTGATAAACAGGAACATATGATCGCTAATTGCCATCTTATTAGAGATGCATCAGATAACGAATGCTAAAGTAGATGAGTCACATTGGAAACGTGATGCTTTTGCTTTCCAAAGTAAATAAGGGAACTCGCAAACAAAATATGCCAGACGTGACAACTGGATAATGGGCGCTGGCTCGGGATCAGGACGAGAAGGAAAAATGTCTAAATTTTACCATTTACACCGCGCCATGAACAAAAAAAATAAGAGTAAAATCAGCTTTTAAAGGCAAACCCGAAGCAGGACATATATTATCACTTTGCAAGGGCTCCCCCACCCCAGATGGTAACTGGGAAGGATAAGTACCTATGGCTAAGCCCCAGTGGGCGTGGTAAAAGAAATCAGACGGGCGTGGCTTAGGAGAAGTTCAAGGCTGAGGCCAATAACATCCTTCACCACCTGTTCAGCCAATGGTGTGCAGTGCCTTTCATCCCCTTGTGGGTAGGATAAGCCAGTTAGAGGCCACTTTAGTTCTCGTAAGGGTCTCACTCCCCCCAAGCTATATGTAAGGGACCTGTAAAGAATTCAAGCCTTTTCTCTTTGCTGTAGGAGTTCTTGTCCACTGGTTGGTGGATCAGTAGAAAAGGACCACCTGCTGGTGGATGCGGGTCTTGTTTCGCATGGTAAGAATTCTTAGTGAGGGAGAAAAAGTATAACCTTAGGGGCATTCTACAGCATTTCCATACCCAAGGGGAGCACAGAGGCATGGGCCGGATGTCAGGGCTGGCTTAGCCCCTCCTCCTCTGGGCTGGCCGCTCAGCTGTCGGCTAATTGCCAGGTCTCTTCTCTCTCCACAGTTACCAGCTATTCCCAATGATGCTCGTCTGACCTGCCTATTTAAAGCCTTCCTGCCCACTTTTTCATTTGCCTTCGCATTGGTCACATCACAGGGAACCATCTCCTGCTGTTTGTTTCAAGACTGGCTTGCTGACATCCCTCCTGGTTTCTTATCCTGCTTGCAGTTGCTCTCCTTGGATCCCTGACTTCTGGCCTGGCTGATTACCCGATCTGGCTACTGGACTCTGGCTATGCTTGACTACGCTTTTTTCTATTTACCTTTTTATTTTTATTAATATACAAGTGTGATTTGATTGTACTTCTGTCTTAGTCTGTTTCATGGTTTCTGACACCGGACAAGGGTTTTATAGACTCCTTTAAGAGAAAGGGTTTTGGAGGGCGGACCTGCCGAAATGAAGAAATTGCTATCATGGTGGGCATTTTTGTGAAATTACAGTAACAGTACTTGCTCAAGTGTGTACAAGCTTATTATGTTCCATGATACTTCATTCTGTGTCCCTCGGGCTTTAGTTTCTGTGTCCTTTCTGATCCAGTTTCCAGATTTTGACTCATGCTGATGACCAGGGGCGTAACTATAGGGGGTGCAGCGGTCGCGACCGCAACCGGGCCCTGTGATGCAGGGGGCCCATGCAGCCCCCTCTACATATGGCCGGCAGCAGCATAGGCGGCTAGGGGTACCAGTGCACCATGCACACGGGTGGCTGGAGGTGGAGGGTGACTAGCAGAGCTCCATGCTCGACTATCGCACTGGCTGCTCTTTAGTTGTGCATTCCCCGCATGACCTGTGTCCTCGGCCGGCTCCTCAGAGTACCCCTCTCCTGCTCCATGCATTGCCGCTCAGTCCGATGTCTGTTCTCCCCAGCCAGAGTACCGCCCCCCCCCCCGAGTCCGGCCCACTCTGCACTACATACTTCTCCCAGGTAAACAAACTTTAAGCACACAGATGCAGTGCAGCCCTATGAGAGCCGGCTTGCCAGAGGACACTGCAGGCTTGTCTGCCAGCCCCCCTCCTCCCCCGTCATACACAGATGATGAAAGGTCTTTCTGGGAGATATGCTGATCGCCCGTCCA
This sequence comes from Lithobates pipiens, assembly GCF_037356315.1. Classification (NCBI taxonomy): domain Eukaryota; kingdom Metazoa; phylum Chordata; class Amphibia; order Anura; family Ranidae; genus Lithobates; species Lithobates pipiens. The sequence continues at coordinate 2,691,052 of NW_027507764.1, forward strand.
GCACGCTGGATGGAGCCCAGGCCAACATGGATGAGTGCGCGGCCTACAGCTTGGTCATGGTGAGTGAGAGGACCCCACCCCCCACACACCATAACATACCCCCTCCATCTCCCCCTGGGGACAGGGACCCCTTCTCACATGGGGACAGGGACCCCTTCTCACCTGGGGGCAGTAACTTCATCTGCCCTGGAGAAAATGACCTCATCTCTTCTGGGGACGGGGACCCCATCCTGCCTAGGGACAGTCCCCCAATGGGGCACCTAAAAATTAAAAAGAAAATAATAAAAAAAAACTACTGATACCAGTGGTGGAACTACAGGGCTCACAAAGGTCATACCTGTGACCACGCCCTGGAGTTCCACCGCCGGACTCGGAGGGAAGGGCCCTGGCTGGGGTTCAGGGGGGCCTTCATGGTTTCTTGCATCGGGGCCCTGAAGGTTCTAGTTACGCCACTGCTGATGACCCATCTTTGCTCTTGATTACAAATGTTGTCTTCCCCTTGCTCCAACCTTCTGCCTGTCCTTGATCATGAATTTCCTTCTTTTGTAGTTCACATTGTGTCACGGTCAGGGGTCACGCTGGGAAACCAGTAGCTATAGCAGTAGAGATACTCCCACCGACCAGAAGGATAAGTACACAAGCAGATCACCCTGGTGGATGGCACAGGCTCAACCAACTGGTATTCACCAGAGCTCCTGATGGTGGATATGGGTTCTGCTGCATGTTAGTACCAGGTCGCAGTCCTAGGGTTTGCCCCACCACAAGGTGAGCAAGCTGGGGTCCAGTAGTTACATAGTTACGTAGTAGGTGAGCTGGGCCGCACTGGGAATAAAAACCAGCCCTGGAAAAAATTTCATACCAGCTCCACAGCATTATTATACCAGCCCAACAGCATAACGTCATTATTTTCTTGTTCATGAAAGGGAAAAACCATACATTTTAAAGCACATTTGATATTATATATAGATATGAAATCACATAGGGCATATATATATATATATTCAAATTCCAGTTAAAAGTGGTAAGTGATCAATCATGTAGGGGGACCCCAGGAACACAGAACGTGGGGGGGGACCACCTTCTGCAGAAAGAATACACTAAGGTAAGGGGGGTGGGTTACTAATATAAGGAGGAAACAGTTTATATCAGTGCCCCTTACATTATTGTATTCCCTCCCCCCTTACATCAGTGACCCCCCTCCCCCCCCCCGGACTGGTCTGGCGGTGCTTTCACTGACCTCCTCTCAGGGCTCAGTCAGTCGGCTCCAGCTTGGTGGCTCTGGTTTTATCCTATAGTCTCCTGTCCACAGTCCACACAAGTCTGACTTCTCCCATGACCCCCATCCTGGCGGCGCTCCCACTCTTGACTCCTCTCCAGACTCCCTCAGAGACTGCAGACATGATACAGGAGATGGTTAGAGACTGCAGACTTGATGCAAGAGCTCAATGCAGCCTCACCAGTGCTCATCAAACGCAGCCTCACTGTCCCCATCAATGCAGCCTCACTGTGCCCACCAATGCAGCCTCACTGTGCCCACCAATGCGGCCTCACTGTGCCCACAAATGCGGCCTCACTGTGCCCACAAATGCGGCCTCACTGTGCCCACCATAGCAGCCACACTGCCCATCAATGCAGCCTCACTGTGTCCATCAAATGCAGCTTTACTGTGCCTTGAACACAGTCTCACTGTGCCCATCATTGCAGCCCCTCCTGTGCCCCATGCCAGTCTGCAGTCCCTGTCTGTGGGAACACTGGGAAGATGTGTTGTTGATGCTCGGTACGGTACCTAGCATGGGGGGAACTTGAGAGCACTGGGGGAGCCAAAAAGAATAGGGGTGGAGAGCACGGTAGGCTGAGAGCACTGGGGGGGGCTAAGAGTGTGGGGTGGTGAAGAGCACTTGGGGGGGCAGAAAAACAGGGGTGGAGAGCACGTGGGCTGGAGAGTATGGGGGGGTACAAAGAGCAGGGGGGAGTGGAGATCAATGGGGGGTGGAGCTTGAGAGCACCAGTGGGGGCCAGAAAGAACAGGGGTGGAAAGCACGGGGGACTGGAGGAGCACTATGGGGCGTGGAGAGCTCTGGTAGGTTTGGAGAGCACATGGGTGGGGGCAAAATGCAGGGGGGAGTGGATAGTACAGGGGTGGGCAGTGGAGAGTGATGGGGGGAGCCAAAAAGAACAGGGGTGGAGAGCACAGTGGGGGGGGGGTAGAGAACACTGGGGGGGCTGGAGAGCACCAGGGGGTCAGAAAGAAAAGGGGTGGGGAGAATGGGGGGCTGGAGAGCACTGGGGTGGGGGCTGGAGAGTGATGGGGAGAGCTGGAAAGCACTGGGGGGGAGAAAGAACAGGGGGGAGAGCACTGGGGGGAGTGGAGACCACTGGGGGGGAGAACAGGGGGGAGAGCACTAGGGGGAGTGGAGAGCACAGGGTGGGGGAAGAACAGGGGGGGAGAGCACTGGGGGGGAAAGAACGGGGGGAGCACTAGGGGGGAGAGCACTGGGGGGGAAAGAACAGGGGGGGAGCACTAGGGGGTGAAGAACAGGGGGGAGAGCACTGGGGGGGGAGTGGAGAGCACTGGGGGGAGAGGAGAGCACTGGGGGGGAGAACAGGGGGGGAGAGCACTGGGGGGGGGGAACAGGGGGGAAGAGCACTGGGGGGGGGAAAGAACAGGGGGAAGAGCACTGGGGGGGAAAGAACAGGGGGGAGAGCACTGGTGGGGAGCACTGGGGGGAGTGGCGAGCACTAGGGGGGTAAAGAACAGGGGGCAGAGCACTGGGGGGGGAGAATAGGGGGGAGAGCTGGGGGGAGAACAGGGGGAGAGCATGGGGGGGAAATAACAGGGGGGAGAGCACTGGGGGGAGACCACTGGGGGGGAGAACAGGGGGGAGAGCACTGGGGGGAGTGGGGAGCACTGGGATGGTGGCTAGAGAGGGATGGGGAGAGCTGGAGAGCAGGGGGGGGGGCAGCAAGAACAGGGGAGGAGAGAACTGTGGGGGGGGGGGCAGGAGAGTGTGGTGGTGGAGGAGAGCACGGGGGGGCAGGGAGCACAAGGTGAACTGGGGACAGTAAAATAAGTTGGATAGGAGAATTGGCAGTAGGGGGCCCTGCAGCCCCCCCCCCCCCCCCGTCGATTCTCCTATCCAGGCACTGTGGCACACAGGGCGGACTGTCCGGGTGGCATCTCCTCCTATGGATTCCACATATTTGTCGCTCTTACAGTAAAGATGAGTGGCCACAAGTCTTGTTAAACTCCCTTTTGCGAAAAAGTTTTATCCCTATTGTGGGTTCGCCAGTACGGTATTTATATATTGTGGGTTCGCCAGTACGGTATTTATATATTGTGGGGTCACCAGTCCGGTATTTATATATTGTGGTGTCACCAGTCCGATATTTATATATTGTGGGGTCACCAATCCGGTATTTGTATAATGAAATCATATCCCCTCTCAGGCGTCTCTTCTCCAGAGAGAATAAGTTCAGAGCTCACAACCTTTCCTCATAACTAATATCCTCCAGACCCTTTATTAGCTTTGTTGCCCTTCTTTGTAGTCGCTCCATTTCCAGTACATCCTTCCTGAGGACTGGTGCCCAGAACTGGACAGTATACTCCAGGTGCGGCCGGACCAGAGTCTTGTAGAGGGGAGAATTATCCTTTTATCACTGGAGTTGATCCCTTTTTAATGCCAATATTCTGTTTGCTTTGTTAGCAGCAGCTTGGCATTGCTGAGCCCATCATCTACTAGGACCCCCAGGTCCTTCTCCATCCTAGATCCCCCCAGAGGTCCCCTCCCCCCAGGTCCTTCTCCATCCTAGATCCCCCCAGAGGTTCTCCCCCCAGTCTATAGATTGCATTCAGATTTTTGCACCCAAATGCATTATTTTACATTTTTCTACATTGACCCTCATTTGCCATGTAGTTGCCCCTCCCCCCATTCATTTGTTCAGATCTTCTTGCAAGGTTTCCACATCCTGCTTAGCTTACTATCATCTGCAAATACAGAGAATGAACTGTTTACCCCATCCCTATCCTCCAGGTTCTTTGTGAATAAATTAAATATGATTGGTCCCAGCACAGAACCCTGGGGGACCCCACTACCCACCCCTGACCATTCCGAGTACTCCCCATTTATCACCACCCTCTGAACTCGCCCTTGTAGCCAGTTTTCAATCCATGTACTCACCCTATGGTCCATGGACCTTATTTTGTACATTAAATGTTCATGGGGAACTGTGTGAAATGCCAATGCCATGCTTCTGCTTTCTGCAGGGGGAGTGTCCCTAGCAATGGTGGTCATCGTACGGTCCATGCCAACGCACCTTATTTTGTACAGTAAATGTTTATGGGGAACTGTGTCAAATGCTTTTGCAAAATCCAGATACATCACGTCTACGGGCCTTCATTTATCTAGATACACCACGTCTACAGGCCTTCCTTTATCTAGATACACCACGTCTACAGGCCTTCCTTTATCTAGATACACCACGTCTACGGGCCTTCCTTTATCTAGATACACCACGTCTACAGGCCTTCCTTTATCTAGATACACCACGTCTACAGGCCTTCCTTTATCCAGATACACCACGTCTACGGGCCTTCCTTTATCTAGATACACCATGTCTACAGGCCTTCCTTTATCCAGATACACCACGTCTACGGGCCTTCCTTTATCTAGATATACCACGTCTACGGGCCTTCCTTTATCCAGATACACCACATCTACGGGCCTTCCTTTATCTAGATACACCACGTCTACGGGCCTTCCTTTATCTAGATATACCACGTCTACGGGCCTTCCTTTATCTAGATACACCACGTCTACGGGCCTTCCTTTATCTAGATACACCACGTCTACGGACCTTCCTTTATCTAGATACATCACGTCTACAGGACTTCCTTTATCTAGATACACCACGTCTACGGACCTTCCTTTATCTAGATACATCACGTCTACAGGACTTCCTTTATCTAGATACACCACGTCTACGGGCCTTCCTTTATCCAGATACACCACGTCTACGGGCCTTCCTTTATCCAGATACACCACGTCTACAGACCTTCCTTTATCCAGATACACCACGTCTACGGGCCTTCCTTTATCCAGATACACCACGTCTACAGACCTTCCTTTATCCAGATACACCACGTCTACGGACCTTCCTTTATCCAGATACATCAGGTCTACGGGCCTTCCTTTATCTAGCTGACAACTCACATCCTCATAGAAGGTTAGTAGATTGGTTCAGCAAGAACGATTCTTCATGAATCCATTCTGATTACTGCTAATGATAGCGTTCTCATTACTAAAATATTGTATATAGTCCCTTATCATCCCCTCCAAGAGTTTACATACTATTGATGTTAGGCTAACTGGTCTGTAATTCCCAGGGATGTATTTTGGGCCCTTTCTAATTATTGGTGGTACATTGGCTTTTCTCCAATCACCTGGTACCATTCCGTTCAGTAGACTGTCAGTAAAAATTAGGAACAATGGTCTGGCAATTACTTGACTGAGTTCCCTAAGTACCCTCGGGTGCAAGCTATCTGGTCCCGGTGATTTATTAATGTTAAGTTTCCCAAGTCTAATTTTAATTCTGTCCTCTGTTAACCATGGAGGTGCTTCCTGTGGTGTGTTATGAGGATAAACACTGCAGTTTTGGTTACTGAAGTGCCCCCCCCCCCCCCCCCCCCCGGATTCCCTCGTGAAGGCTGAGGAGAGATATAGCAGGTAGGGAGCAAGCGTAGTCAGTAAACAAGCCAAAGGTTAGTAACAGTTCCCCATGACTAAGCCCGGGGGTGGAGTGACACGTGTTGGGGGCATGTCCTGGTCGGAGTCCAGGCTGACATCGCCACTCCATTCATCTCTGTAAGACACCATCGATGTGCGACTTCCAGGGGTTTCTCCCTTTCTTCCTTGAACTTTTGCAGGAGCCAGGACGTGCTCCATCCCCTGTCAGCACTCTAGCAGCAGCTGCGGATGCACTACCTACATACCCCCTTCTTATCGAGCCTGAGCGGCACAAATACACTTTCCAGGTCAAAGGTCAGTAACAAGTGGTTGCAGGATGGGATCAAGCGGAAAGCACAAAGCAAAGTCCATAAAGATATGGATGAACGAGTTTGGGGTGGAGGAACTTGACTGACCTACACAGAGTCCTGACCTCAACCCAATAGAACACCTTTGGGATGAATTAGAGCAGAGATTGTGAGCCAGGCCTTCTCATCCAACATTAGTGCCTGACCTCACAAATGGGCTTCTGGAAGAATGGTCAAAAATTCCTATAAACACCCTCCTAAACCTTGTGGACAGCCTTCCCAGAAGAGTTGAAGCTGTTATGCCCTGTACACATGGTCGGACATTCCGACCACAAAATCTGTCGGATTTTTTCCGATCCCAATACTTTTGGCAATACGGTTTATCTATCTATGAATGAATGAATGAATGAAATACTTGTATAGCGCACAATGCGAACTGAATCGCCTCTAGGCGCTGTGGCGAGCTTTGATCATCTGCTAAAAGAGGAAGGTCTTGAGTTTTTTCCTAAAAGCCAGGTGATTTTCTTCCAGGCGGATGTTGATTGGTAGAGCATTCCATAGCCGAGGTCCTTGGACAGCGAATCTCCGATCCCCCTTGGATTTATACCGGGCTTTGGGCACAAGGAGGAGGTTTTTGTTGCCTGATCGAAGACTGCGGTTTGGTGTGTAATGATTTATTTTCTCCATATCACATATCTATCTATCTATCTATCTATCTGTAGCGCCGGCTCCTGAAGAGCATGCGCTATGTGTTTTGTCATTTAACTTTTCCTGGAACCGCAGTTTGGTTTTGGGTTTAATTACTCAAAATTTTGACCTCAGTACCAGTCTGGCTGGACTGCATGGTGTTCTGCCATACCATAGATGGCGCTGTCATTCCTGGCAGGGTCAAGAACGCAGTCTAGTTGGGTGCATTAAGGGTTTACTCTCTCTCGGAACCAGTCCAGTGGGAGTGTCACTCTTGCTATGCATTCTGGGAGAGGGTACTTAAGGTGCTGACGTCACGTGCTTCGGGGGTTCCGGTCCAGAAGTGTTTTCTGGCTGATGGTCCTGGTCCTCCTGACCAGCCCCCAGGACTCTCATGGCCTGGGGTGGGGATCCACCCGACTCCAGGTCTCGGGGCTGGCTAGCCAGAGGCAAAGAAACTGAAAGAAGGATTCAAAGGTGGTCCGGTGCCGTCTCGGTTAGTGGAGAGGCCCAGCAACTGTGCAGGTATCCAGGGGTGGACTCTTCGGGAGAAGGCCACGCAAAGGTTGGTTTCTTAGCAAGAGCCTGGACAAGTTGAAAGACCCCAAGTGAATCTCGTCTCGTGTGGTATCGCCGGACGGGTTGCAAGATACTGGTACCATACGAGGGTTCTCCAAGTGTTCTACAAACTTTCAGTTTTACTCAAGTGTTCTATAGCAAGTCTGTGGCAGAGACTTGGTCTGATTAATGCACCCTGTTGACTTCTAGGCCTGGTGAGAGAAGGACTATCCGACAAGGGTGAGGATCCAGCTGTGAATGGCTATTCTCTGGATTTCCTGATGTGAGAGGTTTTTCCTATTTGAATTAGCACTAAAGAGTATCTGGACTTTCCTACCAAAACCCTCTAACCCTATGTTGAGAGACTGTGTTCCTTAACCATTTTTGCAAATAAAAATCCCTTTGAGTGGATCTGGCGTCAGTCTCATGTAGTTCTTGGGCCATCTACCTCAGGAAACCCCTAGACACACACAAGGTGAAGAAGGTAATGGTAAGGCCAATTAAATCAGCCGCTCCTTCGGGAGTCAGTGCTACATATCTATCTATCAATCTATCTATCTATCTCTATCATATGTATCTCTATCATATCTATCTCCTACCCAGTGGCGTAACTAGAACCTTCAGGGCCCCGATGCAAGAAACTATGAAGGGCCCCCCTGAACCCCAGCCAGGGCCCTTCCCTCCGAGTCCGGCGGTGGAACTCCAGGGCGTGGTCACAGGTATGACCTTTGTGAGCCCTGTAATTCCACCACTGGCATCAGTTGTTTTTTTTATTATTATTTTTTTTTAAATTTTTAGGTGCCCCATTGAGGGACTGTCCCTAGGCAGGATGGGGTCCCCGTCCCCAGAAGAGATGTGGAGAACAGACATCAGACTGAGCGGCAATGCATGGAGCAGGAGAGGGGTACTCTGAGGAGCCGGCCGAGGACACAGGTCATGCGGGGAATGCACAACTAAAGAGCAGCCAGTGCGATAGTCGAGCATGGAGCTCTGCTAGTCACCCTCCACCTCCAGCCACCCGTGTGCATGGTGCACTGGTACCCTTAGCTGCCTATGCTGCTGCCGTCCATATGTAGAGGGGGCGGCATGGGCCCCCTGCAGCACAGGGCCCAGTTGCGGTCGCGACTGCTGCACCCCCTATAGTTACGCCCCTGCTCCTACCTTGGAAAGGTGCTTCCAAACATAAACTATCTTCCCAGACTATACCTCCAACACCTCCAGGGACTGGCTGTGTCAGATAAATATTCAGGACCTAGTGGTATATTCTTCCCATACTGATTTCTGGAACTTGAAGCAATCTATCCTCTATCCTTAGAGAAAATATACAGAACAGACCTCAGACTCTGAGCCCCTTTTATGGCTGCTGAAGGTCCACGACAACCAGGACAACCACCTCTCTTCTCATCTCCTCGTCTGATTTCATCTCCCCCTCTCCTCCATTTTTTATTTTTTTACAATCTCTTTTATATCAAACTGTATAATCAATGTAATAAATAGACATAATCACAAACTACTTCTAGACAAGCACTTAGCGGGATGTGAAAATCCCTTTCCTGCGGAGGTAATGCGCGCCTTTGTCATGCGCCTTAATTGTGGCTTCTTGTCTTTCCCGTGCGGCCGCCCATCTCCGCGGCTCCCCTGTCATTACTGCAGGTACTTTGCACAATAAAAAATAATTTGATTTGCATATTATCGCCTTCTGTGCCGACTAGAAAGCTTTTACCAGGAACATCTCTCTGAGGGATGGGGGAGGGGGAAAGGTCAGGAAACTTCACTTGTGAAGAGGAGAGATCAGAGGAGGGGGAGCGAGATTCAACGCGACGACGCGATAATCCGGCCGGTTCATCGTTCCGAGAGAGGTCCCCGCCGCAACCATGTCCTCACCACTATCCGTTCGATCCATCTATCTATCTATCTATCTATCTATCTATCTATCTATCTATCTATCTATCTATCTATCTATCTACAGCAGTGTTTCTCAACTAATTAGGTGACTTCTGAAGGCAATTGGTTCCCCTAGATTTTAGTTAGGGGTATCAGAGTAAAGGGGGCTGAATACAAATGCCCCCCCCCCCCCACACACACACACACTTTTCACATATTTATTATTTTTCTTCTACTTCACAATTATGTGACACTTTTGCCGCTTACACACGTAGCCGACTATCCGGCAGACTTCCCGAACGGGCTACTTGCCCACACACAGCACTTTTTCAGCGGACTAATACGGCGTACTTTTGAAATGAACGGACTCGCCCACGCACGCGGAGGAAAGTCCGCTCATTTTGAGCGTGTCTCCAGGTAGATGGGCCAGCGAAGGAGGCGTTGTTGGCCCCGCCACCTGGTATGGACTTAAAAGGGAACCCTAACGCCGAAAAAATCGGCGTGGGGGTCCCCCCCAGGTCCATATCAGACCCTTGTCCGAGCACGCTACCTGGCCGGCCAGGAAAGGGGGGGACGAGCGAGCGCCTCCCTCCTGAGCCGTACCAGGCCGTGTGCCCTCAACATGGGGGGGTGCCTTGGGGAAGGGGGGGCCGCGTGGCCCCCCCACCCCAAAGCACCTTGTCCCCATGTTGATGAGGACAAGGGCCTCTTCCCGACAACCCTGGTCGTTGGTTGTCGGGGTCTGCGGGCGGCGGGTTTATTGGAATCTGGGAGTCCCCTTTAATAAGGGGGCCGCCGGATACCGAGTCCCAGCATCCTCTGGGACTGTGACATCATAATAGGCGGGGACATCATCCGGCGATGTCCCTATATAAGTCGCCGCGTGTCACGTCCATGCCATTGTGAGCGGAGGATGCGACGAGGCAACATCTGAAGAGAAGAACAGAAGACGGCGAAAGCGGCGACAGCGGTGACAGAAGACCGGTTGTAAAAGAGCTAGAAGAAGGCGCGGTGGCCCGGCAAAAAGAACCGAAGAGGTGGACAAGACCCCCGAAGTCAGAAGAAGAGGGCGGCAGCGAAGAAGAAAGCCGGGCTCCTCCGCTAGCAAAAGAGCTAACAGAAGATAGCGGAGGAGTCCGGCGAGAAGACCCCCGAAGACGGAAGACCCCCAGAGCTGTGCAATAAACTATTTTAACCCTTGTGTGTTGTGTTTTTTTTTACTTTTTTTTACAGGTGAATGGGTAGAGGTACATTGTACCCCATACTCATTCACATAGGGTGGGGGGCCGGTATCTGGGGGCTCCCTTATTAAAGGGGGCTCCTGGATTCCGATAAGCCCCCCGCCCGCAGACCCCGACAACCAACGGCCAGGGTTGTCGGGAAGAGGATCTTGTCCTCATCAGCATGGGGACAAGGTGCTTTGGGGTGGGGGGGGGCCATGCGGCCCCCCCTTCCCCAAGGCACCCCCCCATGTTGAGGGCACGTGGCCTGGTACGGCTGAGGCGGGGGGCTGCTCGCTTGTCCCCCCCCTTTCCTGGCCATCCAGGTAGCGTGCTCGGACAAGGGTCTGATGTGGACCTGGGGGGACCCCCACGCCGATTTGTTCCCCTTTAAGTCCATACCAGGTGACGGGGCCAGCGACGCCTCCTTCACAGGGGGGCTGTGATGTGAGAATGGGGGAGCTGTGATGTAAGGGGGGGCTGTGGTGTGAGGAGGGGGGCTGTGATGTAAGGGGGGCTTTGATGTGAGGAGGGGGTTACAAGCGTGACTGTGATATGGGGGGGTCTGTGATTCCTAGGGGAGCTGTGATTGCAAGGAAGACAGTATTATAAAGGAAATTGTGATGTGAAGGGGGGAGGGGGGGGGGGCTGTGATGTGAAATAGGGAACTGAGGACATTGATGTAAAGGGGACTGTGATGTGAGGAGGGGGGACTGTGATGTGAGAATGGGGGAGCTGTGATGTAAGGGGGGGTGGTGGTGTGAGGAGGGGGTTACAAGCGTGACTGTGATATGGGGGGGTCTGTGATTCCTAGGGGAGCTGTGATTGCAAGAAAGACAGTATTATAAAGGGAATTGTGATGTGAAGGGGGGAGGGGGGGGGTCTGTGATGTGAAATAGGGAACTGAGGACATTGATGTAAAGGGGACTATGATGTATAGGGGGGGGGGGCTGTGATGTGAACCTCTGGACCTCTGCAGGAAGAAGGTTTTACTGACGGACTTCTGTGAAATTGAACTCAGTGCCCCGATCTAGGAGATAAGAAGGGGGGGGGGGCTGTAAGTGTATTTGCGTTTGCATGGCTGTAATTAAAAAATATAAACCTGACAACAAGTCTGTAATCTTGCAGAGTTTCAGCTCTATAAAATGTCGCTTGGTAAATTGTGAAATCCCGGGGATATTTTTCAAAGCTGCAACAGGTCGGTGTCAGTCTGCCGTATTTTTACATCCTTGACCTCCAGCCTTCCAGACGTTCTACCGAGACCAGACATTTCACAGGGGAAGGCGGCAAAATACCGAAATGAATGTTAATCTTTTTCTGCATTTCACCGGGCTGATACAGCCGGAAAAGCCTCCGCCGCCGAGCCTGTTAAGTCAGTCTTGACATTTCGGCGCATTCTTCTTAGAGAGCTTATTTGGAACTTGTGAATATGCAATCAAAGGGTCTCAGTGAAAGTGGAATTGTAAAGCCTCCGCACACACGGCTGGTATTTTCTACCTAAAACTTATCATACACCTCCAGAGGTTTTCTGTCATTCAACTTGACTTTCCGAAAGGGTTGGCCGCGTGCCACAAAGATTTCCCTAATGCAAGTCGCCATCTTCTCCACCTCTTCTTCTGACGAAGATGGATTGAGGGGGCTAAAAAATAACTGATCTTTACTCTTCTATAATTTGTAAATTATATGTTCCTATAGGGAAAAGCTTGGACAAGTTCACAAGTTCATACACCTACAGAGGTATTTTCACTCAGCTAGACCTTCCCAAGGGACTGCTCCACAAAAATGTCCCAAATGCAAGTCACCATCTTCTTCACGTCGTCTTCCAAGAAAGATGGATTTAGTGGGCTACAAAATAACTGATCCTGAGTTTTCCTGATTTATAAATGATGTGTTTCTATAGAGAAAGCTTGGATAGGTTCCCCATATTCGACCTAATGCTTATCATACACCTCCAGAGGTTTTCTTTCATTCAACTAGACTTTCCAAGCGGTTGGCCGCATGCCACAAAGATTTCCTAAATGCAAGTCACCATCTTCTTCCAAGAATAACAGATTGGCGGGGCTACAAAATAACTGATCTTTAGTCTTCTTGATTTGTAAATTGTGTTTCCATAGGGAAAGCTTGGAAAGGTTCTCATAATTTGACCTAATGCTTATCATATACCTCTAGAAGTAGTCTGTCCTTCAACCAGCTTTTCCGAAGGATTGGCGGCATGCCACAAAGATTTCTTTAAATGCAAGTCCCCATCTTCTCCACCTCTTCTTCCAAAAAAGATGGATCGAGTGGGTATGAAATAACTGATCTAGACTCTTCTAGATTTATAAACTATATGTTCTCATATGGAAAGCTCTGGGACAAGTTCTCCAAGTTCTACCTAAAGCTTATCATAAACCTCCATAGCTTTTTTATTTATTCAGCTAGACTTTCTGAAGGGTTGGCCGCATGCCACAAAAATGTCCTAAATGCAAGTCACCATCTTCTTCCAAGAAATATGGACTGAAGGATCTACAAAATACTGTACTTGATCTTGAGTCTTCTTGATTTATAAATGTTATGTTTCGATAGGGAAAGCTTGGTTAAGTTTGACCTAATGCTTATCATACACTTCCAGAGGTTTTCTGTCATTCAGCAAGACTTTCCAAAGGGTTTTACAAATGCCCCAAAGCCACAAAGATTTCCTAAATGCAAGTCACCATCTTCTTCCAAGAAAGAGAGATTGAGGGGGCTACAATCTGATCTTTAGTCTTCTTGATTTATAAATTATGTGTCCATAGGGAAAGCTTGGAAAGGTTCTCCTAATGCTTAGGTTGACCTAATGCTTATCATATACCTCTAGAAGTAGTCTGTCCTTCAACCAGCCTTTCCGAAGGATTGGCAGCATGCCGCAAAGATTTCTTTAAATGCAAGTCACCATCTTCTCCACCTCCTCTTCCAAGAAAGATGGATCGAGTGGGTACAAAATAACTGATCTTGACTCTTCTAGATTTATAAACTATGTGTTCTCATAGGGAAAGCTCTGGGACAAGTTCTCCAAGTTCTACCTAAAGCTTATCATAAACCTCCATAGTTTTTCTTTTCATTCAGCTGGACTTTCTGAAGGGTTGGCCGCATGCCACAAAAATGTCCTAAATGCAAGTCAACATCTTCTTTCAAGAAAGATGGACTGAAGGATCTACAAAATACCGTACTTGATGTTGAGTTTTCTTGATTTATAAATGATATGTTTCAATAGGGAAAGCTTGGACAGGTTCTCCAAGTTTGACCTAATGCTTATCATACACTTCCAGAGGTTTTCTGTCATTCAACAAGACTTTCCGAAGGGTTTGACAAATGCCCCAAAGCCACAAATATTTCCTAAATACAAGTCACCATCTTCTTCCAAGAATGACAGATTGAGGGGGCTACAATCTGATCTTTAGTCTTCTTGATTTATAAATGATGTCTCCATAGGGAAAGCTTGGAAAGGTTCTCAAAATTTGACCTAATGCTTATCATATACCTCTAGAAGTAGTCTGTCCTTCAACCAGCCTTTCCAAAGGATTGGCCGCATGCCAAAAGGATTTCTTTAAATGCAAGTCACCATCTTCTCCACCTCTTCTTCCAAGAAAGATGGATCGAGTGGGTACAAAATAACTGATCTTGACTCTTCTAGATTTATAAACTCAAATGTTCTCATATGGAAAGCTCTGGGACAAGTTCTCCAAGTTCTACCTAAAGCTTATCATAAACCTCCATAGTTTCTTTTTTTTCATTCAGCTAGACTTTCTGAAGGGTTGGCCGCATGCCACAAAGATTTCCTAAATGCAAGTCACCATCTTCTTCCAAGAATAACAGATTGAGGGGGCTACAAAATAACTGATCTTTAGTCTTCTTGATTTGTAAATTATGTTTCCATAGGGAAAGCTTGGAAAGGTTCTCAAAATTTGACCTAATGCTTATCATATACCTCTAGAAGTAGTCTGTCCTTCAACCAGCCTTTCCGAAGGATTGGTCGCATGCCAAAAAGATTTCTTTAAATGCAAGTCGCCATCTTCTCCCCCTCTTCTTCCAAGAAAGATGGATCGAGTGGGTACAAAATAACTGATCTTGACTCTTCTAGATTTATAAACTGAAATGTTCTCATAGGGAAAGCTCTGGGACAAGTTCTCCAAGTTCTACCTAAAGCTTATCATAAACCTCCATCGTTTTTCTTTTCATTCAGCTAGACTTTCTGAAGGGTTGGCCGCATGCCACAAAAATGTCCTAAATGCAAGTCAACATCTTCTTTCAAGAAAGATGGACTGAAGGATCTACAAAATACCGTACTTGATGTTGAGTTTTCTTGATTTATAAATGATGTCTCCATAGGGAAAGCTTGGAAAGGTTCTCAAAATTTGACCTAATGCTTATCATATACCTCTAGAAGTAGTCTGTCCTTCAACCAGCCTTTCCAAAGGATTGGCCGCATGCCAAAAGGATTTCTTTAAATGCAAGTCACCATCTTCTCCACCTCTTCTTCCAAGAAAGATGGATCGAGTGGGTACAAAATAACTGATCTTGACTCTTCTAGATTTATAAACTCAAATGTTCTCATATGGAAAGCTCTGGGACAAGTTCTCCAAGTTCTACCTAAAGCTTATCATAAACCTCCATAGTTTCTTTTTTTTCATTCAGCTAGACTTTCTGAAGGGTTGGCCGCATGCCACAAAGATTTCCTAAATGCAAGTCACCATCTTCTTCCAAGAATAACAGATTGAGGGGGCTACAAAATAACTGATCTTTAGTCTTCTTGATTTGTAAATTATGTTTCCATAGGGAAAGCTTGGAAAGGTTCTCAAAATTTGACCTAATGCTTATCATATACCTCTAGAAGTAGTCTGTCCTTCAACCAGCCTTTCCGAAGGATTGGTCGCATGCCAAAAAGATTTCTTTAAATGCAAGTCGCCATCTTCTCCCCCTCTTCTTCCAAGAAAGATGGATCGAGTGGGTACAAAATAACTGATCTTGACTCTTCTAGATTTATAAACTCAAATGTTCTCATATGGAAAGCTCTGGGACAAGTTCTCCAAGTTCTACCTAAAGCTTATCATAAACCTCCATAGTTTCTTTTTTTTCATTCAGCTAGACTTTCTGAAGGGTTGGCCGCATGCCACAAAGATTTCCTAAATGCAAGTCACCATCTTCTTCCAAGAATAACAGATTGAGGGGGCTACAAAATAACTGATCTTTAGTCTTCTTGATTTGTAAATTATGTTTCCATAGGGAAAGCTTGGAAAGGTTCTCAAAATTTGACCTAATGCTTATCATATACCTCTAGAAGTAGTCTGTCCTTCAACCAGCCTTTCCGAAGGATTGGTCGCATGCCAAAAAGATTTCTTTAAATGCAAGTCGCCATCTTCTCCCCCTCTTCTTCCAAGAAAGATGGATCGAGTGGGTACAAAATAACTGATCTTGACTCTTCTAGATTTATAAACTGAAATGTTCTCATAGGGAAAGCTCTGGGACAAGTTCTCCAAGTTCTACCTAAAGCTTATCATAAACCTCCATCGTTTTTCTTTTCATTCAGCTGGACTTTCTGAAGGGTTGGCCGCATGCCACAAAAATGTCCTAAATGCAAGTCAACATCTTCTTTCAAGAAAGATGGACTGAAGGATCTACAAAATACCGTACTTGATGTTGAGTTTTCTTGATTTATAAATGATATGTTTCAATAGGGAAAGCTTGGACAGGTTCTCCAAGTTTGACCTAATGCTTATCATACACTTCCAGAGGTTTTCTGTCATTCAACAAGACTTTCCGAAGGGTTTGACAAATGCCCCAAAGCCACAAATATTTCCTAAATACAAGTCACCATCTTCTTCCAAGAATGACAGATTGAGGGGGCTACAATCTGATCTTTAGTCTTCTTGATTTATAAATGATGTCTCCATAGGGAAAGCTTGGAAAGGTTCTCAAAATTTGACCTAATGCTTATCATATACCTCTAGAAGTAGTCTGTCCTTCAACCAGCCTTTCCAAAGGATTGGCCGCATGCCAAAAGGATTTCTTTAAATGCAAGTCACCATCTTCTCCACCTCTTCTTCCAAGAAAGATGGATCGAGTGGGTACAAAATAACTGATCTTGACTCTTCTAGATTTATAAACTCAAATGTTCTCATATGGAAAGCTCTGGGACAAGTTCTCCAAGTTCTACCTAAAGCTTATCATAAACCTCCATAGTTTCTTTTTTTTCATTCAGCTAGACTTTCTGAAGGGTTGGCCGCATGCCACAAAGATTTCCTAAATGCAAGTCACCATCTTCTTCCAAGAATAACAGATTGAGGGGGCTACAAAATAACTGATCTTTAGTCTTCTTGATTTGTAAATTATGTTTCCATAGGGAAAGCTTGGAAAGGTTCTCAAAATTTGACCTAATGCTTATCATATACCTCTAGAAGTAGTCTGTCCTTCAACCAGCCTTTCCGAAGGATTGGTCGCATGCCAAAAAGATTTCTTTAAATGCAAGTCGCCATCTTCTCCCCCTCTTCTTCCAAGAAAGATGGATCGAGTGGGTACAAAATAACTGATCTTGACTCTTCTAGATTTATAAACTGAAATGTTCTCATAGGGAAAGCTCTGGGACAAGTTCTCCAAGTTCTACCTAAAGCTTATCATAAACCTCCATCGTTTTTCTTTTCATTCAGCTAGACTTTCTGAAGGGTTGGCCGCATGCCACAAAAATGTCCTAAATGCAAGTCAACATCTTCTTTCAAGAAAGATGGACTGAAGGATCTACAAAATACCGTACTTGATGTTGAGTTTTCTTGATTTATAAATGATGTCTCCATAGGGAAAGCTTGGAAAGGTTCTCAAAATTTGACCTAATGCTTATCATATACCTCTAGAAGTAGTCTGTCCTTCAACCAGCCTTTCCAAAGGATTGGCCGCATGCCAAAAGGATTTCTTTAAATGCAAGTCACCATCTTCTCCACCTCTTCTTCCAAGAAAGATAGATCGAGTGGGTACAAAATAACTGATCTTGACTCTTCTAGATTTATAAACTCAAATGTTCTCATATGGAAAGCTCTGGGACAAGTTCTCCAAGTTCTACCTAAAGCTTATCATAAACCTCCATAGTTTCTTTTTTTTCATTCAGCTAGACTTTCTGAAGGGTTGGCCGCATGCCACAAAGATTTCCTAAATGCAAGTCACCATCTTCTTCCAAGAATAACAGATTGAGGGGGCTACAAAATAACTGATCTTTAGTCTTCTTGATTTGTAAATTATGTTTCCATAGGGAAAGCTTGGAAAGGTTCTCAAAATTTGACCTAATGCTTATCATATACCTCTAGAAGTAGTCTGTCCTTCAACCAGCCTTTCCGAAGGATTGGTCGCATGCCAAAAAGATTTCTTTAAATGCAAGTCGCCATCTTCTCCCCCTCTTCTTCCAAGAAAGATGGATCGAGTGGGTACAAAATAACTGA
Organism: Lithobates pipiens; assembly: GCF_037356315.1. Lineage (NCBI taxonomy): Eukaryota > Metazoa > Chordata > Amphibia > Anura > Ranidae > Lithobates > Lithobates pipiens. Next base: position 2,708,874 of record NW_027507764.1, read on the forward strand.
TCTTGACTCTTCTAGATTTATAAACTGAAATGTTCTCATAGGGAAAGCTCTGGGACAAGTTCTCCAAGTTCTACCTAAAGCTTATCATAAACCTCCATCGTTTTTCTTTTCATTCAGCTGGACTTTCTGAAGGGTTGGCCGCATGCCACAAAAATGTCCTAAATGCAAGTCAACATCTTCTTTCAAGAAAGATGGACTGAAGGATCTACAAAATACCATACTTGATGTTGAGTTTTCTTGATTTATAAATGATATGTTTCAATAGGGAAAGCTTGGACAGGTTCTCCAAGTTTGACCTAATGCTTATCATACACTTCCAGAGGTTTTCTGTCATTCAACAAGACTTTCCGAAGGGTTTGACAAATGCCCCAAAGCCACAAATATTTCCTAAATACAAGTCACCATCTTCTTCCAAGAATGACAGATTGAGGGGGCTACAATCTGATCTTTAGTCTTCTTGATTTATAAATTATGTCTCCATAGGGAAAGCTTGGAAAGGTTCTCAAAATTTGACCTAATGCTTATCATATACCTCTAGAAGTAGTCTGTCCTTCAACCAGCCTTTCCAAAGGATTGGCCGCATGCCAAAAGGATTTCTTTAAATGCAAGTCACCATCTTCTCCACCTCTTCTTCCAAGAAAGATGGATCGAGTGGGTACAAAATAACTGATCTTGACTCTTCTAGATTTATAAACTCAAATGTTCTCATATGGAAAGCTCTGGGACAAGTTCTCCAAGTTCTACCTAAAGCTTATCATAAACCTCCATAGTTTCTTTTTTTTCCATTCAGCTAGACTTTCTGAAGGGTTGGCCGCATGCCACAAAGATTTCCTAAATGCAAGTCACCATCTTCTTCCAAGAATAACAGATTGACGGGGCTACAAAATAACTGATCTTTAGTCTTCTTGATTTGTAAATTATGTTTCCATAGGGAAAGCTTGGAAAGGTTCTCAAAATTTGACCTAATGCTTATCATATACCTCTAGAAGTAGTCTGTCCTTCAACCAGCCTTTCCAAAGGATTGGCCGCATGCCAAAAGGATTTCTTTAAATGCAAGTCACCATCTTCTCCACCTCTTCTTCCAAGAAAGATGGATCGAGTGGGTACAAAATAACTGATCTTGACTCTTCTAGATTTATAAACTCAAATGTTCTCATAGGGAAAGCTCTGGGACAAGTTCTCCAAGTTCTACCTAAAGCTTATCATAAACCTCCATCGTTTTTCTTTTCATTCAGCTAGACTTTCTGAAGGGTTGGCCGCATGCCACAAAAATGTCCTAAATGCAAGTCAACATCTTCTTTCAAGAAAGATGGACTGAAGGATCTACAAAATACTGTACTTGATCTTGAGTCTTCTTGATTTATAAATGATATGTGGGAACCCATATTTTCTGCCCGGTCTGGAACTAGGAATATTTAGAAATTTAAGAGAGAGGGGATGTTTTCAGGCATCACACTTCTTGAAGTTTAAAAAATGGCTATCAATAGAAATGTTAATGCAATCAGGAGGACAATATGAACTACCCCTATGGCAGGCGTTACAGGTTAAACATTTCTTAGACACTTTGGGACCGCCTGAGGATTTTGATCGACCACTTACTAGGTTTGAAGAGTATTGTGAGAAGAAGGAGCCCCTCTCTCATATTATTTCTAAAATATATGCTTTATTAGTCTCCCCTTTGGAGGATACTGATATAATGAGTTTGGATAAATGGGAAAGAGATTTTGGACAAACCTTTACCCCGGCCCAACGTCAGAAAATAATACATCTGACTTTTAAATCATCTAGGTGTGCTAAGATACAGGAATTAAATTATAAAGTACTAATGCGTTGGTATTATACTCCATCACTAATGCATACTTTCTCCTTAAAGTCATCGGATAGGTGTTGGAGATGTGGTAAGGAGAGAGGTACTATTGCCCATATCTTTTGGTACTGCCCAGTGATTAGACAGTTTTGGGAAGAGGTTCGGAAAATTTCTCAATTGTTTACTGAATATCATCTTGAGGAAGATCCGGCCTTTTTTCTACTACAATGTACACACATCCCATTAGAAAGATATAAGAATTCAATGCTATGTCACTTGGTGAATGCAGCTAAAAGCTGCATCACCAGCTGTTGGAAGGAAACGGAGGCTCCGCGAATCTCGCAATGGTTAAATAAAGTAAGGAAAATCTGGATCATGGAGAGTCTGATTCCTATGCCTCCCAAGGAAAGGGAAGCTATAGCACAAGTCTGGGCCCCATGGGAAATATTTATACAGTCAGAGGAGGGGAAGAGGTTGATTGGAGAGGAAACTGAGGATTAGATTAACTGGTCAAGCGATGTAAACCCTACTTTCTGGAGGGGTGATGTCGGATTCCTCCCCTTTTCTCCCTCTCCCCTACCCTCTTTCTGTTCCTCCCTTCCCTCCCCCTTTCCTTCTTCTTTTTTTTTTTTTTTTGTTTCCTTTCCTCTCCAAGGAAGAAGGAAGGGAACCGTTATGGGGAATTGATACTGTATTGATAGGGTACAGATATTGTTTTGTTTATAAAAACGGCAAGAATATATATATTATGTTGGTTTATTAGTGATGTAGTGTAATGGATTATGTGATGATCAGAAAGTGTATCTTATATATAATTATCATCAACGGCCTATGTTCTGTATTCTTGCAAAGAAATAAAAAAAAAAAAAAAAAAATGATATGTTTCGATAGGGAAAGCTTAGACTTTCTGAAGGGTTGGCCGCATGCCACAAAGATTTCCTAAATGCAAGTCACCATCTTCTTCCAAGAATAACAGATTGACGGGGCTACAAAATAACTGATCTTTAGTCTTCTTGATTTGTAAATTATGTGTCCATAGGGAAAGCTTGGAAAGGTTCTCAAAATTTGACCTAATGCTTATCATATACCTCTAGAAGTAGTCTGTCCTTCAACCAGCCTTTCCGAAGGATTGGCGGCATGCCACAAAGATTTCTTTAAATGCAAGTCCCCATCTTCTCCACCTCTTCTTCCAAGAAAGATGGATCGAGTGGGTATGAAATAACTGATCTAGACTCTTCTAGATTTATAAACTATATGTTCTCATATGGAAAGCTCTGGGACAAGTTCTCCAAGTTCTACCTAAAGCTTATCATAAACCTCCATAGCTTTTTTATTTATTCAGCTAGACTTTCTGAAGGGTTGGCCGCATGCCACAAAAATGTCCTAAATGCAAGTCAACATCTTCTTCCAAGAAATATGGACTGAAGGATCTACAAAATACTGTACTTGATCTTGAGTCTTCTTGATTTATAAATGTTATGTTTCGATAGGGAAAGCTTGGTTAAGTTTGACCTAATGCTTATCATACACTTCCAGAGGTTTTCTGTCATTCAACAAGACTTTCCAAAGGGTTTTACAAATGCCCCAAAGCCACAAAGATTTCCTAAATGCAAGTCACCATCTTCTCCATCTCTTCTTCCAAAAAAGATGGATTGAGGGGGGGTATAAAATAACTGATCTTGACTCTTCTTGATTTATAAATTATATATACCTATAGGGAAAGCTTGAACAAGTTCTCCAAGTTCTACCTAATGATTATCATACACCTCCAATGGTTTTCTGTCATTCAAGTAGACTTTCCAAAGGGTTTGTTGCGTGTCACAAGGCCACAAAGACTGCCCCAATGCAAGTCACCATCTTTTCCACCTCTTATTCGAACTAAGATGGATTGAGGGGCCTGTAAAATAATTGCTCTTGACTCTTCTTGATTTAAAATGATATGTTCACATAGGGAAGGCTTGGACAAAAAAATGATACATATTAAATTAAAGCTAAATTCCAAGGTATGACAATTTGTATATAGATAGATCGTCTCAGCTTGGACCAATATACTGTACGTATGTACTCTATATGCCATACCTGTGGTATCCCAATGGAACCTGGACGTCACTGTAATCGGCACTGCTACTACACCACTACTACGGTGATCTCCACTAACTTCCAGGTCCCATGCCAAGTGAGAAAATGCGATGGCACCCATGCAGAGTAAGGAACCTCCTATGTTCAGTAAGCAGCAGGGCAGCTGCTCTTCATGGGACCAGGAAGCTAGTGGCAATCACTGTAGTAGGCGTGCCTACTATAGTGATTCCCAGCTTCCACAGGGATCCCATGGGTATGATATAAACAGTATATATTTACAATATATTAGTCCAAGCTTGAATGTAACAATGTAAAATTTACCGTACCTGGATTTCAGATTTAATATTAAATGCCTCTCAAATGCTTAAAGAAATCTTAAAACACTTAAAGACAAAGAATTAACTATACATTTTCAATAGACTATAAGGTCACCACCATCACACCAACTATATGGCCAAAATGTGTGTGTCTGTCTCCAATAATGGGTCTTGTTAATACTTCGTCATACAAAGACATTGTAGACGATCCTACTCTTCCAACCTTGCGGTTACAGTTTGGGGAAGACCCTCTTCTGTTCCAGCATGGCTGGAATGGGGCACAATGAGGAACTATTCTTCCCGCTGACATCAATAACGGGGCACTATTCCTCCCACTAACACCAGCAATGGGGCACTATTCTTCCCAATGACACCAGCAATGGGGCACTATTCCTACCACTGACATCAACCATGGGGCACCAGTCATGTGGCACTAATCCTCCCACAGATGCCAATTATGGGGCACTATTTCTAACACTGATACCAACAATGGGGCACTATTCCTCCCACCTATACCAATGATGCTACTCAAACTGGCCACAATACGGCTGTCACGCTTAAACCTAACACAGGTGGTTAGACACTATAGCTGGCTTCTGTGTTCTTCACCTATAGCAGTCCCCTTTCCCATAAGGCAAGCAGGCATACCAGTACTTGATTGCCACCAGGACTTATACACGATGCTATAGAGCCTGGCCACCATGCAAGGGCGGGTGCGAACTGAGCAAAGCAAACAGGTACTTGCAGTTGGCAGACAAGCAGAGTGGTTCAGATACAAGGCAAGCAAGTTTCAGAGTTGTCAGGGTCCACATCCAAAGTCAAAAGGCAAGCAGAGGTCACAGAGTAGTTGATACCTGATCCAAAGTCGTCAACGAGGGAATCCAATCTATCAGAGCAGGGCAGACAAACAGAGAACTTGTAATACATGTCACAAATTCAATATCACAAGCATGAGACTGCAGGCTTGGCTGGTTTAAATCAGGTTTGGTCTCCACCCAGAGACTGACCACATCAATCCCCTTGTAGGTGGACAGGCAAAAAGAATGTACCAAAAACAAAGCCAGGATGCTGGAATGAGCACCACACATTTCTGACACTGCCCCCCTTAGTCCGAAGGACAGTAAACTGGCCTAATGTTTGGAACATTTGGAGACCCCTGCACTAGAGCCTCCCTTGATCACAGTGCCGCCCCTCCCCTGACTAGCCCTACAGAGGATTACAGAGGAACTCAGATACCAGCTTTTCGTAAAAAATAGTTTTTTTTACATAACCGGCTGATATTTTTTTTCTTTCTTATTTTTGCAGTCTGACTAGCTGCTTAGCTTTAAAAATGCTCAATAATCCCTTACCATGCTGTTTCTTAAGATCAAACAAGGGCATTTCTTGGCTGTTCTATGCATTAGTAAGCAGCAGACCACCAGGGAGCATTGCATGCTGGGTAAGTTTTAATACATTCTAATGAAATGCCTCTCAAATGTTTGCCGTGTATAGCACAACCCATTTATACTGCAAAATATTGCTCTATGTGCTTTGCAGGCAATCGATCCATACACTGCTGGACATAAACGTCTCGTGAACTGACTATGAGGACAGATCTTATGAATATGCAGTCAAGGCTTCTCAGTCAGAGGCAGTTTACATTGGAGAAAAGATCACTCTTCACAAATGGGGAAGAGCCAAAACCTCTGTCGCTTTTTTTTTTTTTTGTGCTGTGTCACCCTGTCTCCTCATGGGGAGATTTACTTGCTCAGTAGGCTTCTCACTATGACATAAAATGATGGAAAATCTTGACTGACTGATGACTATGAAAGTGAATGGGAATGAAAAGACTTGAGCAAATGGGGAGATGAGGCAACCGCCCAATAAATAAAAGGCCCGACAAAGGAGGGTCAAGATTCTATAGGTCAAGATTCAGCAGTCTTCCTACACCTTAAAGTGGTTGTAAACCCTTACAAACCACTTTGACCTACAGGTAAGCCTAGATTAAGGCTTACCTGTAGGTCCAAGAAATATCTCCTAAACCTATACGGTTTAGGAGATATTTACCTGAAGACAGCCACCGCTGTCTACGGCACATGCCGTAGACATCGCAGGCGCACTGGGTAAGCTGCAGATCGCGGCGATATGCCGCGAGTTTTCGGCTCCCGTGCGCATGCGCGGGAGAGACGTCATCGCTGCTCCGGCGAATCACAGCGCTGGAGCAGCGAGACCCACGGAGCCCCACCAAGAAGATGGACGCTCAGAGCTACAGGGGACAGCGGTGACTTCGCTGGCTCCTGTGTCAGGTAAGTGACACATAATGGACTACGATGCGATGCGATGCGATGCGATGCGATGCGATGCATAGTAGTCCATTATGCTTTACCTTTGCAGGTAATCAAAGAGGAAGTAACACCCATCAGGGTTTACTTCCTCTTTAAGGAGAAGGAACCTTCATCGGGGTACAGTGAGGAACACATCCTGGGCAAAAAGGACACTTGGTTCACAAGAGGCATAAAAGAGGCCATCTACGTCAAACTGGGACAACCATCTCTGAACAGGGGTGGGGGTGTAATGGAAATTTGTAAGTTCTGTATATAATTGTATTCTATTTTATATGTATTGCACAATGCCCTTACTGTGCACACAACACTAATAATGTTTTCAGCGCATGTTTTGCATTCTTTTGAGTCCTGATTAGAATTAGCCTGCCTATGTTACGCCCTTTGTTACCATAAATGTACAATTGTAATATTAATGTGATACCTACGTAATCATGTGTATAAATTATTATATCTATTTCAGGGCTTCAACACCATCTGTCTTCCATGTATAATGCCACTTTAACATCTCTAACCTTGTGATTTGATTAACAATTCACACCTTCAGCCACGTGACTCAAACAATCAACACATATGCAGACATATGGACACCAATGCTGGGATTAAGTAACTAGAACAGGGTGGTTGCACAACTTTCACCCCTCTCGTCCTGTTCTTGGATAATACCCTCTGCTTTTCCATGGTTTCAAAGTTTCATAGTTAGTATGGTTGAAAGACACCAGTCCATCCAGTTCAACCTGAGTGAGTGTATACAATTGTCCCTATCCCTGTACATTGCACACTCACATCGGTCCCTACCCTCAAGGAGCCCACAATCCAAGGTCACCATTCATATACTAAGGCCAATTTTGGACAGAAGCCAATTAACCTCATGCATGTCTTTGGTTTGTGGGACGAAAACAGAGTAACCTGAGGAAACCCACACAGGCACAGGGAGAACATGCAAACTCCAGGCAGGTAGTGTCATGGTTGGGATTTGAACCAGCGACCCTTCTTACTGCTAGGCTAGAGTGCTACCCACTACACCCCTGTGCTGCCCAAATTGTTGGCATCTTCCTGGCCAATGGCGGCTGGTGGGTTCTTCTTTGAGGGGGGGGGGGGCAGCAAACAAACATCACCGCCCCTGACGGCGTGGCACAGTACACCCCTGCGCATAGGCAGTCCGGCCTGGCACTTACCCGCTCGTGTGGCGGGGCTGTAGTGTCCTCTCCTGGAGTGTGGGCTCCTGTGTCCGCTCCTCCAGCTTCCTCCACCATGCGTCTTCCGCCAAAGTGCTAGGCATCAAATAAGATCACCTGACGCTTTGGCCAACTGGGCAACAGGTCTCACAGACCTGCCTCCTGATTGGCAGGGGAGGAACTTTAGTGTGATAATTAATAGGTAAAATTAATTCACTATGGTCACACAACTGGGTGGGCTCGGAGCGCAATGCTCTGTGCTCCCGAGCTCACTCTTTTTTTTAAACCTATTAGAACCTCTGGCTCTAATCAGGCGCTTAAAAAAAAAAAAAAAAACTTGCCGCATTGGAATCCATGGTCTGGCGCCACTGATATGTAGATCAGGGGGCAGGACACATGTATGGGGGGGGGGGCAGTGCCTGTGTGCCCCCTATGGATGGGCCGCCACTGTTGACACTCATTAGCAATGAAGAAGTGTCTAGAATAAGCATCTTCAAGATTACAGAAGAAGTCTACTTGAATGTGACCGGCTACTACCAGATATACCAATTAAAAGTGTTTTGCATTTGTTTTACAAGTTTTACAAGTCTATAAAAAAAAATACCTATTCATCCTGCCAGAAATCTTGTGGGCTTCTTGTGCTCTCTGTCTATGCACAAAGAGGGGTTATGGAGATAAGGAGAGGGAAGGAGATGCGGAAGGACCCAAGTTCTTTATAATCTATCAGAAATGACGTGGGCAGGGCTGACACCACACGCTGTGAAAATAAGAGCCAAAAACACGCCATGTGGTTATGTCAAAGAGGAACGTAGGCGTGCACTATATTCGTGGCACAACAACCATTATTTTGCTGTACTTTTTAGCATTTAAAAAAAATGCATAAAACTGGAAATGCACGCTTCATTTCATAGCTGTACAAAAAATATGTTTAAAGTTACCTTGACAAGCAATTTGGGAGATTAGGGATTGGGGGAAATCGTTCTCAAATATGGCCACAGACAGCAAAGGCTAAAGTTCTGTTCATGTTTTGCTTTATCTGCAGTCATGTCACTTACCGGTAATGAAGTATGTCCTGCCGACTAATGGTTTCCAGAAGTGTGTGTGTGTGTGTGTGTGGGGGGAGGGCAATGATAGATACAAACCTCACCCTCATTCTCGGAACATGTTATTAGGACTTTTATCAATAAGGAAGAGGAGAGGGACAGGTTCCCATTGGGACAGGCATGTACTGGCCATCGGGACTACCGGGAGTTTCCCGTTGGGCCGATGGCTCAGTGGGCCACTCTGATGTAAGGGGGCTGGTGATGGGACACTCTGATGTAAGGGGGCTGGTAATGGGACACTCTGATGTAAGGGGGCTGGTAATGGGACACTCTGATGTAAGGGGGCTGGTAATGGGACACTCTGATGTAAGGGGGCTGGTGATGGGACACTCTGATGTAAGGGGGCTGGTGATGGGACACTCTGATGTAAGGGGGCTGGTGATGGGACACTCTGATGTAAGGGGGCTGCTGATGGGGCACTCTGATGTAAGGGGGCTGCTGATGGGACACTCTGATGTAAGGGGGCTGCTGATGGGACACTCTGATGTAAGGGGGCTGCTTATGGGACACTCTGATGTAAGGGGGCTGCTGATGGGACACTCTGATGTAAGGGGGCTGCTGATGGGACACTCTGATGTAAGGGGGCTGCTGATGGGACACTCTGATGTAAGGGGCTGCTGATGGGACACTCTGATGTAAGGGGGCTGCTGATGGGACACTCTGATGTAAGGGGGCTGCTGATGGGACACTCTGATGTAAGGGGGCTGCTGATGGGACACTCTGATGTAAGGGGGCTGCTGATGGGACACTCTGATGTAAGGGGGCTGCTGATGGGACACTCTGATGTAAGGGGGCTGCTGATGGGACACTCTGATGTAAGGGGGCTGCTGATGGGACACTCTGATGTAAGGGGGCTGCTGATGGGACACTCTGATGTAAGGGGGCTGCTGATGGGACACTCTGATGTAAGGGGGCTGCTGATGGGACACTCTGATGTAAGGGGGCTGCTGATGGGACACTCTGATGTAAGGGGGCTGCTGATGGGACACTCTGATGTAAGGGGGCTGCTGATGGGACACTCTGATGTAAGGGGGCTGGTGATGGGACACTCTGATGTAAGGGGGCTGGTGATGGGACACTCTGATGTAAGGGGGCTGCTGATGGGACACTCTGATGTAAGGGGGCTGCTGATGGGACACTCTGATGTAAGGGGGTGCTGATGGGACACTCTGATGTAAGGGGGTTGGTAATGGGGACACTCTGTTGTAAGGGGGCTAGTAATGGGACATTCAGATGTATGGGAGTGCTGATGGGACACTCAAAATGTAAGTGGGCCGGTCTGGATGAAGTCCAGGGCCAAATTTCTGTCCCAGTCCGTCCCTGCATTTGGATCTTCTTCAATTATACCTGAAGCTATGACCCCCCCCCCCCCCCTCCCCCACACACTGTGAAGAGAACCAGGCATCACTTGTGAGAAGACTTGTACAGGAACCATCACCTTACAGGATATGGGATAAACATCATTACAGGTAAGATATGTGACCGTAGCAAAATAAGTAAAGTTTAAGGTGAGTTTTAAAAGGATTGCTCCCTGATTGGCCAATCACTTTACTTTGGATGTTTCCAGTGCCTGAAGATACAAGAACAACTTCAGCCGTCGCTGGGTCCATCCCGATTCAGATGAGCCACCCTTCTTTTTTCTTGACTGTATGTTCCAGGATAGACTCAACGCACCCCATAGGAACTCTAATGCCGCCTACACACGACCGGACTTTTCGACTGACTAGGTCCGACGGTCTTCCTGACGGACTTTCTGAACAGAACAGACCTGGCCACACACGACCGGACTAAGTCCAGTCCCTTCGTTTTGAACGCGATGACGTAAACGGGACTAAACAAGTAAGTTCAATAGCCAGTAGCCAATAGCTGCCCTTGCGTCGTATTTGGTCCGTTGGACCAGCACACAGACGAACGGTTTTACCAATTTTTAGTCCGTCGGATAAATTTGAAACATTCTATTTCTAGGTCCGTCTGATTTTTTTTTTTTTTTTTTTTTCTTTTATAAAAAGCAGTCGGACTAGCCCACACACGATTGGATTGTCCAACGGACTGGTCCCGCCGGATCTAGTCTCCCGGAAAGTCCGGTCGCGTTGTGTACGCGGCATAAAGCCCCGTACACACGGTCAGATTTTCCGACAACAAAACCATGGACTTTTAAGGTTGTTGGCTCCAACTTGTCTTGCATACACACGGTCACACAAATGTTAGCCAACATTTCTGAACGTCGGAACGCGGTGACGTACAAGACGTACGTCGAGCCGAGAAAACGGAAGTTCAATAGCCAGTGCGGCTCCTTCTGCTTGAATGCGAGCACGTGTGAACTCGAGGGGGCCAATGCGCGTGCCTGGCCGGTCGCGATGTCCGCCAGGCACCCGCGATTGGTGGTCACAGAGCAGGTAAACACACAGATCTACATCCTGTCAGGGAAAAGGTGACTGATCGTGTGTTCCCAGTACAGAGGAACATCAATCGGTCACCTCCCCCAGTCAGTCCCATCCCCCCCACAGCTGGAATCACTCCCTAGGTAACCCCTTAACCCCCTCCCTGCCAGTGACATTTCTACAGTAATCAGTGCATTTTTATAACACTTGTATAAATGTGAATTGTCTCAAAATAGTGCCAAAATTGTCCGATCAGTCCGCCGCAATATCTCAGTCCTGACAAAAATCGCAGATCGCCGCCATTATTGGTAAAAGAATGCCATAAATCTATCCCCTATATTGTAGTCGTTATAACTTTTGCACAAATCAATCAATATGCGCTTATTGCGATTTTTTTTTTTACCAAAAATATGTTGAAGGATACAGTGGTGTGAAAAAGTGTTTGCTCCCTTCCTCATTTCCTGTTCCTTTGCATGTTTGTCCCACTTAAGTGTTTCGGAACATCAAACCAATTTAAACAATAGTCAAGGACAACACAAGTAAACACAAAATGCAATTTGTAAATGAAGGTGTTTATTATTAAAGGTGAAAAAAAATCCAAACCATCATGGCCCTGTGTGAAAAAGTGATTGCCCCCCTTGTTAAAACATACTATAACTGTGGTTGTCCACACCTGAGTTCAATTTCTCTAGCCACACCCAGGCCTGATTATTGCCACACCTGTTCACAATCAAGGCATCACTTAAATAGGAGCTGCTTGACACAGTAAGGTCCACCAGAAGATCCTTAAAAGCTACACATCATGCCGAGACCCAAAGAAATTCAGGAACAATTGAGAAAGAAAGTAATTGAGATCTATCAGTCTGGAAAGGGTTATAAAGCCATTTCCAAAGCTTTGGGAATCCAGCGAACCACAGTGAGAGCCATTATCCACAAATGGCGAAGACATGGAACAGTGGTGAACCTTCCCAGGAGTGGCCGGCCGCCCAAAATTACCCCAAGAGCGCAGCGACGACTCATCCAAGAGGTCACAAAAGACCCCACAACAACGTCCAAGGAACTGCAGGCCTCACTTGCCTCAGTTAAGGTCAGCGTTCATGCCTCCACCATCAGGAAAAGACTGGGCAAAAATGGCCTGCATGGCAGAGTTCCAAGGAGAAAACCACTGCTGAGCAAAAAGAACATCAAAGCTCGTCTCAATTTCTCCACAACACATCTTGATGATCCCCAAGACTTTTGGGACAACATTCTGTGGAGCGATGAGACAAAAGTGGAACTCTTTGGAAGGTGTGTGTCCAAGTATATCTGGCGTAGAAGGAACACTGCATTTCATAAAAAGAACATTATACCAACAGTAAAATATGGTGGTGGTAGTGTGATGGTCTGGGGCTGTTTTGCTGCTTCAGGACCTGGAAGACTTGCCGTGATAAAAGGAACTATGAATTCTGCTGTCTACCAAGAGATCCTGAACGAGAATGTCCGACCATCTGTTTGTGTACTCAAGCTGAAACCAACTTGGGTTCTGCAGCAGGACAATGATCCTAAACACACCAGCAAGTCCACCACCGAATGGCTGAAGAAAAACAAAATGAAGACTTTGGAGTGGCCTAGCCAAAGTCCTGACCTGAATCCTATTGAGATGTTGTGGCATGACCTTAAAAAGGCCGTTCATGCTCGAAAAACCTCTAATGTAACTGAATTAGGACAATTCTGCAAAGATGAGTGGGCCAAAATTCCTCCAGGACGCTGTAAAAGCCTCATTGCACGTTATCGCAAACGCTTGGTTGCAGTTGTTGCTGCTAAGGGTGGCCCAACCAGTTATTAGGTTTAGGGGGCAATCACTTTTTCACACAGGGCCATGATGGTTTGGATTTTTTTTCACCTTTAATAATAAACACCTTCATTTACAAATTGCATTTTGTGTTTACTTGTGTTGTCCTTGACTATTGTTTAAATTGGTTTGATGTTCCGAAACACTTAAGTGTGACAAACATGCAAAGGAACAGGAAATGAGGAAGGGGGCAAACACTTTTTCACACCACTGTATATTGTAGTCGTTATAACTTTTGCACAAATCAATCAATATGCGCTTATCGCGATTTTTTTTTTACCAAAAATATGTTGAAGGATACATATCGGCCTAAACTGAGGAAGAAATATGTCTTTTTTTTTTCATTTTGATATTTATTATAGCAAAAAGTTTAAAATATTGTGTGTTTTTTTTTCAAATTTGTTGCTCATTTTTTGTTTTATAGCACACAAAAAATAAAAACCGCAGAGGTGATCAAATACCCCCAAAAGAAAGCTCTATTTGGGGGGAAAAAAAGCTGAAAATCGGCCTGGGCGGGAAGGGGGTGAAAATGCCCCCCGGTATTGAAGAGGTTAATGCCTCTTGCAAACTCTGTCCCAAATGTGCACCTCAGTGCCTCTAAAAAGAATGTCCCCTTTCTTCTTCCTTAATGTCTTCAACATTATGGAACACGTCCGTCCATGTCGGGGGTTTTCCTGTGAGATGGCTGGCTTGGGAACATGTACACATGGCTCTGCTCATAAAATAGTGGCTAGGCATGCAGAAGTGTGCTTGTTGGTACGCGCGCATGCGTGTGCAAGTCCAATAACAGTTTTGGCTACAGACAGCCTATTTACAGGAGGCTCCGACTCGTCTTCTGACCTGTGCCTTGCATCTGGTTCTTGTTACTGACCTGATCTCAGATTGTGCTCTGTACTGCTGCTTACCAGTTCCTGACCTTGGCTTCATCCACACTATTACCGAGTGCCAGCTCTGGATGTCAGCTCTTGAATCAGCTCCGGTCATCTATGTGTGCTCCTATCGCCTGCTCACTGGTGGACTCCTCCCTCCTCAATCTGAGGCTCAATCAGAGGTCCCCTTTAACCTCTGCTGGTTCCCCTCATGGTGTTGTTGTTCCCTTGACGCTCCAGTCCTGATGTTTTGCTGGGTCTTCATCTCCAGTCCAAGGTTCTTCTTCCAACATTTTCCTACGCCCGTGTTCCTCCTGTCGCTTGGCATTGTCTTTTCCACTTACAGGGGTGCTTGGGCTGGAGCTACAAGAGAGGCCAACCTTGTGTAGCACCCTCCTAGCGTAGAGTAGGCTGCTAGGTAAATTGAGTTAGCTCCATTGTAATCAGAGGAACAAGGCTGGTGATTAATTAGGGTTGCTTAGTGCACAGGCTGCTACTCTGTTGCTTATCCTTGTCTTCCAGGGGGTTCTAAAACCATAGTAGGAGGAAGCAGGATGCAGTCTGAATATTTATGGTACTTCAGCCAATCCCTGGGGAGGTGTGCCCAGAAGGTGGTGAGAGAACTCATAAGGAGGTCTAATGCTGCGTACACACGACCGGACTTTTCAAGGGACTTAGGTCCGACGGACTTTCGGCGGAGTTCTGACAGAGTTCTGACGGACTTTCCGAATGAACGGACTTGGCCACACACAATCACACCAAAGTCCGACAGATTCGAACGTGATGACGTGGGACCGGACTAGAATAAGGAAGTTCATAGCCAGTAGCCAATAGCTGCCCTCGTGTCGTTTTTTGTCCGTCGGACCAGCACACACACGAGCGAATTTCTCAGTAGGAACTGGGTCCGGCGGAGTTTCGGCGGAAAAATTTTAAACATGTTCCATTTCTAAAGTCTGACGGATTTTTGCAAATCAAAAGTCCGCTGCAGCCCCCACACACGATCGAATGGTCTGCCGGAATCATTCCGTCAGACCTTTGATGTCGAAAAGTCCGGTCGTGTGTACGCGGCATTAGTAGAAGCAGCAGCAGTGTTCCTGGGTCCAGACCTGAAGAAGGAGACCCCTGAGCAGGAGCCTTGCCCCTGGTGCAGGATCTTAGAAGAAGTTTTTAGGAAGACACAAAGGTCCCAACTAGGCTTAGCTGGGGGGGGGGGGGGGGGGGGGGCTATTCGCAAGTTTAAGTCCAGGGATCAAGTTGGGTCTGGAGAAGTTCACTGGAGAGAGCCATGAGGAAGTTGGTGGGAAAGAGTCCAGCTGTCCTATTGTGGTGTGAGCCTACATCTCCTTCACTAGGAAGAGCCTGAAGCATATCAGCAGGAGGCAACCGATGATCCTGTTGCTATGTGATTAAATGAACCCAACGCTGAAGAGTAGTGACTGCGTGTTGCTTTTACCTCTGGAAGGAGTAGAGGTCACCATCAGCATAGACACTATGGGACATTCCTTGTTTTGAACAGTGCAACCAAAAACGAGGAGCCCTCAAGTTGTTCAGCTCTACAGCTTACCCAGGTATCCTATGCAACCCTATCCAAGTTCATTATCCCCCCCCCAAAAAAAAAAGAAACCCATAGACTTTTATTGGAGCCAGTAGAAGAGTGCAAGAAATGTTCTGTGCCTGACTGTGTGCTCTCTGAGGGGCAAATAGGATTAAAATTCACCAGCTACACTTGCCATTTCATTCTCCTATCAGATATACGTGACAGTCCAGCTACATGTGATTATTACTATCGCTACCATAACCGGAAGCGATGAAAAACCATCACGGACAGCTTTCGTTTAAATCCCGGAAGAATTTGCCTCTTAATAATTAATTTATTAATAATTAATAATTATATATATATAATATTATATATATATATATATATATATAATATTATATTTATTTATATTTATTTATATATTATATATATAATGTTAATAATTAATATATATATATATATATATATATATATATATTATTATTATATTTATTTATATTTATTTATATATTATATATATATATATATAATGTTAATAATTAATATATATTATATATATATATATATATATATATATATATATATATATATATATATATTATATATATATAATATTAATAATTAATAACCAGGCCATTGTTTGTGATACGGCACTGCGTCGCTTTAAACCGACAATTGCGCGGTCGTGCACCGCTGTAACCAAACACAATTGACGGCCTTTTTTTCCCACAAATACAGCTTTCTTTTGGCGGTATTTAATCACCTCTGCGTTTTTTTATCTATAAACAAAAAAGAGCGAAAATTTAGAAAAAAAAAAACTATATTTTTTACTTTTTTGTTATAATAAATACCCCCCCCCCCCCCCCCAAAAAAATAAAATCAAAAAACAAATTTCTTCCTCAGTTTAGGCCGATATTTATTCTTCTACATATTTTTGGTAAACAAAATAAATAAAATCGCAATAAGCGTTCATTGATTGGTTTGCGCAGAAGTTATAGCGTCTACAAACTATGGGATAGATTTATGGCATTTTTATTATTATTTTATTTTTTTTTTACTACCAATGGCGGTGATCTTTAGCGGGACTGCGGGACTGCATCACTGCGGCGGACAGATCGGAAACTTTTTTGGGACCATTGACATTTATACAGCGATCAGAGCTAAAAAAATAGCCACTGATTACTGTATAAATGTCACTGGCAGGGAAGGAGTTTAAGACTAGGGGGGAGTGATCAAGGGGTTAAGTGTTCCCTAGGGAGGTGTTTTTAACTGTATGGGGGGGCTGGGCTGACTGGTGGAGGAGAGATCGTCTAATCCTAATCACTAGGAACAGATGATCTCTCTCTCTCTCTCTCCTCCCCTGTCAGAGCGGGGATCTGTCAGGGTAAACAAACAGATCCCCGCTCTGATAGGGGGGGAGAGAGAGAGAGATCGTCTGTTCCTAGTGATTAGGATTAGACGATCTCTCCTCCTCCAGTCAGCCCAGCCCCCCCATACAGTTAAAAACACCTCCCTAGGGAACACTTAACCCCTTGATCACCCCTTGTTCTGACTGTTACTGTAGTGATCGTGGGTGGCGTGCGCACGCCCACAAATTGTCATGTACGTGCCTAACGTACAATGACGGCGATTCGCACGGGGGGGAGCCAACCTGCCACACTACAACTGCAGCGGGCGGTCCGTAACTAGTTAAAGGGTAAGTTCACCTTTACAGAAAAATCTGTAATGTGAACTTACACAGGACCACCCCCTCACCCCCCCCCCCCCCACCCCCTGTCCTGCTGACCCGCATCGCGGCGATCTCCCGTTCTGAGCCCTGTTATCGCCGCCTCACCGGATCTGGGGTTAGAAATCCCCTCGGCTTACTCTCCAAAATGTCCTCCGTCAGGAGGGATGTTTCGGAGCATTCTAATTGGTCGCGCCGTCAAAGGTCAGCAGGACTGGGGGGGGGGGGGTGTGAGGAGGGGGTCCTGTGTGAGTTCACCTTATGCTGCGTACACACGGCCGGACTTGTCGACAGCAACGGTCCGACGGAACAAATCCCCCGGACAATTCGATCGCGTGTGTGGGGCTTCATCGGACCTTTGCTGTCGAAAAAAATCAGACGGACTTTAGATTTAGAACATGTTTAAAATCTTTCCGACGGACTTCAGTCCGGTCAAAAAATCCATTGGTCTGTATGCTGGTCCGACAGATGAAAACCGACGCTAGAGCAGCGATTGGCTACTGGCTATGAACTTCCTTATTCTAGTCCGGTCGTACGTCGTGACGGATGAAATCCATCGGACTTTGGTGTGATTTTGTGTGTGTCCAAGTCCGTTCGTTCGGGAAAGTCTGTTGGAAGTCCGCCAAAAGTCCGCCGGAAAGTCCGGTCGGGTGTACACGCGGCATTACAGATTTTTCTGCAAAAGTGGACTTATGCCGCCGCCACACACACGGTCGGAATTTCCGTCAGAAAAAGTCAGACGGGAGCTTTTCATCGTATATTCCGATCGCGCGTACGTCCCATCGCACTTTTTTTTACGTCCGGTCGTACGTCGTGACGGACGAAATCCATCGGACTTTGGTGTGATTTTGTGTGTGTCCAATTCCGTTCGTTCGGAAAGTCCGTCGGAAGTCCGCCGAAAGTCTGTCGGGAAGACCGTCGGACCTAGTCCGCCGGAAAGTCCGGTCGGGTGTACACGCGGCATTACAGATTTTTCTGCAAAAGTGGACTTATGCCGCCGTACACACGGTCGGAAATTTCCGTCAGAAAAAGTCAGACGGCAGCTTTTTACGTCGAAAATTCTGACGGACCTAGAACCAGAACACGTTCTATATTTTTCCGACCAAAGCCAATTCCTATCGGGAAAAGCTACCGTCTGTATGCCCTTCTTACGTACCAAAAACGACGCATGCTCTGAAGCAAGTACGAGGCGGAGGCTATTGAACTTTCCTTTTTCTAGTCCCGTCGGGAAAAACTTTCTATCGGAAATTCCGATCGTGTATGTACGCAATTCCGACGCGCCAAAACTCACACATGCTCAGAATCAAGTAGTAGACGGATGCTATTGGCTGCTAGATATTGAACTTCCTTTTTCTAGTCCCGTCGTACGTCTTGTATGTCACCGTGTTCTTGGCGGTTGGACTTTGGTGCGACCCGTGTGTACGCAAGACAGTTTCAGCCGGAAAAACCTTCAGCGTTTATTCCGACGGGGAAAACCGGTCGTGTGTACAGGGCATAACACGTTTAAAAATCCTGGCTTCATTGGGTGAATTACAATTAACATTCCCCAAAATACAAGCATCCGGGAGGCATTGCTATTCAGTCTATCTTCATGTTATATAAAGTATCGTTTTGTACAATATTTTATGATTATATTATAACAATGTATAATTGGCATGCCTCTTTTTGACATGCCTTGTGATTTTATCTTTTGACAACTTTTCAACTTAGTATAATCATTGTTGCTTCTCTTATCGTATACTTTACTTCATGTGACACTTTAACTACTTCAGCCCCGGAAGAATTTACCCCCCCCCCCCCTTCCTGACCAGAGCACTTTTTGCGATTCGGCACTGTGTCGCTTTAACTGACAATTGCGCCGGCCGTGCGACGTGGCTTCCAAACAAAACTGACGTCCTTTTTTTTCCCACAAATAGAGATTTCTTTTGTTGGTATTTGATCACCTCTGCGGTTTTTATTTTTTGCGCTACAAACAAAAAAAATAGCAACAATTTTTTACTTTTTGCTATAATAAATATCCCCCAAAAATATATAAAAAAGTTATTTTTTTCCTCAGTTTAGGCCGATACGTATTCTTCTACATATTTTTGGTAAAAAAAAAAAAAAAATTGCAATAAGCGTTTATTGATTGGTTTGCGTAAAAGTTATAGCGTTTACCAAAAAGAAGTAATTTTTATTAATATATATATATATATATATATATATATATATATATATATATATATATATATATATATATATATATATATATATATATATATATATTTTTTTTTTTTTTTAAACGGTGGTGATCAGCGATTTTTATCATGACTGCGACATTATGGCGGACGCATCGGACATTTTTGACACATTTTTGGGACCATTGTCCTTTATACAGCGATCAGTGCTATACAAATGTACCGATTTCTGTGTAAATGATGCTGGCAGTGAAGGGGTTAACCACTAGGTGGCAGTGTAGGGGTTAAGTGTGTCCTAGGGGCGTGTTGGTAACTGTGGTTGGGGGGCGTGGCTGTGTTTTACAGATCACTGATCTCTGCTCCAATCACAGGGAGCAGAGATCAGTGTCGCTGTTGCTAGACAGAACAGGGAGATGCCTGTTTACTTTAGCATCTTCCCGTTCTTCCTCTCCGTGAGGCGATCGCGGGTATCCCGGCGGCGATCGAATCTGCGGGACCTGCGGAGCTGCCGGCAGCGTGTGCGCGTGCAGGCCCCCGTCGCCTTTTAAAGGGCAACGTACCGGTACATGATTTTGCCTGTACGTGCCTTTCTGCTGACGTATAGGGAAGCGGTTGAAAAAGTCTCCTGAGGAAGCTCATCTGAGCGAAACATGTAGAGTAAGACGTGGTTGTACATGTAAAAATTGATACGGGATCCTTGTAAATGCTTGATGTGATTTTAAGAGTTGTTTATAATAAAATGTATATTTTTCTAAAATGTATTGTTTATTCTCAAATCCTTGGTGCCTCCAAAGTCCCACTCGCCCCCTTCTCCTTTTTCTCTGTATATATGGGATGTGGTACCTAATTTTGACCTCCCGTCACCCAGTTCCTCAATGAATACACTTTAACCACTTAAGGACCGCCTCCTGCACATATACATCGGCAGAATGGCACGGCTGGGCACAAGTACGTACCTGTACGTTGCTTTTTAAGTGCCCAGCCATGGGTCGCGCTCCCGACCCGGTCCTGAGCTTGCGGGACCAGCGGACCCCGATCGCCGCTGGTGTCCCCCGCGATCGGGTCACAGAGCTGAAGAACGAGGAGAGGTCTGTGTAAACAAACCTCTCCCCCGTGCTTCCTAGTGTGGCCGTCACCGATCGTCTGTTCCCTTTTATAGGGAAGGACGATCAGTGACGTCACATGCCAGGCCACGCCCCCCTACAATAAAAAAAAAAACACATAACGTCATACATAACCCCCAGACTGCCCCCTAGTGGTTAACTCCTTCACTGCCGGTGTCATTTACACAGGAATCAATGCATTTAAATAGCACTGATTGCTGTATAAATGACAATGGTCCCAAAAATGTGTCAAAAATGTCCGATAATGTCGCAGTCACAACAAAAATCGCTGATCGCCACCATTACTAGTAAAGAAAAAAATATTAATAAAAATGCTATAAAACTATTCCCTATTTTGTATAACTTTTGCGCAAACCAATCAATAATCACTAATTGTGATTTTTTTTTTATAATATGTAAGAATACATATCGGCCTAAACATAGGAAAAAAAAGTTTGTTTTTTTTATATATTTTTTGGGGGATATTTATTACAGCAAAAAGTAAAAAATAATGAATTTTTTTCAAAATTGTTGCTCTTTTTTTGTTTATAGCGCAAACAATAAGAACCGCAGAGGGGATCAAACACCACCAAAATAAAGCTCTATTTGTGGGGGGAAAAGGACGTCAATTTTTTAATTGGGAGCCACGTCGCACGACCGCGCAATTGTCAGTTAAAGCGACGCAGTGGCGAAAACGCAAAAAGGGGGCCTGGGTTCCTTTGGCTGCAAATTGGTCCGGGGGGGGGGGGGGCTTAAGTGGTTAAATATCACAAAAGCCCCCCCGATTTTTCACTCCACTTCGGGGGAATCTCAGAAATCGTTCCACTAAAAACCAGCCGGCAACAACCTCCTGGATAGAAAATGAAGCGCATAACTTCTCTTAATTAGGAAGTCATCTTGCGTTTAGCGTGTGAATGGGTTTGGCGCTTTAACAATCTTTTTTTTTTTTTTTTTTTTTTTTAGTGCCGGTATAATAAAGAAGGTGGAAAATGGAAGAGAGGCGCCAATAAAACTTTGCAGATGGAGAAAGGAGAGTTTTTGCCTTTCTTCCAGCAATGTAATGACGGCAATAATGGTGAGAGGAGAAGGCACTAAGTAAAAAAATAGTCATGAATGCAAATGAGCCGGGGCACAGCTCGAAACGTTATTTCCAATGTTTTAATCCCGCCGGTGTAGAGAGAAAATAGGCAAAGCCCCATCATGGTTTTATTACCTACAAATTCCAGTCCAAAAAAAAACACAGAGCTTCTATAGAGTGCTTCCTAACTATGAAATGAAAAGAGCTTCTAAACCTAAAAGCAAATATGTAATGAATTGCAGTTTTGCTAGTTCTTAGAAGAGATGCTATGACGAAGCACCATATCTGGTGTGAAACGCGTCACAAGTGTGCAGTTAGTCTTTATTGCCCTGCGATGCTTTGATATTCATTTTTTATTTTTTTTAACCACACGTCGACCAGCGCACAACGATGTACGCCGGCATAACGGCACGGCTGGGAAAACGGGCGTACGGGTTGCGTCCTCTTTAAATCGCGGCATTGCGATGGGTCCCGCGGACTCGATGCCCGCGATCGTGTCACGGAGCGGCAGAAACGAGGAGATGTAAACGCTATAACTTTTGCGCAAGGGCAGCACAGTGGTGTAGTGGGCGGCACAGTGGTGTAGTGGTCGGCACAGTGGTGTAGTGGTTAGCACTCTCACCTAGCAGTAAGAAGGGTCGCTGGTTCGAATCCCAACCACGACACTACCTGCCTGGAGTTTGCATGTTCTCCCTGTGCCTGTGTGGGTTTCCTCCGGGTACTCCGGTTTCCACTCACACTCCAAAGACATGCAGGTAGGTTAATTGGCTTCTGTCCAAAATTGGCCCCTAGTATATGAATGGGGACCTTGGATTGTGGGCTCCTTGAGGGTAGGGAGCAATGTGAGTGTGTAATGTACAGGGATAGGGACAATTGTAGACACTCACTCAGGTTGAACTGGATGGACTGGTGTCTTTATTCAACCTTACTAACTATGAAACATGGCATTTCCCTGTTCTGCCTAGTGACATGCCCGAGATCACTGCTCCCTGTGATGAGAAGCAGCAATCGCTGTCGTGTCCTAGGTAGCTCCTCCCCCCCTCCCCACAGTTAGAATCACTCCCTAGGACACATTTAACGCCTTGATCGCCCCCCTGGTGTTAACCCCTTCCCTGCCAGTGTCATTTACACAGCAATCAGTGCATTTTTATAGGACTGATCGCTGTATAAATGACAATGGTCCTAAAATGGTGTCTAAAGTGTCCGATGAGTCCAGTCACAATTAAAATTCGCAGGTCGCCGCCATTGAAGAATACGTATCGGCCTAAACCGGTAAAGAAATTTGTATTTTTATATATTTTTTGGGGATATTTATTATAGTAAAAAAGATTTAATTTTTTTCAAAATTGTCAGTCTTTCTTTGTTTACAGCGCAAAAAATAAAAACCGCAGAGGTGATCAAATGCCACCAAAAGAAAGCTCCATTTGTGGGGGGAAAAGGACATAAATTTTGTTTGGGTGCAATGTCACACAACCGCGCAATTGTCAGCTAAAGCGACGCGGTGCCGAATCGCAAGAAGTGCTCTGGTCAGGAAGGGGGGTAAAATCTTCCGGGGCTGAAGTGGTTAACAAAGGTGAACTTTTTTGGAGTGCGGCTATCCAGCGCTCTATTTCTTCCATTATCTCTGTTGCAAACAGAGCCAGCACCCTGCCTGATTGCAGAGACGGCTGTTCTTAGGAGAGGAGATCACTTTGGAGCGGTGCACTCCCACAGTTCTTAGAAGAGGTTGCCAAAATAGTTTGCTTTTTTTAAGGTTTTTTTTCCCCCCTTTTATATTCACCTGGTGATCCTGCCAATAACACACTTCAAGTCGGGGGGGTCAGGTGGCAGAGAAGATGCCAACTAAGGTGCTTCAGCAGGAAGAAGGAGCAGAAAAGTCAGAACCTGCAACCTATGCTGCTCAATTTGCTCAGAGCTCGTAGAGGGTCACACTTTGGCCTCTTTGGCTTGGGTGTTAAAGGAACTTGTCCTGAGGCTGCTTGCCTTATGGCACATGTGTCGAACTCAAGGCCCGTGGGCCTTCCAGGACCTTATTCTGTGGCCCTCCCACCTCTACCTGCAGCTGTGGCACCCCCTCCCCCCCATCTCACCCCCCATCTTATTCTCAGCAGTCAGCAGCAGAGAGGAGGACAGAACTCCTCCGCCAGATCCTGTATGTGCAGCTTTGGAGACGCTTATCTCTGCCACCCCCTCCCCCCATTTTAGCGGTTGGCAAAAATGTGCTCTGCCAGGAAATTTTTTCATGTTTTGTCAGTAAAAAATGCTGCGGGAAGTTGGCAACCCCATAGTTGCCAACTGTCCCGAATTTCCCGGGACATTCCCGGGATTAGGACATTTGTCCCGAATTAATTTTGTCCCAGGAAATGTCCCGGGAAATTCGGTTTGTCCCGGGAAATTGAATTTCCCGTTTTTTTGCCGCCGGCCACTAGAGGTCCGCGGCCGGCAGAGACAATGTCTCCGCCGGCCGCCATTTTTAAGAAGACCAGAAGTTGGTCTACAATAGAGTACCTGTGGCGCCGCCCACCCCCGCTGCCAGTGTGTGTGTGTGTGTAAAGTGCAGTGGGCTGCGCCACAGTTAAATGACTCTCCGCGCGGCAACGGCGGCATGTCGGGGGCCAGTCTGTCACTGTGGATGTCGGAGCGGGGGCCAGTCGAATGTCGGGGGCCAGCCATGGTATGATAATGTCGCGGGGGCCAGTCTGTCACTGTGTGAATGTCAGGGGCCAGTCTGTCACTGTGGATGTCGGAGCGGGGGCCAGTCGAATGTCGGGGGCCAGCCATGGTATGATAATGTCGCGGGGGCCAGTCTGTCACTGTGTGAATGTCGGGGGCCAGTCTGTGAATGTGGGGGCCAGTGGTATAAAACAACAAATTCTCCTGCGCTCTGGTTTTTTGGACTTTAAAGTGTGATATATACAGTTTGAAGTGGTGTTGTCACTAAGTCTTGCAGCCCTCCTTTAGAACATTGGGTGTTCAAATACTAGAGAGAAACAATACAAAAAGGGAGAAGGCGCACTGATCTAGTGCATTACCAAAAAAACAGCTTTATTTAAATAAAACAAATAGCAAAATGGCTACTCACAAACGAGTGTTGGTCAAAGGCACAATCAATAAAATTGGATCCATCGCACCAGACGTTTGGCGAATCCAGACCAGATGTCGGAGGAATTGGTAGATACCTCTTACGGAAATGGCTAACGCGTTTCGGGAGTGACCCCCTTTCTTCAGAGCCAAAAAAGGACAATGGTCTCTCACTGGAGGCTACCGGCATCTATATATATGGAAGCCTCTAAACCCATGTGGTCGGAAGGGTCATGAAGCTCCACCCCAAAAAAAAAAAAAACCCACTCGCATATAGGGAAACGTTTTCTAGTAAACACCTCCATATAGAAAAGGGGGCGATTATAAGTGAAGCAAAGCCACACACGTGTGCACCCGCACACACATGTGCACCCGCACACACATGTGTGGATGTACATATGCAAATAGTTCCCTCTAATAGGCTTATGATGCATATTCATGCGGGAAAAGGAAAACCAAAGCTTTACCTTAAATTTACTCCGATCACTCCAGCATTCCATTCACTGGTGCATGAAACCTGCACCCACATGCTCAGGGAGGAGGCACCCGGCGAACGCTCCCATGTAGGCTGGAGCGCACCTAGTCTCGTAAACCAGGAAGTGCGGGCGAATATGCGTTCCACCCGCAAATTCCGGCTGCCCCAACGGGCCAGTGGCATGTCGGGGGCCAGTCTGTGGATGTCGGGGGCCAGTCTGTGGATGTCGGGGGCCGGTCTGTGAATGTGGGGGCCAGTGGTATGTCGGGGGCCAGTCTGTGGATGTCGGGGGCCAGTCTGTGAATGTGGGGGCCAGTGGTATGTTGGGGGCCAGTCTGTGGATGTCGGGCCGGGGGCCAGTCTGTGAATGTGGGGGCCAGTGGTATTTCGGGGGCCAGTCTGTGGATGTCGGGGGCCAGTCTGTGAATGTGGGGGCCAGTGGTATGTCGGGGGCCAGTCTGTGGATGTCGGGGGCCAGTCTGTGAATGTGGGGGCCAGTGGTATGTCGGGGGCCAGTCTGTGGATGTGGGGGCCAGTCTGTGGATGTCGGGGGCCAGTCTGTGGATGTCGGGGGCCAGTCTGTGGATGTGGGGGCCAGTCTGTGGATGTCGGGGGCCAGTCTGTGGATGTGGGGGCTAGTCTTTGGATGTGGGGGGCCAGTGGTATGTCGGGGGCCAGTCTGTGGATGTCGGGCCGGGGGCCAGTCTGTGAATGTGGGGGTCAGTGGTATTTCGGGGGCCAGTCTGTGGATGTCGGGGGCCAGTCTGTGAATGTGGGGGCCAGTGGTATGTCGGGGCCAGTCTGTGGATGTCGGGGGCCAGTCTGTGAATGTGGGGGCCAGTGGTATGTCGGGGGCCAGTCTGTGGATGTGGGGGCCAGTCTGTGGATGTCGGGGGCCAGTCTGTGGATGTCGGGGGCCAGTCTGTGGATGTGGGGGCCAGTCTGTGGATGTCGGGGGCCAGTGGTATGTCGGGGGCCAGTCTGTGGATGTTGGGGGCCAGTCTGTGGATGTTGGGGGCCAGTCTGTGGATGTGGGGGGCCAGTCTGTGGATGTCGGGGGCCAGTCTGTGGATGTGGGGGCCAGTCTGTGGATGTGGGGGGCCAGTGGTATGTCGGGGGCCAGTCTGTGGATGTCGGGGGCCAGTGGTATGTTGGGGGCCAGTCTGTGGATGTTGGGGTCCAGTGGTATGTCAGGGGCCAGTCTGTGGATGTCGGGGGCCAGTCTGTGGATGTCAGGGGCCAGTCTGGAGATGTGGGGGCCAGCCATGGTATGATAATGTCGCGGGGGCCAGTCTGTCACTGTGTGGATCTCGGGGGCCAGTCTGTGAATGTGGGGGCCAGTGGTATGTCGGGGGCCAGTCTGTGGATGTCGGGGGCCAGTCTGTGAATGTGGGGGCCAGTGGTATGTCGGGGCCAGTCTGTGAATGTGGGGGCCAGTGGTATGTCGGGGGCCAGTCTGTTGATGTCGGGGGCCAGTCTGTGAATGTGGGGGCCAGTGGTATTTCGGGGGCCAGTCTGTGGATGATTGGGGGCCAGTCTGTGAATGTGGGGGCCAGTGGTATGTCGGAGGCCAGTCTGTGGATGTCGGGGGCAAGTCTGTGAATGTGGGGGCCAGTGGTATGTCGGGGGACAGTCTGTGGATGTGGGGGCCAGTCTGTGGATGTCGGGGGCCAGTCTGTGGATGTCGGGAGCCAGTCTGTGGATGTGGGGGCCAGTCTGTGGATGTCGGGGGCCAGTCTGTGGATGTGGGGGCTAGTCTTTGGATGTGGGGGGCCAGTGGTATGTCGGGGGCCAGTCTGTGGATGTGGGGGCCAGTCTGTGGATGTCGGGGGCCAGTGGTATGTCGGGGGCCAGTCTGTGGATGTTGGGGGCTAGTCTGTGGATGTTGGGGGCCAGTCTGTGGATGTGGGGGCCAGTCTATGGATGTGGGGGGCCAGTGGTGATGTGGGGGCCAGTCTGTGGATGTGGGGGCCAGTCTGTGGATGTCGGGGGCCAGTGGTATGTTGGGGGCCAGTCTGTGGATGTTGGGGGCCAGTGGTATGTCGGGGGCCAGTCTGTGGATGTCGGGGGCCAGTCTGTGGATTTCAGGGGCCAGTCTGGAGATGTGGGGGCCGGTCTGTGGAGTATGTGGGGGCAGGTCTGTGCAGGATGTGGGGGGGGCGGTCTGTGAATGTGGGGGGGCAGTCTGTGGATGTGGGGGGGGGGGCGGTCTGTGGATGTCAGAGGGGCATCAGATGTAAGGAGGGGCTCCGCTGATGGACATAGATGTGAGGAAGGTACCTCTGATGGGGTACCTGATGTAAGGACAGACCCCGCTTGGGACATCTCATGGCATTTGGTGGCAGGCAACGTGGCTAGTGACGCTCTCAGGGCTCCCACTGATTCTGCATTATGGTGAGTTGAATGATTTCATTTCATATTACAATGTAATAATAGAAATAATGCGCTTCAATCATCCTGACACCATAACAACCATGGCGCCGGGATGATTGAAGCACCAACATCAGGTATTTGGAGTATCTTTATCTGCTGATTGTCAAACTCTGGAAAACACACATATTGCTATTGTGGTGTAGGATCGGGGGGCTGCTGTCCCTCATTTCCCTCTCCCCCACCTTTCCCTCTCCATCCCCCTCCTTTCCCTCTTCATCCCGTATTCATCTCAGACTCTAACCACACCCCTTCGAGCCACGCCCCACTATTTTACGTAAACCACGCCCATAGTTCACCGCATTTTTACCTTTTCCTATGCCACACCTATAAACTCATGCCCCGCCCCCTAATTATACCACAACTCCGCCTACTGCCAAAAAAGTGTCCCTAATTATTTTTTTTTACAATGTTGGCAACTATGCAACCCTGCTATACAGAAGGATGTCAGCTAAACCTGGCTCTGGAGGTTCTCATTAGACTAAAGGAGGCCTGGGACTTTGCTATAAATAAATATAAATAAATATATATATATATACACAGTGCCTTGCGAAAGTATTCGGCCCCCTTGAACTTTTCAACCTTTTGCCACATTTCAGGCTTCAAACATAAAGATATAAAATTTTAATTTTTTGTGAAGAATCACCAACAAGTGGGACACAATTGTGAAGTGGAATGAAATCTATTGGATAATTTAAACTTTTTTAGCAAATAAAAAACTGAAAAGTGGGGCGTGCAAAATGATTCGGCCCCCTTTACTTTCAGTGCAGCAAACTCACTCCAGAAGTTCAGCGAGGATCTCTGAATGATCCAATGTTGTCCTAAATGACTGATGGTGATAAATAGAATCCACCTGTGTGTAATCAAGTCTCTGTATAAATGCACCTGCTCTGTGATAGTCTCAGGGTTCTGTTGAAAGCGCAGAGAGAGCATCATGAAGACCAAGGAACAC
The DNA here is from genome assembly GCF_037356315.1 of Lithobates pipiens. NCBI lineage: Eukaryota > Metazoa > Chordata > Amphibia > Anura > Ranidae > Lithobates > Lithobates pipiens. The sequence continues at coordinate 2,737,319 of NW_027507764.1, forward strand.
ACCAGGCAGGTCCATAATACTGTTGTGGAGAAGTTTAAAGCCGGATTTGGATACAAAAAGATTTCCCAAGCTTTAAACATCCCAAGGAGTACTGTGCAAGTGATCATTTTGAAATGGAAGGAGTATCAGACCACTGCAAATCTACCAAGACCTGGCCGTCCCTCTAAACTTTCAGCTCAGACAAGGAGAAGACTGATCAGAGATGCAGCCAAGAGGCCCATGATCACTCTGGATGAACTGCAGAGGACTACAGCTGAGGTGGGAGAGTCTGTCCATAGGACAACAATCAGTCGTACACTGCACAAATCTGCCCTTTATGGAAGAGTGGCAAGAAGAAAGCCATTTCTCAAAGATATCCATAAAAAGTCTCGTCTAAAGTTTGCCACAAGCCACCTGGGAGACACACCAAACATGTGGAAGAAGGTGCTCTGGTCACATGAAACCAAAATCCAACTTTTTGCCCACAATGCAAAACGATATGTTTGGCGTAAAAGCAACACAGCTCATCACCCTCAACACACCATCCCCACTGTCACACATGGTGGTGGCAGCATCATGGTTTGGGCCTGCTTTTCTTCAGCAGGGACAGGGAAGATGGTTAAAATTGAGGGGAAGATGGATGCAGCCAAATACAGGACCATTCTGGATGAAAACCTGTTGGAGTCTGCAAAAGACCTGAAACTGGGACGGAGATTTATCTTCCAACAAGACAATGATCCCAAACATACAGCAAAATCTACAAAGGAATGGTTCACAAATAAACGTATCCAGGTGTTAGAATGGCCAAGTCAAAGTCCAGACCTGAATCCAATCGAGAATCTGTGGAAAGAGCTGAAAACTGCTGTTCACAAACGCTCTCCATCCAACCTCACTGAGCTCCAGCTGTTTTGCAAGGAAGAATGGGCAAGAATTTCAGTCTCTCGATGTGCAAAACTGATAGAGACACCCCAAGCGACTTGCAGCTGTAATCGCAGCAAAAGGCGGCTCTACAAAGTATTAACGCAAGGGGGCTGAATACTTTTCCACGCCCCACTTTTCATTTTTTTATTAGTTAAAAAAGTTTCAAAAATCCAATAGATTTCGTTCCACTTCACAATTGTGTCCCACTTGTTGGTGATTCTTCACAAAAAATAAACATTTTATATCTTTATGTTTGAAGACCTGAAATGTGGCAAAAGGTTGAAAAGTTCAAGGGGGGTGAATACTTTCGCAAGGCACTGTACGTGTGTATATATATCATTTTTTTTTTCATATTTTTATAGTTTTTTTCTTTATTCATTCAACCCTGTTTTCCAAAGGAAGTGATGCCACCAGTATAGGTGAGAAGAATTGATTCAACTATATTATTACTCTGGAAGGTAACTTTTTGTTTCTTTCTATTTTTTTCTGTTTATTATTTAAATCTGCAATTGGCAATTCTTTACATATATATATATATTTATATATATATATTGTTTTTTTTTTGAGAAAAACATAAAGGCTGGCTCCTTAATGCATTTGGAAATTCTAGGTTTTCAAAATTAAATACATATATATATATATATATAGACTGTCTCTCAGTAAGGTTCTTTTGTTCTATCCTTCTTTGTATATGCAATTCTATATTTCATACAAATAATATTACATATATGTCCCTCATTTGTTAAAAACTTTGAGCACTCATTAAATCTTTTGTTACTTATAGCTCTATAGTCACCACGCAATATCTCCCGAAGAAGCTCCGTAGAGCGAAACATGTTGAGAAAGAGTGGTATTATCTATGTCTATATTTTTAAATGTAACAATAGATTTTGAAATATGAAATTGTCTCATGTCTTTTTAATGAATTTTTTAGAATAGAAATTATATATATATTTTTTTTAAAGTTATGTAATTTATGCCTATGCATTTAAAAACAACAAACACCTAAAAATTCCTGAGGTTTGTGACCTCCAGCCCCCTTCTTTTCTTTTCATATTTTTATAGTTGTTTTTTTAAATACAATATGTTCTGTTGCAAATTATAAAGACCAAACCGCAGACGAATACGGCCCCACAATCCATATACTAGTGGCCACCATTCAGATAAGCGGAAGCTCACAATGGGTGTAGTAGGAGGGCCAGAGGGAGCACTGGGAGGGGTTATTGATATAGAAGTCACCACTCACAATGGGTGTAGTAGGAGGGCCAGAGGGAGCACTGGGAGGGGTTATTGATATAGAAGTCACCACTCACAATGGGTGTAGTAGGAGGGCCAGAGGGAGCACTGGGAGGGGTTATTGATATAGAAGTCACCACTCACAATGGGTGTAGTAGGAGGGCCAGAGGGAGCACTGGGAGGGGTTATTGATATAGAAGTCACCACTCACAATGGGTGTAGTAGGAGGGCCAGAGGGAGCACTGGGAGGGGTTATTGATATAGAAGTCACCACTCACTATGGGTGTAGTAGGAGGGCCAGAGCAAGAACTGGGAGGGGTTATTGATATAGAAGTCACCACTCACAATGGGTGTAGTAGGAGGGCCAGAGCAAGAACTGGGAGGGGTTATTGATATAGAAGTCACCACTCATAATGGGTGTAGTAGGAGGGCCAGAGGGAGAACTGGGAGGGGTTATTTATATAGAAGTCACCACTCACAATGGGTGTAGTAGGAGGGCCAGAGGTAGCACTGGGAGGGGTTATTGATATAGAAGTCATCACTCACAATGGGTGTAGTAGGAGGGCCAGAGGGAGCACTGGGAGGGGTTATTGATATAGAAGTCATCACTCACAATGGGTGTAGTAGGAGGGCCAGAGGGAGCACTGGGAGGGGTTATTGATATAGAAGTAACCACTCACAATGGGTGTAGTAGGAGGGCCAGAGGGGGAACTGGGAGGGGTTATTGATATAGAAGTCACCAGCCACAGGAAGACTCCAGCCTCTGATGAGGCTCCCGGGGGTGGAGTGAAATATATTAGGCACAGAGACTTCCGGTGACGCCATTTCTTGGATTTTGGAACGCAAACCGCGGATTGCACGGCGTTTTATATTCTTGGCATGAAAGACTGACATGTGGGTGGATATTATTTTATAATAAATCCTTTTTTAAACGATATCACGCCATGTATGCTCTATTTCCTATCCTATGAGTGTGTCTAAGTATTGGGGACGTGTGGAAGAGGATAAAGACACATCTATGAAAGATATATTTCACCAGTACAGGCGACCTTTAGATGGGTATCTGGTGAGGGCACAGGAGGGAGGGGGGCACAGCGCTTTCATCTCCTTCTCCATAGATTTCTGGCACTTTAAAGGAATCATCATGATATTGAAGAATTAGGCCGCGTACACACGCGCGGACTGTTTGCCCAACCTTGTTCGTCAAACAGTTTCGGCAAACAGTCCGCTCAAAATTTGCATGAGCGGACTTGCCCACACACGAGCGGACTGTTTGACGAACAAGGTTGGGCAAACAGTTCGCTCAACTTTTGAAATGAACGGACTCGCCCACGTAAGGAGGAGGCAAATCCGCCCATTTCGAGCGCGTGTACAGGTAGGCGGGGCCCGCGAAGGAGACGTCGCGGGCTCCGCCGCCTGGAATGGGCTTAAAGGGGAACCCCAACGCCGGAAAAAATCGGCGTGGGGGTTCCCCCAAAGTCCACACCCGACCCTTGTCCGAGCACGCTACCCGGCCGGCCAGGAAAGGGGGGCGAGCGAGCGCGCCCCCCCTCCTGAGCCGTACCAGGCCGCGTGCCCTCAACATGGGGGGTGCCTTGGGGAAGGGGGGGCCGCGCGGCCCCCCCACCCCAAAGCACCTTGTCCCCATGTTGATGAGGACAAGGGCCTCTTCCCGACAACCCTGGCCGTTGGTTGTCGGGGTCTGCGGGCGGGGGGCTTATAGGAATCCGGGAGCCCCCTTTAAGAAGGGGGCCCCCGGATACCGGCCCCCCACCCTATGTGAATGAGTATGGGGTACAATGTACCCCTACCCATTTACCTGTGAAATAAAGTACAAAAAAAAACACAACACATGGAAAAAGTATTTTATTGCACAGCTCCGGGGGTCTTCCGTCTTCGGGGGTCTTCTCGCCGGACTCCTCCGCTATGTGTGTGTAGCTCTTTTGCTAGCGGAGGAGTCCGGCTTTCTTCCTCCCCGCCGCCGGCCTCTTCTCCCGACTTCGGGGGTCTTGTCCCCCTCTTCGGTTCTTCTGCCGGGCCACCGCGCCTGGTCCGGTGGCCCGGTCTTCTGTCGCCGTCTTCCGTTCTTCTGTCGCCGCCTTCGGTTCTTCTGCCGGGCCACCGCGCCTTCTTGTAGCTCTTTTACAGGCGGTGGCCCGGTCTTCTGTCGCCGCTGTCGTCGTCGCCGCCGCCGCCTTCCGTTCTTGTTCTTCTTCTTGTTCTTCTTCTTCTCCTGGAGATGTTGACTCGACGATCTCTCCGGCCGGAATGCCAGAGCCGCGCTGTGCGGTCACTTATATAGTGACAATGGGGCGGTGTCACATGGTATATGTCACATGGGTTGGTCACATGGTGACCCCGCCCCCTTACGATGTCATAGTCCCCATGTGACATCAACCCATGTGATCAACCCATGTGACATATACCATGTGACACCGCCCCATTGTCCCTATATAAGTGGCAGCGGAGCGTGTCCCTGGCATTCCGGCCGGAGAGCTCGTCGAGTCAACATCTCCAGGAGAAGAAGAAGAAGAACAAGAAGAAGAACAAGAACGGAAGGCGGCGGCGGCGACGACGACAGCGGCGACAGAAGACCGGGCCACCGCCTGTAAAAGAGCTACAAGAAGGCGCGGTGGCCCGGCAGAAGAACCGAAGGCGGCGACAGAAGAACGGAAGACGGCGACAGAAGACCTGGCCACCGGACCAGGCGCGGTGGCCCGGCAGAAGAACCGAAGAGGGGGACAAGACCCCCGAAGTCGGGAGAAGAGGCCGGCGGCGGGGAGGAAGAAAGCCGGACTCCTCCGCTAGTAAAAGAGCTACACACACATAGCGGAGGAGTCCGGCGAGAAGACCCCCGAAGACGGAAGACCCCCGGAGCTGTGCAATAAAATACTTTTTCCATGTGTTGTGTTTTTTTTTGTACTTTATTTCACAGGTCAATGGGTAGGGGTACATTGTACCCCATACTCATTCACATAGGGTGGGGGGCCGGTATCCGGGGGCCCCCTTCTTAAAGGGGGCTCCCGGATTCCGATAAGCCCCCCGCCCGCAGACCCCGACAACCAACGGCCAGGGTTGTCGGGAAGAGGCCCTTGTCCTCATCAACATGGGGACAAGGTGCTTTGGGGTGGGGGGGCCGCGCGGCCCCCCCTTCCCCAAGGCACCCCCCATGTTGAGGGCACGCGGCCTGGTACGGCTCAGGAGGGGGGGCGCGCTCGCTCGCCCCCTTTCCTGGCCGGCCGGGTAGCGTGCTCGGACAAGGGTCTGGTGTGGACTTTGGGGGAACCCCCACGCCGATTTTTTTCGGCGTTGGGGTTCCCCTTTAAGCCCATTGCAGGCGGCGGAGCCCGCGACGTCTCCTTCGCGGGCCCCGCCTACCTGTACACGCGCTCGAAATGGGCGGACTTTCCGAGCGGGAACAGTCCGCTCATTTCGAAAGTAAAGCGGACAGGCCCACACACGGGCGGACTGTTCGCTCAAACACAGTTTCAGCGGACAGTTTTTCGGAATTTCCGAAAGACTTTGTCCGTCCAACTGTCCGCTGAAACTGTCTGCTGAAAGCCCACACACGAGCGGACTGTCCGCCCAAACACTGTTCAGCGGACAAGGTTGGGCGAACAGTCCGCCCGTGTGTACGCGGCCTTACAGAACTATATAAACTCTTATTGTTATGCTTTGTCATTTCTTATAGCAGATATTGATGATTATATGGTACATATTGTAGACTAGTTTTTAATAATTCTATACAGACAGCGCAGGAACTTCCCATTCTAACGTCTTTATGGAGCTGGCTTTGTACACAAGGGGACAGTCATGGTGGAACAGAAAAGGGTCTTCACCAAACTCTTACCACAGGGTTGGAAGAGAACAATTGTCTACAATGTCTCTGATAGAGACATCGTTTGCTTGAAGGATAGTTTGCCGGGAGCTCGGTGAACAGGGGGATATTTGTTTGTAGCAGTTGAGTAGTTCGGAATCTTAGATGCCGCGTCTCCAGAGGGTCATCCACGGGCTGAAAGGGGTCTTCATCAAACTCTTACTACAGGGTTGGAAGAGCACAATTGTCTACAATTTCCTTGACAGTTAGGCCGCGTACACACGCGGGGACTGTTCGCCCAACTTTGTCCGCTGAACAGTGTTTCGGCGGACAGTCCGCTCGTGTGTGGGCTTTCAGCGGACAGTTTCAGCGAACAGTCCGCTGAACAAGGTTTTTCGGAAATTCCGAAAAACTGTCCGCTGAAACTTTGTTTTAGCGAACAGTCCCCTCGTGTGTAGGCTTGTTCGTCAAACTAAGTTGCGCGCATGCTCAGAAAGGATTTACACGCCGAAAGCTATAATGCAGTGTATAGGACGTCGTATTTTTCGTCCCGTCGTACGTGCCGTTCACGTCATCGCGCACGGTTTCAGCAAACTGTTCGTTCGTCGTGTGTGGCCATGTCCGTCCATGCTAATTTTGAGCGGACTGTTTGCCGAAACTGTTTGACGGACAAAGTTGGGCGAACAGTCCCCGCGTGTGTACGCGGCCTTATTGTCCGGGAAGATAGTTTGATTGAAGGATTGTTTGCCCGGAACACAATTGTCTACAATGTCTTTGTATGATGTTTTACCAGGACCCTTCACTGGGGAAACCCGAGCGCCATCATTTTGAATGGGGAGAGGCGTGTCTCTATCCTTTTGGCTATATAGTTTACCCTTTAGGAGTGAGATGACCCTATTATGGGTAGGGTATGGTTCTTTAATCATAAACCTCCAAGGATAGGGCTGATGTTGGATGAGAAGACTTGGCTTGCTATCCGTGTTCCAGTTCATCCCAAAGGTGTGCAGTTGAGTTGAGGTCAGAGCTTTGTACAGGACACTCTAGTTCCTCCACCAGAGCCACTGCTACCACTAGGCAAACTAGGCAGCCGCCTAGAAGGCACTGCTGCCTAGGGTGCCTCGCTCCTGATGTTCCTACTCTCTTCTCTTTGTGGCAGGCAACTAAGTCTCAGCATCAGCAGGCAGCCGCTGCTCCTTTCGCACATAGTGTCAGAGGCGCAGCGGCAGAAGAGGACTGTGTCTGTGTCCCGACTCCCTAATGAATAGAAGCAAGCAAACATTCATTGATGGGCACTGGTAGGCTGCATTGATGGCCGCTGGTGAGGCTGCATTGATGGGCGCTGGTGAGGCTGCATCGATGGGCACTGGTGAGGCTGCATTGATGGGTGCCGGTGAGGGTGCATCTATGGGTGCTGGTAAGACTGCATTTCATGGGCATAGTAGCCTACATCGGTGGGTGCCGGTGAGGCTGCATCGATGGGCACTGGTAAGCTGCATTGATGGGTGCTGGTGAGGCTGCATCGATGGGCGCTGGTGAGGCTGCATCTATGGATGCTGGTGAGGCTGCATTTGATGGGCATGGTAGGCTACATTGGTGGGCGCCGGAGAGGCTGCATTGATGGGCGCCAGTGAGGCTGTATCGATGGGCACTGGTAGGCTGCATCGATGGGTGCCGGTGAGGCTGCATCGATGGGTGCCGGTGAGGCTGCATCGATGGGCGCTGTTGAGGCTGCATCAATGGGCGCTGGCGAGGCTGCATTTGATGGGCACTGGTAGGCTGCATTGATGGGCGCTGGTGAGGCTGAATTTGATGGACTCTTTAAAAACGGTGGGTTATACATGGGCAGGGCAAAGGGGGGTAGGGCCGGGGGGGGGGGGGGGGTGGCAAAATTAGGTTTAGCCTACGGTATCAAAAATCCTTGCACCAGGCTGGCCTCCACACCAAACTGGTCACATCATGTCATTATGGAGATGGCCTTGTACACAGGGGACAGTCATGCTGGACCAGAAAAGGGTCTTCACAAAACTGTTACCACAGGGTTGGAAGAGCACAATTGTCTACAATGTCCTTGACAGATATTGTCCGGGAAGATAGTTTGCTTGAAGGATTGTTTGCCGGGAACACAATTGTCTACAATGTCTTTGTATGACGTTTTACCAGGACCCTTCACTAGGGACACCCGAGCGCCATCATTTTGAATGGGGAGAGGCCTGTGTCTCCATCCTTTTGGCTATATAGTTTACCCTTTAGGAGTGAGATGACCCAATTATGGGTAGGGTATGGTTCTTTAATCATAAATTGTCTACAATGTCTCTGATAGAGATATAGTTTGCTTGAAGGATAGTTGGCCGGGAGCTCGGTAAGCACGGAGGATATTTGTTTGTGGCAATTGAGTAGTTTGAATTTCAGATGCCGCGTCTCCAGAGGGTCATCCACGGGCTGTATTACGATACCATTAGCAGGCCAAGCAGCGTCCGGACCATCTGTCACTTATAGGTATCAGCTGGATTATAATGTTCCCAATATGAAGATCTTGTTGGTGCTTCTGAGACCGGAAACCCTCCCAAGAAACCTTTTCATTCTTCATGTGCACTTTACTAGCTTTTATGCTTCCTACCAGAAAATAATTTGAAAATACAAATAACACAACGTTTTCATTCTGTTAGATAATATCCTTCATAGATCTCCTTCACAGTCTTCTCAGTCTTTTTCATAAATGTGCAATGAAGAAACCAAAAAAGTTCCCACGGGGTGTTCTCACAGGGCCTCTTGTGTGGTGCTTTGTAATTAACATAAATATACAGTATAGGGTGTTTGCAATGAGAATATTGTTTTAATCACTTTTGGAATGTTTCCATGTTTGTCATTTTAGGCATAACTCAGTTTTTCTACAAGCTTGCTCTATCATATTTCCACAATTATATTACATTATGCAGATTTGTAAATTCTCCCTGTAGGAATAGATCTAAATACATCGCAGTCACTAACAACTACCGAGAAAAAAAATCTCTTGAGAAATATAACTACGCTCATGTAATGGGATCTTCATTTGTATAAACCGTAATCCCCCATGATCAATTACTTGATGATCATTATCTGAGGGATGAAACACACCAGGAGAGACTACGGGGATTTAGTACAGTCTGGAGGAAAGAAGGGAAAAAGGGTCATAACTGAAAACCTTTGGAAGAATTCCAGGTGTGGATATTTTTACAGTTACTGTCATGTTTCTGTGGTTAGAGAGCCCTTGTAGATCACCAACTTGGGGTTCACCAGGGCACAGAGTCTAATGCCGTGTACACGCGATCAGACAACCCGCCGGACTTTGCAGCGCAGGTCCGCCGGACTTTCCCAAGTGGGCCTGCCCACACATGACCAGAATGTTCCAGCGGATGCCGGACTTTTGAAATGAACGGACTTGCCCACACACGGAGTAAAGTCCGTTCATTTTGAACGTGGGTCCGGGTAGACGGAACTAGCGAAGGAAGTGAATGTCGCCGCCTCCATTGGCGAGATTAACACCTCGCTGGCCCCGTCACCTGGTATGGATTTAAAGGGGAAGTCCTACGCCAAAAAAACACCAAAGTCCATAGCAGACCCTTATCCGAGTACGCAGCCTGACTGGAAAGGGAGTGGGGAAGAGCGAGCGCCCCCCTCCTGAGCCATACCACGCCACGTGCCCTCAACATGGGGGGGTGGATTTGGGGAAGGGGGGCCCTGCGGCTCCCCACCCCAAAGCACCTTGTCCCCATGTTCATGAGGACAAGGGCCTCTTCCAGACAACCCTGGCTGTTGGTTGTTGGGGTCTGCGGGCGGGGGGCTTATCAGAACCCGGGAGCCCCCTTTAATAAGGGGGCCCCCAGATTCCGGCCCCCTACCCTATGTGAATGAGTATGGGGTACATGGTACCCCTACCCATTCTCCTGGTGAAAAAAAGTGTACAGAAAAAAAACACAACACAGTTTTTTAAAATACTTTATTAGACAGGTCCGGTGGTCTTCTCTTCTTCCGTCTTCGGGGGTCTTCTCCCCGGACTCCTCCACTATCTTCTGCTCTTTTGCTAGCTCTTTTACTAGTGAAGGAGCCTGTCTTTCTCCTTCGTCGCCGCCGCCGTCCAGGGTCTTCTTCTGACTTCGGGGTCTTGTCCCAGTCTTCGGTTCTTCTTGCCGAGCCTCCGCTCTTTTACTATCGTTGGCCCAGTCTTCTTTCGCCATCGTGACTGCCGCCTTCTCCTTCTTCTTCTTCTCTTCTTCTTCTTCCGATGTTGACACGACACTCTCTCTGGCCGTAATGCTGGGGACGCATTGTGAGGCGACTTATATAGGGACAAGGGACAGGGTCACATGGCTCTTAGACTCCACGCCCTATGGAATCTTACGCTCTAACCCCCGGTGGGTTCCGTCTTGGGGTTCCAGCAGCCCTGCCTTCCTTACCATCTTGACTCCCATCCGCAGCAGTCAGCCGTAGGGTCCATTACCTTGCAGTGTACTCCTGATCCCAACGGCGTGCATCTGTCCCCTAGCTCAAGGTGACCTGACACAGCATGTTACTGTCTCCTGCCTTTTCCTGACCTTGAACTTGATCCTGACCCTGCACCCATTTGCCTGCCTGCTGCTCAACATAGCTTGTGACCAGGCTCCATACTACCACTGGAAGGACTCCTATGTTTATAAAGTTCCAGCTTCCTGGCACCTGCGTCCTTCAACTGCCCTTGCAGTCCCCTGTCTCCACCACCTGGGGTGCTTGGGCAAGAATTGCACAAGAGGCCACCCTTAGGGTGGTCCACAGTCAGGTACGTGACAGGTAGGGAGCCAGTCAACAGTAAGTAGATGTGCTTGGGACAAACAGATTCTAGACAAGAAGTTTATGAAAAATAAAGAAACAAATGGTCAAAAAATGGGCAGACTCAATGAACCACATGGTCTTCTTCTTCATTCTATGTTTCTATCAACCTCATAATTACTCACAACTGTCCAACGCTGAAGCTATGCACTAATTACCGAAAAGTCTCATGGCGCAAGCATAGAAAAGGTTGGGTGGAACAAAACAGCATGCAAACTTGTAACCCTTCTCTGGGAATTTCTATGCACAGGGCTGTAAATGTAGATAAATTGACTCTCTCACTCAGAAAGCTTTACCATCACACCGAAAGGGCAAAAGTTTGTGGACAGTCCTTTATATTATTGAGTTCAGTTGTTTTCAGCGAAGCACTGTGATGTTTCAAATGAGCTTGGGTTCAATTTCAATACTGATAAACAAATACAGGAATTGCAAGAGTTAGAACCCCATTGAAGTCAACGGGAGACAAGTCTTGAAAGTCAATTCTCTCCATCTGCAAGACTAATAGGCAAGGGGTTGACAAATAACCCTTTCCCGCCGAGCGTACGCAGATATGCGTACTCGGCTTCCGGGGGTTATACCGGGATGATGCCCGCACCTGCAGGCCTCATCCCGGTACTGTTTTTTGCAGCAGGCGATTGGCTATCCAGGCATAACAACCGATGCGGCTAAAAGCCGCTCAGCTGTTATGCCGGAGGAGCGGGAGGGGACGTCCCCCCCTCCCGCCGCCTCTCGCCGCTGTTACCGGTGCTCCCGCTCGATCGGGAGCACCGATCAGAGATCCGACGCCTCCGGCTGCTGCGGAGGAACTGGAACGAAGCCGTAATCGGCTTCGTTCCATTCTCCTCATCGTAAACACGGAAGCGATGTCATGACGTCACTTCCCGTTTACTCGGCTGCCAATGGCGCCGGTTTTAAAAAAATATCCGGTATTCAGAATCGCCGTTTTCGGCGATCTGAATACATTGAAGTGTAAAGGAGGGGTGAGGGGTCTTTTAGACCCCCGATCCCTCCATAAAGAGGACCTGTCACCGCCTATTACTGTCACAAGGGATGTATACATTCCTTGTGACAGCAATAAAAGTGATCATTTTTTTTTTAAACAATTTAGTCATTTTAAAATAAATAAAAATAAAAACTTTTTTTTTTTAAAGCGCCCGCCATCCCCGCGAGCTCGCGAAGCAAAGAAAACGCATACGGAAGTCGCGCCCGCGTCTGTAAACGGTGTTCAAATTACACATGTGAGGTATCTCCGCGATCGTCAGAGCGAGAGCAATAATTCTAGCACTAGACCTCCTCTGTAACGCTAACCTGGTAACCGTAAAAAATTTTTAAAGCATCACCTATTGAGATTTTTAGGTACCGTACTTTGTCATCAATCTACAAGTGCGTGCGATTATAAAGTGTGACATGTTTGGTATCTATTTACTCGGCGTAACATTATCTTTCACGTTACGCAAAAAAATTGGGCTAATTTTACTGTTTTGTTTTTTATTTATTCATGAAAGTGTCCCTTTTCCCAAAAAGTTGCGTTTAAAACACCGCTGTGCAAATACCGTGTGACATAAAATATTGCAACAATCGCCGTTTTATTCTCTAGAGTCTCTGCTAAAAAAATATATATAATGTTTGGGGGTTCCAAGTAATTTTCTAGCAAAAAATATGGATTTTAACACCAAATTCCAAAAATAGGCTTAGTCATGAAAGGGATGAAGAGCATTGGGGCTGGGCACTGCCATCTCTATACCAAGTGAGGATGCCACCAATAAATGAATGACTTTGGACAGGCAAACAGGTTTATGATTGGGTCAGTCCACAAACCACTAACAGGAACGAACAGGTGCGAACCCTGCATTCTTGTGAACCTGAACTCCATCAGTAGTGAAAGGTACTGTTAATATTACTACACACTGGACATAGACATTTATACTCTTCTTATCTTGTGGTAACAGTTTCGTAAAAGTCCCATACCATACTGGCCAAACCAACAGTCCCACCAGTCTGTTCCAGCATGACTGCGCCCCTGTGTACACAGCCACCTCCATAAAGACATGGTGTGACCAGTTTGGTGTGGAGGAACTCAAGTGTCCTGTACATAACCCTGACCTCATCCCTACTGAACACCTTTGAGATCAATTGGAACGCTGATTGTGACTGAGGCAGGTCTTCTCATCCAACATCAGAACCTGAAGGGTCCTGGTAATACTCCATCATACAAAGGTATTATAGACAATGGTGTTCTTTCAACTCTCTGGTAACAGTTTGGTGAAGACCCTTTTCTGTTCCATCATGACTGTCTCCTGTGTACAAATGGTTAGTGAAAAATGTAGCGCTAATAACACAAACCATATGTTCATGTCATAAAATAAAATGAATAAAATTAGAGACATTAATTAGTGACTAAAGTAATAAGTCCAAAGGAATGTTCATCAAACTAATAAAAGAACCCGCCACATAAACCGCTCAGCCTCCAGATGGATAACTTCAAGAGATGTATGGACTTCTTTCATTTGATAACACCAGAAGAATGGTATAAGTAGATACTCTTACCAGAGTCGGTGGATCTGCGTGTCATCAACACCAGATCATATAGGCATATAAGACTCTTAGGCCGCGTACACACGGGCGGACTGTTCGCCCAACTTTGTCCGCTGAACAGTGTTTGGGCGGACAGTCCGCTCGTGTGTGGGCTTTCAGCGGACAGTTTCAGCGGACAGTTGGACGGACAAGGTTTTTCGGAATTTCCGAAAAACTGTCCGCTGAAACCTTGTTTGAGCGAACAGTCCGCTCGTGTGTAGGCTTGTTCGTCAAACAAAGTTGCGCGCATGCTCAGAAAGGATTTTCACGCCGAAAGCTATAATGCAGTGTATAGGACGTCGTATTTTTCGTCCCGTCGTACGTGCCGTTCACGTCATCGCGCACGGTTTCAGCAAACTGTTCGTCCGTCGTGTGTGGCCATGTCCGTCCATGCTAAGTTTGAGCGGACTGTTTGCCGAAACTGTTGGACGGACAAAGTTGGGCGAACAGTCCGCGCGTGTGTACGCGGCCTTACTGAAGAGAAAACGATGAACTGGATCCTGGATAGTCCTCCAACTTTTCAGGCCACGCGATGATGTCCTCAAGAGACTTCTGGATGGTGAAACCCGAGACGGGACGGAGGTATCAACAGGGGATGTACCACCCAAAGGTGGTAATTAATAGCTGGGAGCAGGTGGTATGTAAGACAAAAAACACACAAGCTCCAAATGGTATAGATCGAAAGATAAAAAGTGTCTATTTATTTCCATAAAAAGCGATCCAAACCAATAAAGTAACTAACCGTCTTTATATGAATATTTGTCACATTCATATGTAGCAGCTCTTTTTGTTTGTTTTTTCTTAACAGATTAGCGCAGTATTATTTTTACTTTATTTGGGTTTTCCTGTGTACAAAGCCAGCTCCATAAAGACATGGTGTGACCAGTTTGGTGTGGAAGAACTCGAGTGTCCTGTACAGAACCCTGACCCCATCCCTACTGAACACCTTTGAGATCAATTGTAATGCTAATTGTGAGCCAGGTCTTCTCATCCAACATCAGAACCTGAAGGGTCCTGGTAATACTCCATCATACAAAGGTATTATAGACAATGGTGTTCTTCCAACTCTCTGGTAACAGTTTGGTGAAGGCCCTTTTCTGTTCCACCATGACTGTCTCCTGTGTACAAAGCCAGCTCCATATAGACATGGTGTGACCAGTTTGGTGTGGAGGAACTCGTCTGTCCTGTACAGAGCCCTGACCTCAACCCTATTGAACACCCTTGGGATGAATTGGAGTGCTGATGGTGAGCCAGGTCCCATCCAGTATCAGTATCTGACCTCACAAATGGGCACAAATTCCAACAGACACCCTCCGAAATCTTGTTCAAGGACTCAGTAGAAGAGTGGAGGATGTTGCAGGCACAAAGTGGGCATCTCCATATTATTGGCCATGAAGGGAGGGGGGCAACTCCATTATAATTGGCTGGGGAGGGAAGGGGGGATTTGTCAGAAACCATGAAATCCACCTGAGACAGACGTACATTAAAATCACACTAGTTTAATAATAAAAGTAAATAGAACAAATGTAGTCAAAACATAGCCAGAGTTCAGGACCCGGCACGGATAGTCAGTCAAGCCAAACGTCAGGGAGCCGGAGATGAGCGTAGTAAAACAGCAGGATCTGGAGCCAGAAGGGATGTCAGCCAAGCAAATCTTTTAACGGGAATGAAAGAGAGCGTCTCTGTGATGTTGACCAAGGCGAAGGCAGAGATCCTCTGGGCTGGACGGCTTAAGTAGGCAGGACTGACGAGCAGGATCATCAACAGGTGAGTCTGAGTCATTGTGGAGAGATGGGAGCTGGCAATTAGTCGACAGCTGAGCGGCCAGCTCAGAAGAAGGAAGGGCTGAGGCCAGCCCTGACAGGATTCCAGCTTAATGGCCAAGGGGGACAACTCAATGTTAATGGTTGTGGGGGGGGGGGGGGGGGTTGCACCTCCATGTTAATGGCTATGGAGGGCAAATTCAAGTTAATGGGGTAGGGGGAGTGAAACTTCATATTAGTGGCCATGAGGGGGCAATTCCATGTTAATGCCCATGGAGGGGGGGGGGGGGGCAACTCCAAATTAATGGTCATGGGGAGGAGGTGTTCAACTCTATATTAATGGCCAATTGTGGAGGGAGGCACTCCATATAAATAGCCATGGAGGAAGGAACACCATATTAACGCCCATAGTTTTGGATCGATATCCACAAACTTTTGGCCATGTAGTGTCTATATCCGAAATATTTCATATTCTGCTTTGTTGTTTGAGAAATTTTAAAGTAAAAAAAAAAGAAAAAGTTCATTAATATTTGCAGGAGACTATACACTTCCGTCATTAATCACCAGGATTTTAATGAAATATGTCCAATTCATCCGGAAGGTCCCGGGCACATTATTCCTTCCCTGACAAATTACTTGCAGGATAACGGTTCACAGGGAATTTAATTATTTCCCAATTACGATCGGACCTCTTAACCTTCCAATGGCCGGAACCGTTTGCCGTTTTGTGACCGTAAAAGGGGAACTTGTCCAAAAAAAAAAAAAAAGAAGAAAGACATTGGGCTGACAATGCTAACCTTCTGCTAGCTGAAAGCACTGGCTGGTTGCCTGGCTGCCATGCTGATCCGTTGGCCTTTCTTTTTTTTAAGTCACTGACCAGAAGCAAATCTCCAGGCCAGGAGTTTTTGAACCGCTTCAGCCCCGGGAAGAGATTTTACCCCCACTTCCTGACCAGAGCACTTTTTGCTAACTTGGCACTGCGTCGCTTTGACTGACAATTCGCGCGGTCGCGCGACGTCGCACACCCGAACAAAATTGACGTCCTTTTTTTCCCTACAAATAGAGCTTTCTTTTTTGGTGGTATTTGATCACCTCGGCGGATTTTATTTTTTGCGCCAGAAACAAAACAAAAGCAACGATTTTGAAAAAAAATAAATGCAACATTGTTTACTTTTTGCTATAATAAATATTCCCCAAAAAATATATTTAAAAAAACGATTTTTTCCCTCCGTTTAGGCCGATATGTATTCTTCTACATATTTTTGGTAAAAAAAAAAAAACGCAATAAATGCATATTGATTGGTTTGCGCAAAATTTTATAGCGTCTACAAAATAGGGGATAGTTTTATTGCATTTTTATTTAAATTTTTTTTTTTTAATTAGTAATGGCGGCGATCTGCGATTTTTATCAGGGCTGCGCCGTTATCGCGGACACATCTGACACTTTTGACGCTATTTTGGGACCATTGTCATTTATACAGCGATCAGTGCCATAAAAATGCATTGATTACTGTGTAAATGACACTGGCAGGGAAGGGGTTAACCACTAGGGAGACAATGAAGGGGTTAAGCGTGTCCTAGGGAGTGATTCTAATCGTGGGGGGGGGCTGGGCTGGGCTACAAGTGACACGACACTGATCTCTGCTCTCGATGACAGGGAGCAGTGATCTTTGTCCTGTCACTAGGCAGAACGGGGAAATGCCTTGTATACATAGACATCACCCTATTCTGCCGCTCCGTGACACGTTTGCGGGCACCCGGGCGGACATTGAGGACCCGCGGTCACAGAGACCCGCAACAACGCTTCTTAAAGGGGACGTACCTGTACGCCCAGTGCCATTCTGCCGACGTATATCGGCGTGCGCTGGTCGGCAAGCGGTTAATTTCATCACGACTTCACCTTCCAGAAATGTCTTCCAATTCTGCAATGTATTGACCTCAGAGACAGCCCAGCCTACAGAGTTTTCAAAAGGGGGTCGGCAGTGGCAGCCAGATTGAAGCCGGCCATACGGTATGGGAATTTCAGCCAGTTCCTGAGGTGCCGGTCAATATTTGGCAAAAAGGACGAACCCCCAAAATGGAACCGATGTGTGGTCAGCAGAGGCGCCCACCAACTCCTTCATGGCGACAGTATGTATATAAGCGGCCCCAATGGACTGGGCTTTTTTTTTTTTTTTCCTTGGGGCCACATAGATGTGTATCTTTGTGCTGGCGGCGTGCTACACGGTGCGCTCCCCACCACAGAGACCGGGGTCTCATCGGGAACCCATACTAACGATCGGTACCTCGGTACTCCAGGGTCTGGGTCACCTGATTGCTGTGATAGTCCCTGATTGGCTATCACAGCGATCAGCCACTTTGTAGCCTGCCCCCGTGCATGGGCGTCCGCAGCAGGGGGCAAGGGGGGTCAAGTGCCCCCCCCCTGGAATCCCCAAGGTGTTGCCACTGCCGCCGCCGCCGCCGCCATGCTGCACTATTTTTTTTTCTGAGTCCGCTCTCTCCTGTGTATCACAGCGCTGGATGGCTGTGTTCGGCGGCCGCTCTGTAACACAGTCCCGCCCCCCCCCCAGACCATCTCGTGTGATAGTAGAGAGAATCAACGCTCCGCCTATCACATGAGCCGGTCTGGGGGGGGCGGGACTGTGTTACAGAGCGGCCGCCGAACACAGCCATCCAGCGCTGTGATACACAGGAGTAGATGCCCATCCATGCTACAGTGCCTGGATAGGAGGATCGAGGGGGGGGGGGGGCTGCAGAGCTCTCCTCCACCACCGCACTCTCCTGCCCCCCCCCCTGCTCGTCTCTTCCACCACCGCACTCTCCTGACCCCCGTGCTCTCCCCTCCACCACCACACTCTCCTGACCCCCCCCCCCCAGTGCTCTCCTCCACCACCGCACTCTCCTGCCCCCCCCAGTGCTCTCCTCCACCACCGCACTCTCCTGCCCCCCCCCAGTGCTCTCCACCACCGCACTCTCCTGCCCCCCCCCAGTGCTCTCCTCCACCCAGTGGCGGAACTACCGCCATAGCAGCACATGCGGGCGCTATGGGGCCCGCAGTCAAATGGGGCCCGGTGAGGACAGGCGCTATGGCTCCGCGGGAGATAGCGGGCGGCTCCGCGGGTGGCCCGCGGGCAGTCCGCGGCTCCGCGGGTGGTCCGCGGGCGGCTCCGCGGGTGAGAGCTGGCGGTCCGCGGGCGGCCCGCGGGTAGTCCGCGGCTGGTCCGCGGGTAGTCCGCGGCTCAGCGGGTGGACCGCGGGCGGCTCCGCGGGTGAGAGTGGGCAGTCCGCGGGGGGCTCCGCGGGTGATAGTGGAAGGCAGATGAGAGTGGCCGGTCCGCTGGTGAGAGAGTGGGTGTGAGCGGGCTGGCCAATCAGGGAGCTGACGGGCGAGGGAGCATAGAGATGACATCATCTCTCGCCGCCCTCTCATCCCTGCAGTGCAGTTCCCCCCTCACTGTGCAGGCAGCCAGGAAGCAGAGAGATGACATTATCTCTCTGCTGCCTGACTGATAATCTGCTGCCTGACTCTGTGACACAGCAGGAAAGTGGCAGAGCAAGTGACAATCCATAATGTGTGGCAGGCGACGTGGCAAGTGACAACCCAGGACGTGGCAAGTGACAATCCGTAACGTTTGGCAGGTGACGTGGCAAGTGAAAATCTATGACGTGGCAAATGACAATCCATAATGTGTGGCAGGCAACGTGGCAAGTGACAACCAGGGACGTGGCAAGTGACAATCCGTAACGTGTGGCAGGTGACATGGCAAGTGACAACCTGGATGTGGCAAGTGACAATCCGTAACATGTGGCAGGTGACGTGGCAAGTGAAAATCCGTGACGTGACAAGTGACAATCCGTAATGTGTGGCAGGTGACGTGGCAAGTGACAACCCGGGACGTGCAAGTGACAATCCATAATGTGTGGCAAGTGACAATCTAGGATGTGGTAAGTGACAATCTGTAATGTGTGGCAATCTAGGACGTGGCAAGTGACAATCCGTAATGTGTGGCAGGTGACGTGGCAAGTGGCAACCTGGATGTGGCAAGTGACAATCCGTAACATGTGGCAGGTGACGTGGCAAGTGAAAATCCGTGATGTGACAAGTGACAATCCGTAATGTGTGGCAGGTGACGTGGCAAGTGACAATCCGTAATGTGTGGCAGGTGACGTGGCAAGTGACAACCCGAGACGTGGCAAGTGACAATCTAGGACATGGCAAGTGACAATCCGTAATGTGTGGCAGGTAATGTGGCAAGTGACAATCCGGGACTTGGCAAGTGGATAATCCGCAACATGTGGCAGGTGACATTCTGCAACGTGTGACAAGTGACAATCTGCATCTGGTGGCAGGCGACGTGGCAAGTGGACAATCTGCAATGTGTAGCAGGTGATGTGACAAGTGACAATCCTTAATGTGTGGCAAGTGACAATCCAGGACGTGGCAAGTTACAATCCATAATGTGTGGCAAGTGACAATCCAGGACGTGGCATGTGACAATCCATAATGTGTGGCAAGTCACAATCCAGGATGTGGCAGGTGACAATCCATAATGTGTGGCAGGTGACTTGGCAAGTGACAATCTGGGATGTGGCAAGTGGACAATCCGCAACATGTGGTAGGTGACATTCCGCAACGTTTGACAAGTTACAATCTGCATCTGGTGGCAGGCGATGATGGCAAGTGACACGCTCAGGGATCCCACTGATTTTGCATTATGGTGAGTTGAACTATTTCATTTTATATAACAGAACAGAAATTGGTTAAAAGGCCTGGAGGTCAGCAATGTGTTCCCTTCAGGGGCTGCATAGAGTATACTGCATACTTTGTTGTTCAAAATTAATATAAGCCGTTGCCTGGGTACTGTGCCACATGGGTGTGGTAGTCTGTTGTTTAATGGCATTAGTTCATTTTTTTTGGTGGGGGGGGGGGGGGGGGGGCCCATACAACATTTTGCTATGGGGCCCTGTGATTTCTAGTTACGCCCCTGCCTCCACCACCGCACTCTCCTGCCCCCCCCCAGTGCTTTCCTCCACCACCGCACTCTCCTGCCCCCCCAGTGCTCTCCTCCACCCCCGCACTCTCCTGCCCCCCCAGTGCTCTCCTCCACCACCGCACTCTCCTGCCCCCCCCCCCAGTGCTCTCCTCCACCACCGCACTCTCCTGCCCCCCCGTGCTCTCTTCCACCACCGCACTCTCCTGCCCCCCCAGTTCTCTCTTCCACCACTGCACTCTCCTGCCCCCCCCAGTGCTCTCCTCCACCACCGCACTCTCCTGACCCCCCCCCCAGTGCTCTCTTCCACCACTGCACTCTCCTGCCCCCCCCAGTGCTCTCCTCCACCACAGCACTCTCCTGCCCCCCCAGTGCTCTCCTCCACCACCGCACTCTCCTGCCCCCCAGTGCTCTCCTCCACCACCGCACTTTCCTGCCCCCCCAGTGCTCTCCTCCACCACCGCACTCTCCTGCCCCCCCCCCCCAGTGCTCCTCTCCTCCACCACCGCACTCTCCTGCCCCCCGTGCTCTCCTCCCACCACCGCACTCTCCTGCCCCCCCCGTGCTCTCTTCCACCACCGCACTCTCCTGCCCCCCCCCCAGAGCTCTCCTCCACCACCGCACTCTCCTGCCCCCCCCAGAGCTCTCCTCCACCACCGCACTCTCCTGCCCCCCGTGCTCTCTTCCACCACCGCACTCTCCTGCCCCCCCAGTGCTCTCTTCCACCACTGCACTCTCCTGCCCCCCGTGCTCTCTTCCACCACCGCACTCTCCTGCCCCCCCCAGTGCTCTCTTCCACCACCGCACTCTCCTGCCCCCGTGCTCTCTTCCACCACCGCACTCTCCTGCCCCCCCCCCAGTGCTCTCCTCCACCACCGCACTCTCCTGACCCCCCCAGTGCTCTCTTCCACCACTGCACTCTCCTGCCCCCCCCAGTGCTCTCCTCCACCACCGCACTCTCCTGACCCCCCCAGTGCTCTCTTCCACCACTGCACTCTCCTGCCCCCCCCAGTGCTCTCCTCCACCACCACACTCTCCTGCCCCCCCCCAGTGCTCTCCTCCACCACCGCACTCTCCTGCCCCCCCAGTGCTCTTCTCTTCCACCACCGCACACTCCTGCCCCCCCAGTGCTCTCCTCCACCACTGCACTCTCCTGCCCCCCCATGCTCTCCTCCACCACTGCACTCTCCTGCCCCCCCCAGTGCTCTTCTCTTCCACCACCGCACTCTCCTGCCCCCCAATGCTCTCATCCACCACCGCACTCTCCTGCCCCCCCCAGTGCTCTCCTCCACCACCGCACTCTCCTGCCCCCCATGCTCTCTTCCACCACTGTGCTCTCCTCCACCACCACACTCTCCTGCCCCCCCAGTGGTCTCCTCTACCACCACACTCTCCTGCCACCCCCTCCAGTGCTCTCCTCCACCACCACACTCTCCTGCCACCCCCTCCAGTGCTCTCCTCCACCACCACATTCTCCTGCCACCCCCTCCAGTGCTCTTCTCCACCGCCACACTCTCCTGCCCCCCCAGTGGTCTCCATCACCACCACACTCTCCTGCCACCCCCTCCAGTGCTCTCCTCCACCACCACACTCTCCTGCCCCCCCCCCCCCACAGTGCTCTCCTCCACCACCACCACCACACTCTCCTGCCCCCCCCCCCAGTTTTCTCCTCCCCTGTTCTTGCTGCTCTCCAGCTCTCCCCATCCTTCTTTAGCCACCATCCCAGTGCTTCCCCCCCCCCCAGTGCTCTCCGCCCCTGTTCCCCCCAGTGCTCTCCCCCCCCGTGCCCTCCACTCCCCCCAGTGCTCTCCTCTCTCCCCCTGTACTTTCCCCTCCAGTGCTCTCCCCTCAGTGCTCTCCCCTCCCCCCAATGCTCCCCCCTGTTCTTCCCCCCCCCAGTGCTCTTCAGCTCTCCCCATCACTCTCTAGCCCCCACCCCAGTGCTCTCCAGCCCTCCTTACTACCCACCCCTGTTCTATCTGCCCCCCTGGTGCTCTCCAGCCCCCCCCCCAGTGCTCTCTACCCTCCGTGCTCTCCACCCCTGTTCTTTTTGGCTCCCCCTTAGCACCCTCCACTCCCCACCCCTGTACTCTCCTCTCCCCCTGCATTTTGCGCCCACCCATGTGCTCTCCACCCCCCATAGTGCTCTCCAGTCCCCGTGCTTTCCACCCCTGTTCTTTCTGGCCCCCACTGGTGCTCTCAAGCTCCCCCCCCCATTGCTCTCCACTCACCCCTGCTCTTTGTGCCCCCCCCAGTGCTCTTCACCACCCCACACTCTTAGCCCCCCCAGTGCTCTCAGCCTACCGTGCTCTCTACCCCTGTTTTTGTTGGCCCCCCCCAGTGCTCTCAAGTTCCCCCCAAGTGCTCTCCGCTCCCCACCCCTGTGATCTCCACTCCCCCTCACTCTTTGCCCCCACCCATGTGTTCTCCAACCCCGCCAGTACTCTTTGCTCCCCCTTCTCTCCAACTCCCACTCAGTGCTCTCCACTTCCCCAGGACCAGAGGGCAGGCTGACTGGGGCCAGAAAATGAGGACGGCTGAAGGTGCAGGTGGCCAGGGACCACTCCATCTCACAGCAGACAAATCCTCTGGAAGGAGCACCGTCCCCATCCAAAACGAGAACAGACCCTGCCTGCTGCTGGCCGTCATGGATATCCTGCTGGCATGCAAGGTACTGTACCGAGCATAAACAACACACCTTCCCACAGACAGGGACTGCAGACTGGGACATGGGGCACAGGAGGGGCTGCAATGATGTGCACAGTGAGACTGCATTCACGGCACAGTAAAGCTGCATTTGATGGACACAGTGAGGCTGAATTTGATGGACACAGTGAGGCTGCATTTGAAGGGCACAGTGAGGCTGCATTTGAAGGGCACAGTGAGGCTGCATTTGGTGGGCACAGTGAGGCTGCATTTGGTGGGCACAGTGAGGCTGCATTTGGTGGGCACAGTGAGGCTGCATTTGATGGGCACAGTGAGGCTGCATTTGATGGGCACAGTGAGGCTGCATTTGGTTGGCACAGTGAGGCTGCATTGGTGGGCACAGTGAGGCTGAATTTGATGGGCACTGGTGAGGCTGCGATGAGCTCTTGCATCAAGTCTGCAGTCTCTCTCCATCTCCTGTAGCATGTCTGAAGTCTCTGAGGGAGTCTGGAGAGGAGTCAAAAGTGGGAGCACCGCTGGGATGGGGTCATGGGAGAAGTCAGACTTGTGTGGACTGTGGATAGGAGACTATAGGATAAAACCTCCAAGCTGGAGCCGACTGACTGAGCCCTGCACAGTGCACCTGAGAGGAGGTCAGTGAAGCACCGCCAGGCCAGTCGGGGGTCACTGATGTAAGGGGGAGTGAATACGATAATGTAAGGGACACTGACATAAAGGGTTTCCTCCTTATATTAGTAACCCACCCCCCCTTACCTTAGAGTATTCTTTCTGAAGAAGGTGGTTCCCCCCCACGTTCTGAGTTTCTGGGGTCCCCCTTGATGATTGATCACTTACCACTTTAACTGGAATTTGATATATATATATATATATATATATATATAAAGCCCTATGTGATTTCATATCTATATCTAATACTCTCTTCATCAAAGGTGCTTTAAAATGTATGGTTTTTCCCTTTCATGAACCAGAAAATAATGACGTTATGCTGTTGGGCTGGTATAATAATGCTGTTGGGCTGGTATAATAATGCTGTGAGGCTGGTATGAAATTTTTTTCCAGGGCTGGTTTTTGAAAGCATGGGCGTCCGCAAGGTTACTCAGGTGGCTGGGTACCATGCCCATATAGCCTAGAGAATGTACATCTTTTTACATTGCAATACATCTGTTGTTGCCATATTTTTATCTTGATTGAAAACAGTCTATAACAGTGACAGTATGAGATCAAAATATGGCCACAACAGATGTATTGCAATGTAAAAAGATGTACATTCTCTAGGCTATATGGGCATGGAACACAGTCAGAGTAACTTCCAATACAAAGTGAAGATGAATTATCTGTTATATAACACATATGTATTACCAGTGTAAAGATTTTCATGAGATTGTCGAAAAGGGGCGGAGCATGAGTGGCGTTGAAATGATGCCCCCCCTTGGGAAAAAGTTCTGCGGACGCCCATGCCCCCGTGTTTTCTCTCTGCGAACGGGGGAGAAGGATACAGTGGAACCTCGGATTGCGAGTAACGCGGTTTACGAGTATTTTGCAATACAAGCTATTTTTTTTTTTTTAAATGCTGAGTCGCTTTGCGAGCATTGTCTCGCAAGACGAGCAGGATTCAAGCTTCTGCGGTGTGCAGTACCACATTTGGCCTGAGGTGCGGGGTCATCGGTGACGCTCGGAGACTCTCCGAGACATTTGGAGATGCTCGAAGATACTCAGAGATGAGGAGACACTCAAAAAAAACACTCCGTTCCCAAGTGTCTCCCAGCATCTCCGAGTGGTCTCCGAGCGTCTCCGGCACCTCCGCCCACATGCAGTACTGCATAGACAAGCAGTGGCTGTGGAACGGATTATCTGAGTTTTCATTATTTTCTATGGGGAAACTCGCTTTGAAATGCGAGTGCTTTGGATTACAAGCATTCTCCTGGAACGAATTATGCTCACAATCCAAGGTATTTCTGTACATTGTATCTCTCTCTCTCCCTGCAGAGAAAAAAAACAAACAGTGTTAACAAATAAAAAAAATAGCTCGAGGTTTGATCTAGGCCATGGTGTAAGGGCTGGCTTAGCCCTTCCTCCTCTGGGCTGGCCGCTCAGCTGTCGGCTAATTGCCAGCTCTCTTCTCTTTCTACATTTTCCAGCTGTTCCCGATGATGCTCGTCTGACCTGCCTATTTAAAGCCTTCCAGCCCACTCTTTCCTTTGCCTTCACGTTGGTCACATCACAAGGAACCATCTCCTGCTGTTTGTTTCAAGACTGGCTTGCTGACATCCCTCCTGGCTCCTTATCCTGCTTGCGGTTGCTCTCCTTGGATCCCTGACTTCCGGCCTGGCTGATTACCCGATCTGGTTAATGAACTTTGGACTGGCTGGCTACCCGATCTGGCTACAGGACTCTGGCTATGCTTGACTACGCTTTTTTCTATTTACCTTTTTATTTTTTATTAATAAACAAGTGTGATTTGATTGTACTTCTGTCTCAGTCTGTTTCATGGTTTCTGACACAGGGTTAGTGTTTGGATCAAGTAAGGGTCAAAGTTCAAGGACATGCTCAGTATATTTTGGGCAGAAGCTCCAAAGACGTTACGTGGTGACGAAACGCGCCAATTTGGAATGCATGGTACGTAGACTCACACACAGCTGGAACGCACGCCGGAAACAGAGCGCCCCGGGGCTGCTGCTGTTCATTGGGATGCCCATATTTTTAATCGTTGCAATACTTTACTGTATGTAACCAGCTACGGATTGAGTTTTAATAAAAACAAAAGAACTTTTTACCCTATTAGAGGCCTGTCCCTCTCTTTGTTTTCTTTATGGTAAACTCCTTATGCCAGGAGAATCCATTGCGGGCAAAAGGATACTGGTGAACATCGGAAGTGATCACGGGATAACCAAACAGGGGCGTACTGTCTATTAAGGGCACACGGGTTCCGCCCCCCCATCCATCACCGCCCCCCCCGTCCATCGCCACCCCCCCCATCCATACGTCCGGCCCATTTCAAGACACTGGCGCATCTATTCCAATGCGGGGGGTGGTTTTTTTGAAACACCGATTAGAGCCAGAGGCTCTAAAAGGGTGGGCTCGGGTCACAGAGAATGCGCTCCGATCCCACCCAGGTGCGTTACAACAGAAAATGAATATTCGCTGTTGTAACACTGATCCTCCTCCCGGGCCAATCAGGAAGCCGGTTTTTACAGTGGTCGCCCGGTTGCCTGAAAGGACAGGCGATCCTATTGGATAGATAGGAGGAGGAGGGGAGGAGCTGGAAGCTGCTGCACCACGCTGCCTGCCACCGCCGATGTGGAAAGTCCCGGACTGACCCGCAAACGGCGTGGGGGGGGGGGTGTTGGTTCCCTCTCCAGTGGGTGGGTGGTTGTTTGCTGCCCCCCCCCCCCAACAAAAACCACCAGCTGCCACTGCCACCAAAGTGGTTTTTGACTCTTCTTTGGCATATGACAAGAGGATCAACTAGGTCTGGTGAGTAGGGACCCTCATTGTACATGTGATGAGCTGGTGGCACTGGAGAGGAAATCATTATATGAAAAAAAGCACAAGGCACTTTATTTACGTGGAAGGTGGCACTATTTGCATAAAATGTATTGGGACTGAGCACTATAATATAATAGACCGTTTTGGCTTTGAACACTTAATATTTAGATTTTGTGGCAATAATATATATTTGTATATGATTTGAAATTTATTGACAGTAGCACATAGGAATCCATCTCTGGGCTCCTGTGTGTATATACAGTTGCAAAAAAAAAGTATGTGAACCCTTTTGGAATGATACGGACAAATTGGTCATAAAACGTGATCTGATCTTCACCTAAGTCACACCAATAGACAATCACAGTCTGCCTCAACTAATAACACACAAAGAATTAAATGTTATCATGTTTTTTATTGAACACACCATGTAAACATTCACAGTGCTGGTAGAAAAAGTATGTGAACCCTTGGATTTAATAACTGGTTGAACCTCCTTTGGCAGCAATAACTTCAACCGAACATTTCCGGTAGTTGCAGATCAGACGTGCACAGCGGTCAGGAGTCATTCTTGACCATTCCTCTTTACAGAACTGTTTCGGTTCAGCAATGTTCTTGGGACGTCTGGTGTGAATCGCTTTCTTGAGGTCATGCCACAGCATCTCAATCGGGTTGAGGTCAGGACTCTGACTGGGCCGCTCCAGAAGGCGTATTTTCTTCTGTTTAAGCCATTCTGTTGTTGATTTACTTCTATGCTTTGGGTCGTTGTCCTGTTGCAACACCCATCTTCTGTTGAGCTTCAGCTGGTGGACAGATGGCCTTAAGTTCTCCTGTAAAAATGTCTTCATAAACTTGGGAATTTATTTTTCCTTCAATGATAGAAAACCGTCCAGGCCCCTGACGCAGCAAAGCAACCCCAAACCATGATGCTCCCACCACCATACTTCACAGTTGGGACGAGGTTTTGATGTTGGTGTGCTGTGCCTCTTTCTCCACGCATAGTGTTGTGTGTTTCTTCCAAACAACTCAACTTTGGTTTCATCTGTCCACAGAATATTTTGCCAGTACTGCTGTGGAACTTCCAGGTGCTCTTGTGCAAACTGTAAATGTGCAGCAATGTTTTTTTTGGACAGCAGTGGCTTCCTCTGTGGTATCCTCCCATGAAATCCATTCTTGTTTAGTGTTTTACGTATCGAAGATTCGCTAGCAGGGATCTTGGCATATGCCAGAGACTTCTGTAAGTCTTTAGCTGACACTCTAGGATTCTTCTTCACCTCATTGAGCACTCTGCGCTGTGCTCTTGCAGTCATCTTTACAGGATGCCCAATCCTAGGGAGAGTAGCAGCAGAGCTGAACTTTCTCCATTTATAGACAATTTGTCTTACCGTGGACTGATGAACAGCAAGGCTTTTGGAGATACTTTTATAACCCTTTCCAGCTTAATGCAAGTCAACAATTCTTAATCATAGGTCTTTTGTGGGAGGCATCATTCACATCAGGCAATACTTCTTGCGAAAACCCAGAAGTGGTGTGTGTTTTTTTTTTATAGGGCAGGGCAGCTGTAACCAACACCTCCAATCTCATCTCATTGATTGGACTCCAGTTGGCTGACACCTTACTCCAATTAGCTCTTGGAGATCTCATTAGTCTAGGGGTTCACATACTTTTACCCACATGCACTGTGAATATTTACACGGTGTGTTCAATAAAAACATGGTAACATTTAATTCTTTGTGTGTTATTAGTTTAGGCAGACTGTGATTGTCTACTGTTGTGACTTAGATGAAGATCAGATCACATTTTATGACCAATTTGTGCAGAAATCCATATCATTCCAAAAGGGTTCACATATATTTTTTTTTGCAACTGTATATATATATATATATATATATATATATATATATATATATATATATATATATATATAAATAAATATATATATATATATATTTATATATATATTATATATATATATATATATATATATATATATATAATATAAATATATATTTTTTTTTCAGCTGGAACCCAGTTCCAGCACTGAATGTATTCTATGGCAAGGAGTGCTGGAGGGTCAATTTATGCTGACTGCTGGCTGGGGGATCTATTGTCACTGGGGATCAATTTTTTTTTTTTTGTGGGGGTATATTGTTGCTCGGGTGGTATTTTGTTGCTGGGGAGAGGTCTGTCGTTGTGTGTTGGGGGATCTATCGTTGCTGTTGTGGGGGTCTGTTGCTGCTTGGGTGGGGTCTATCAAATTCCATACAATTTAGTAGCCCAAAATGATACTTGGTTTTGTACTCTCTAAAAGCAACGGTACTGGGAGGTGAGTAGGGGGGTACAGAAAAGAGACTCAGAGGTGGGTAGGGGGGCAGAGACGAAGGCTGACTCATAAGGGGGGAGTTCCTGCACCTATTCTCTGAGAAAAAAAAACCTAATATGTATATATATATATATATATATATATATATATATATATATATATATATATACATATTAGGTTTTTTTATATCGTTTTTTTATATAGTTCTACAGTATCCGGTTAATTGCACTGATCATATGTGCACATATATTATATTATATTTTATTATATTATATTATATTATATTATATTATATTATATTATATTATATTATATTTTATTATATTTTATTATATTATATTTTATTATATTTTATTATATTATATTATATTATATTTTATTTTATTATATTATATTTTATTTTATTATATTTTATTTTATTATATTTTATTATATTATATTATATTATATTTTATTATATTATATTTTATTTTATTATATTGCAAGTGCTATTTGCACATTGGGTTCGCCTATAACTGTAAGTTAATACCTATCAGAGGTTTTGAATAGCAGCTGCATTAGACATTATTGGCGCAGGTGTATTTATTTATTTTTATATATATTTTTTTACTTAGTATCAGTGTCAGCGTATTTTAGGTAGGATAAAAAATTTTTTAAAAAAGAAGCAAGATGTACACTATTATTTCTTGGTGGTACAAACACCTACCATACACATACGTGGTATCGCTGTGATCGCCCAGAGCAGGGGGATTTATTTTGGGTTGCTGTTTGGTGGTAGGTCATGGCAGTAACAAGAAATCTACAGCTAAACAATTTGTTTTTGTTTGTTTTTACTATTTTTTGGCCAGTTTTCCTATAATAATGGTGATAATAATAATAATAATTATATAATAATAATAATTATATAATAATAATAATAATATAATAATAATAATAAAAAAATCAAAAATCGGGAGATCTCCATTACCACCAAATAAAAAAATAAAAAGGTGGGCAAGAAACGCGGTATAATCCACCTGGATGCACAAAGTAGTGATACGTCCGTTTTTACTAACACGTGTCAAAGTTGCAAAATTGTGCTCAGGCATTAACAGCTGTTTTACCCTTAGGGGGCTACAGTGGGAGCAAACTCCCTCGGCTGATTATTATTATAGGCTTACCTATAGGTACAGTAAATATCTCCTAAGTGTGCGCCGCATTGGAATAGATGCGCCGGTGTCCTGAAATGGGCCGGTCGCATGGATGGGGGGTGGTGATGGACGGGGGGGGGGGCGGTGATGGATTGGGGGGGCGGAACCCGTGTGCCCTTAATAGACGTCGCCAACATACGTGCTCCAATACAACATCATATCCGTGCCAATTCCTTCAGAGCCCTCTGCCGTGAACAGCGACTCCCGTGCACGTGCGTGGGAGTGACATCATGGCGGCTCCTCCTTTCAAAGGACCGGAGCCCGCCAAGGAAAACCGGGTGAAGGTGGAAGCCCCGTCATCGGTGACAGAGAACCACTGAAGGGTTTTGTTTTAAAGTGGAAGTAAACTGCTGGCAATTTATTAAAAAAAAAGTTTTAAATATGAAAGGTAAAGTCATAATGTGCTAGTGTGCATCGCATACTAGCACATTATGTGAAACTTACCTTAGAACAAAGCCCCACAGCACGGCATGTTGTCACCGCTGAAGGCGCTTCCATCTTCGCCCAGTCTTTCTTCCGGGTTTGCGGACTCCGGCTGTGTGAGTGGCCGGACCCGCAATGACGTCGCTCCCACGCGTTGCGCGGGGGGGGGACCCGCCGTTTACGGCACAGGACTCTGAAGGAACGTGTTGACGTCACCGGCTGCATGCACAGTGAACGGTGCAGCTTTAGGAGATATTTCCAGTACCTATAGGTAAAATACATGCAAGGGAGTTTATTCCATGTATTTTGCAATGCATACTAGCACATTATAGCTATTTTTTTATTTTTTTTTAACAAGTTTACAACTGCTTTAACCCCTTGCTGCCCGCCCTATAGGCAATTGACGGCGGCAAAGTGGTTTCATAATCCTGACCGGACGTCATATGACGTGATCAGGATTATGAGCCGCTGCGCGCCCCCGGGGGCGCGCATCGCGGCGATCGTTGTTGCGGGGGGTCAGTCTGACACCCGGCAACTACGATCTCGGTAAAGAGTCTCCAACGGAGACTCTTTACCACGTGATCAGCTGTGTCCAATCACGGCTGATCACAGTGTAAATGGGAAGAGCCGGTGATCGGCTTTTCCTCACTCGTGTCTGTCAGACGTGAGTAGAGGAGAGCCGATCGGCTGCTCCTCTGACAGGGGGGGTCTGTGCTGATCGATTATCAGTGCAGCCCCCCCGAGGATGCCCACACTGGACCACCAGGGACGCCACCAGACCACCAGGGAAAAGGTAATCCTCCCTAGACCACCAGGGATGCCAGTCAGCACAATGGGTGCCAATCAGTGCCCATAATGGATGCCAATCAGTGCCCACAATGGGCATCACTGATTGGCATGCATTATTGTTTGGCACTGATTGGCATCCATTACTATAGTATAACACCAATGCCGCCTATGAGTGCCCACCTGTGCCGCCTATCAGTGCCCACCTGTGCCGCCTATCAGTGCCCACCTGTGCCGCCTATCCATGCCCATCCATGCCCATCTGTGCCGCCTATCCATGCCCATCTGTGCAGCCTATCCATGCCCATCTGTGCCGCCCATCTGTGCCGCCCATCCGTGTCGCCCATCCGTGTCACCCATCCGTGCCGCCCATCCGTGCCACTTCATTGGTGCCACATTGGTGCCCATCAGTGCCGCCTTATCAGTGCCCATCAGTGTAGCCCCATCAGTGCCCATCAGTGAAGGAGAAAACGTACTTATTTACAAAGTTTTGAAACTGAAACAAAAAAAAACATTTTTTTTTCAAAATTTTTGGTATTTTTTTATTTGTAGCGCAAAAAATAAAAACCGCAGAGGTGATCAAATACCACCAAAAGAAAGCTCTATTTGTGGGAAAAAAATGATAAAAATTTCATTTGGGTACAGTGTAGCACGACCGCGCAATTGTCATTCAAAGTGCGACAGCGCTGAAAGCTCAAAATTGGTCTGGGCAGGAAGGTGTTTAACCACTTCAATACAGGGCACTTAAACACCTTCCTGCCCAGACCAATTTTGAGCTTTCAGCGCTGTCGCACTTTGAATGACAATTGCGCGGTCATGCTACACTGTACCCAAATGAAATTTTTATCATTTTTTTCCCACAAATAGGACTTTCTTTTGGTGGTATTTGATCACCTCTACGGTTTTTATTTTTTGCGCTACAAATAAAAAAATACCGAAAATTTTGAAAAAAAAAATGTTTTTTTTGTTTCAGTTTCAAAACTTTGTAAATAAGTACGTTTTCTCCTTCACTGATGGGCACTGATGGGGCTACACTGATGGGCACTGATAAGGCGGCACTGATGGGCACCAATGTGGCACCAATGAAGTGGCACTGATAGGCGGCACTGATGGGCGACACGGATGGGCGACACGGACGGACACTGATAGGTGGCACAAATTGGCACTGATAGCTGGTACGGATGGGCGGCACGGATGGGCGGCACAGATGGGCGGCACAGATGGGCATGGATAGGCGGCACAGATGGGCATGGATAGGCGGCACAGGTGGGCACTGATAGGCGGCACAGGTGGGCACTGATAGGCGGCACAGGTGGGCACTCATAGGTGGCACAGGTGGGCACACATAGGCGGCACATGTGAGCACACATAGGCGGCATTGGTGTTATCCTATAGTAATGGATGCCAATCAGTGCCAAACAATAATGCATGCCAATCAGTGATGCCCATTGTGGGCACTGATTGGCATCCATTATGGGCACTGATTGGCACCCATTGTGCTGACTGGCATCCCTGGTGGTCTAGGGAGGATTACCTTTTCCCTGGTGGTCTGGTGGCGTCCCTGGTGGTCCAGTGTGGGCATCCTCGGGGGGGCTGTGCTGATAATCGATCAGCACAGACCCCCCCTGTCAGAGGAGCAGCCGATCGGCTCTCCTCTACTCACGTCTGACAGACACGAGTGAGGAAAAGCCGATCACCGGCTCTTCCCATTTACACTGTGATCAGCCGTGATTGGACACGGCTGATCACATGGTAAAGAGTCTCCGTCGGAGACTCTTTACTGAGATCGTAGTTGCCGGGTTTCAGACTGACACCCCGCAACAACGATCGCCGCGATGCGCGCCCCCAGCGGTTCATAATCCTGATCACGTCATATGACGTCCGGTCAGGATTATGAAACCACTTTGCCGCCGTCAATTGTCTATAGGGCGGGCGGCAAGTGGTTAAGTGCCCGGTATTGAAGTGGTTAAAAAAAATGGTGCTTCCAAGTAGATTCTTCAGGAAGGTTGGTATTTATTGATCATAAGAACAGGTTAAAACACCATCTATACATTTCATGGGGCCACTTCTTCAGGAAAAGGTGTACAGTACACTTTAATGGATGTACAATCCCTCAGCCCGGTGTATACTGTCATACGGTCACAGTGTACTCTGGGCTGAAGAAATGCGCACAGATCCCAACCATTGAAATGTGTACACCACAGTGACTTGAAAAAAAAAAAAAGACCCCTTGACACCCCTCACATTTTGTTACATCCAAAAAACGTAAATGTATTTTATTGGGATTTTATGTGATGGACCAACACAAAGTGTCACATAATTGTGAAGTGGAAGGAAAATGATAAATGATACAAATAAATCTGTGAAAAGTGTGGGGGAGGGGCATTTGTATGGCGCCCCCCGGAGTCAATACTTTGCAAAACCCCCTTTCTCTACAAGTCTTTTTGGGGGTGTCTCTACCAGCTTTGCCCATCTAGAGAGGACATTTCTGCCCATTCTTCTTCTTTGTAGAATATCTCAAGCTCTGTCAGATTGGATGGAGAGCGTCTGTGATCAGCAATTTTCAAGTCTGGCCACAGATTCTCAATGGGATTTAGGTCTGGACTGTGACTGGGCCATTCTAACACATGAATATGCTTTGATGTAAACCATTCCATTGTAGCTCTGGCTGGATGTTTCGGGTCGTTGTCCTGCTGGAAGGGGAACCTCCACCCCGGTCTCAAGTCTTCTGCCGACTCTAACAGGTTTTCTTCTAAAGTCCCGTACACACGAGAGGACTTATGTCCAACAGACTTCCGAAGGAGTTCTGCCGGAGTTCTGCCGGAGTTCCGACGGAGTTCTGACGGACTTTTCGAATGAACGGACTTGGCCACACACAATCACACCAAACTCCGACGGATTGGAACGTGATGACGTACAACTCGACTCGAATAAGGAAGTTCATAGCCAGTAGCCAATAGCTGCCCTCGCGTCAGTTTTAGTCCGTCGGAATAGCATACACACGAGCGGATTTTTCGGAGGGACCGGGTCCGGCGGAGTTCCATCAGAAAAATTTGAAGCATGTTCCATATTCTAAAGTCCGTCAGACTTTGGCGAATCAAAAGTCCGTTGCAGCCCACACACGATCGAATAGTCTGACGGAATCAGTCCGTCGGACTTTGGATGTTGAAAAGTCCGCTCGTGTGTACGCGGCATAAGATTGTCCTGTATTTGTCTCCATCCATCTTCCCATCAACTCTGACCAGCTTCCCTGTCCCTGCTGAAGAAAACCATCCCCACCACATGATGCTGCCACCACCATGTCTCACGGTGGGGATGGTGTGTTCGGGGGATGGGCAGTGTTAGTTTTCCCCACACATAGCGTTTTACTTTTAGGCCAAAATGTTCAATTTTGGTCTCCTCTGACCAGATCACCTTCTTCCACATGTTTGCTGCCCCCTCCCCCACATGGCTTCTCACAAACTACAAACAGGACTTCTTATGACTTTCTTTCTCCAATGTCTTTCTTCTTGTCACTCTTCCATAAAGGGCAGATTTGTGGAGAGACGACTAATAGTTGTCCTGTGGACAGATTCTCCCCCCTGAGCTCCTCCAGAGTCACCATGGGCCTCTTGGCTCTTCTCTGATGAATGCTCTCCTTCAGGGCCGTCTTTAATATTGATTGGACCCTGGGCAAAACTTTTCTTGGGACCCCCCCCCCTCCCCCATGCAGTTTTGCACTCCACCTGCTCTGAAACATACAATAATTAGCAGTTAGACTCAAAATCAGTTTGCTGAATCAGATCAGGCAGCTATTGCGATTGGTTGCCAGAGGTTACAGTGTATTATTACCGCTCACTGACTGGTTGCTAGAGGTTACAGCACACATTACAGCTCACTAGTTAGTTGCTAGAGATTACAGCACATGGTTTCTGCTTGTTGATTGGTTGCTAGAGATTACTGTGGATACGACCTCAGGGGGGAATGATATACATATCAATGAACCCGCTATTTACATATGAATGCCAGTAATTTACATGTAAACACAGGGTCTGCAGGTGAATTATCTGTACACAAAAATAGGGCAGAGCTGGGCAGCATTAGTAGCAGCACTTCACACTGAGATATCGGGACACAGCACAGGACTAAAGCCTCAAGGGGCGTGGGAATTTAAACCAGGATAGTTGGCAAGTATGAGGCAGCTGCTTTGGGCCCCACAACAATGACAGGGCCCAGGGCAGCTGCCCCTTTTGCCCTGCCTTAAAAATGGCCCTGCTCTCCTTGCCCAGCCTGGTCAGTTTAGGTGGACGGCCATGTCTTGGTAGGTTTGCAGTTGTGCCCATACTCTTTCCATTTTCCGATGATGGATTGAACAGAGCTCCGTGAGATGTTCAAAGCTTGGGAGGTTTATTTATAAGCCAACCCTGCTTTATACTTCTCCACAACTTTATCCCTGAGCTGTCTGGTGTGTTCCTTGGCCTTCATGATGCTGTTTGTTCACTAAGGTTCTCTAACAAACCTCTGAGGGCTTCACAGAACAGCTGTATTTATACTGAGATTGACCACTTACTGACCGGCTCCTGTACATATACGTCGGCCCTTTGAAGAGGGATATCTCGGTAATGGCAGCAGCTGCTGCCACAACCGAGATATCCATCTTTTCAGGAGCCGTTCCTCTTTGCGATAACGGTGGTCTCCGCAGTGTAATTGCCGCAAGATTAGCGTTATCAGCGGTGGGAGAGGTGCCCCCCCGCTGCTTACTGGAGCCGTCGGCAGCGGCGGAAGTGATCAGGTCCTTTCATGTCCTGGGTATGGAGACGAGTGAAGCTAAGATGGCCCCCAACCGTCTCCATACCATAGGAGGGCGGAGGCTACGTCAAAACGTCACGTCCGCCCATACCTCTTAAAGGAACATTTTTCTGTTGTCATTTTTCAAAATGACAAAAAATTTTTTTTTTTTTACATTTTAGTCCAAATATCTGAGGACTTTTTGACCCCAGATCTCGTATTTAAGAAGTCCTGTCATGCTTTTTTCTATTACAAGGGATGTTACATTCCTTGTAATAGGAATAAAAGTGATACATTTTTTAAATTTTTTTTTAAACTGTGAAAAAAATAAATAAAATAAATTAAAATAAATAAGATTTAATTTTTTTTTTTTTAAAGCTCCCCGTCCCGACGAGCTTGCGCGCAGAAGCAAAAGCATACGTGAGTAGCGCCCGCATATGAAAACGGTGGTCAAACCACACATGTGAGGTATCGCCACGATTGTGTAGTGGTGGGCAGCTAATGAGTAGGAAGGTGTAGTAGAGATTGGGGGAGACATTCAGGACATGTTCTTCCTCCCGGAGCATTGCACTTCTCACACTGGTGATGGGGACACTCTGATGTGACGGGGCTGCTGGTGATGGAGACACACTGATGGGGGACACACTGGTGAGAAGGGGGGTGCTGGTGATGGGGACACACTGATACGATGGGGCTGCTGGTGATGGGGACACACTGATGGGGGACACACTGATGAGAAGGGGGCTGCTGGTGATGGGGACACACTGATACGATGGGGCTGCTGGTGATGGGGACACACTGATGGGGGACACACTGATGTAAAGGGGGCTGCTGGTGATGGGGACACACTGATGGGGGACACACTGATGAGAAAGGGGCTGCTGGTGATGGGGACACACTGATACGATGGGGCTGCTGGTGATGGGGACACACTGATGGGGGACACACTGATGTGAAGGGGGTTGCTGGTGATGGGGACACACTGATGGGGGACACACTGATGAGAAGGGGCTGCCGGTGATGGGGACACACTTATACGACAGGGCTGCTGGTGATGGGGACACACTGATAGGGGACACACTGATGTGAAGGGGGCTGCTGGTGATGGGGACACACTGATGGGGGACACACTGATGTGAAGGGGGCTGCTGGTGATGGGGACACACTGATGGGGGACACACTGATGAGACGGGGCTGCCGGTGATGGGGACACACTGATACGACAGGGCTGCTGGTGATGGGGACACACTGATGGGGGACACACTGATGTGAAGGGGGCTGCTGGTGATGGGGACACACTGATGGGGGACACACTGATGTGGAAGGGGGCTGCTGGTGATGGGGACACACTGATGGGTGACACACTGGTGAGAAGGGGGCTGCTGGTGATGGGGACACACTGATACTATGGGGCTGCTGGTGATGGGGACACACTGATGGGGGACACACTGATGAGAAGGGGGCTGCTGGTGATGGGGACACACTGATGGGGGACACACTGATACAATGGGGCTGCTGGTGATGGGGACACACTGATGGGGGACACACTGATGTGACGGGGCTGCTGGTGATGGGGACACACTGATTCGACGTGGCTGCTGGTGATGGGGACACACTGATGTGAAAGGGGCTGCTGGTTATGGGGATACACTGATGTGAAGGAGGCTGTTGGTGATGGGGACACACTGATGTGACGGGGCTGCTGGTGATGGGGGACACACTGATGTGACGGGGGCTGCTGGTGATGGGGGACACACTGATGTGACGGGGGCTGCTGGGGGACACACTGATGTGACGGGGGCTGTTGGTGATGGGGACACACTGATGTAAAGGGGGCTGCTAGTGATGGGGACACACTGATGTGATGGGGCTGCTGGTGATGGGGGACACACTGATGTGATGGGGCTGCTGGTGATGGGGACACACTGATGTAAAGGGGGCTGCTAGTGATGGGGACACACTGATGTGATGGGGCTGCTGGTGATGGGGGACACACTGATGTGATGGGGCTGCTGGTGATGGGGGACACACTGATGAGAAGGGGCTGCTGGTGATGGGGATACACTGATGTGATGGGGCTGCTGGTGATGGGGACACACTGATGTGAAGGGGGCTATATTATATATATATATATATATATATATATATATATATATATATATATATATGATGAGATCCCCTCCCCTCATGAGATATATATGTCTATATATCATGGGGGGAGGGTATCTCATTTTATATATATATATAGAGAGAGAGAGATAGAGAGAGATATATACATAATATCGATCTAGTAGCCTCCTTGACAGGAGGAGCTCCGCTAGAGGAAACAGATCCTCCCCCTC
The DNA here is from genome assembly GCF_037356315.1 of Lithobates pipiens. Classification (NCBI taxonomy): domain Eukaryota; kingdom Metazoa; phylum Chordata; class Amphibia; order Anura; family Ranidae; genus Lithobates; species Lithobates pipiens. The sequence goes on from NW_027507764.1 coordinate 2,775,423, forward strand.
CCGCTCTGCTCACAAGGATTATCCACTGACCAGAATCCATTATTGTAAAGCTCAGCCAGCTTAACCTATCAGGCAGCAGCCCCTCCCACACTGCAAGCTGTGTTCCCGCCTCCCTCTCCTCTCCTCCAGCAGTCGGCATCTCCTGTGTCAAAAAAAGCCGCGCTTTGGAAGGTGGGCGTGTACAGTGTGTTCCTATTGGCAGTGCAGAGGCAGAGCAGATATAATTTCGGGATTTTCACATCAAAATGATGTCGGTGTCGGACATTTCAGGGACAGATGTAAAAATACACCGATTTTTACATACTGTCCCTGGTTTTACTGAGGCTGGCCACCCTGATGGGGCCCCCTAGTGGCATGGGGCCCTTGTCAGTGCCCGAGTGCCCGAATGGTCAGTCCGCCCCTGCCTGTGATCAATAACTACCGACTTTCCTGAAGAATTCACCTGGAAGCACCATTGGATGCGCAAACCTCAAAACATTTTGGTGTGGATCTAAAGCATCCAGAATAGTGATGAGCTCAGGCATGTTCAGACTAGGATCCGAATCCACGTGTACCAACCTGCCAGGAAGCTGTTGCCCCACACAGGCCAATCGGGTGAGGTGTCCTCCAGCTGATCTTGACTTAGGTCCTAAAATTTACACCTGCAAACCTTCGTACTTTTTCCTTTCCAGGAAATTCGGGAGGATTCAGCCCCCCCCCCCTCCCCCCTCCGTGCGTTGAAGGCGCAGACCAGCAAAATCACGACTTGTTTTCGGCACTAATAAGATGAGTGATAGCCTTTCTCGCACTCCGACTCTTCATATTTTGCATATTGTCAGCTTTCACTTCGGAAACCGTTAATTGGTCTTTTCAGGCAGTTTTTTCGCTGTTTAATTTCACTAAAAGCTAAAAGCAGTTTCAGAGCTTCGTCTGGCAGGCGGCTAACAAAGCGTCTGCCTTGTGCGTTGGAGGAACAAACCAGAAAACAGCCTGTTTTTTTTTCTTTCTTTTTTTAAAAGTGTTCCATAATCTAAAGAACACCGAGTTCAACTCTTCAATTACTGGTCTGATTCACTTCTTAGAATAGATGTGGATTGTGAGCGTTAAGATTTCGGTACAGCGAGGTGGGTCGGCATGCACGCCGCCAGCATTCTGTTCTGCGGTCTGCAGCCAAAAGAGATGGTTTTTGCTTTTATTAAATGTTGTAGTTCCCGTGTTTCTGCTGCCTTGGCCTTCTTACCAAGTAAGGAGACGTCTTCCACGTTGGACCTTCTTGTAAGATGCAAGGCCCGATTATTAGATCTTAAGGGGGGAGGAATGTTAGCGCACATGATCTTTGTGTATCAACCATACACCGTTCTTCAAGCTGGTTCTTCCAGCCAACCCAGAACAGCAACAGCACTGGCCTGGCTTCTTCCTGCTTCTCCAGGGTGGTCGTGGGTTTTGGGAACATCCCCGGAATAGAGGCATGTGGGGACTGTTCCCTTGGGTTTCCTTCCATCAGATGAGCTGACCATCAATTTCCTGATGTGAGCAGGCATGTACTGGCCATCGGGACTACCGGGAGTTTCCCAGTGGGCCAATGGCTCAGTGGGCCACTCTGATGTAAAAAGGGCTGGTGATGGGACACTCTGATGTAAAAAGGGCTGGTGATGGGACACTCTGATGTAAGTGGGTGCTAATGGGATACTCTGATGTAAGGGGGCTGGTGATGGGACACTCTGATGTAAGGGGGTGCTGATGGGACACTCTGATGTAAGGGGGCTGGTGATGGGACACTCTGATGTAAGGGGGTGCTGATGGGACACTCTGATGTAAGGGGGCTGGTGATGGGACACTCTGATGTAAGGGGGCTGGTGATGGGACACTCTGATGTAAGGGGGCGCTCATGAGACACTCTGATGTAAGGGGGCTGGTAATGGGACACTCTGATGTAAGGGGGTGCTGATGGGACACTCTGATGTAAGGGGGCTGCTCATGGGACACTCTGATGTAAGGGGGCTGCTCATGGGACACTCTGATGTAAGGGGGTGCTGATGGGACACTCTGATGTAAGGGGGCTGGTGATGGGACACTCTGATGTAAGGGGGCTGGTGATGGGACACTCTGGTGTAAGGGAGTGCTGATGGGACACTCTGATGTAAGGGGCTGCTCATGGGACACTCTGATGTAAGGGGCTGCTCATGGGACACTCTGATGTAAGGGGGTGCTGATGGGACACTCTGATGTAAGGGGGCTGCTCATGAGACACTCTGATGTAAGGGGACTGGTAATGGGACACTCTGATGTAAGGGGGCTGGTGATGGGACACTCTGATGTAAGGGGGCTGGTGATGGGACACTCTGATGTAAGGGGACTGGTAATGGGACACTCTGATGTAAGGGGTGATGATGGGACACTCTGATGTAAGGGGGCTGGTGATGGGACACTCTGATGTAAGGGGTGATGATGGGACACTCTGATGTAAGGGGGCTGGTGATGGGACTCTCTGATGTAAGGGGCTGGTGATGGGACACTCTGATGTAAGGGGGCTGGTGATGGGACACTCTGATGTAAGGGGGCTGGTAATGGGACACTCTGATGTAAGGGGGCTGGTGATGGGACACTCTGATGTAAGGGGGTGCTGATGGGACACTCTGATGTAAGGGGGTTGGTGATGGGACACTCTGATGTAAGGGGGTGGTGATGGGACACTCTGATGTAAGGGGGCGCTGATGGGACACTCTGATGTAAGGGGGTTGGTGATGGGACACTCTGATGTAAGGAGGTGCTGATGGGACACTCTGATGTAAGGGGGCTGGTGATGGGACACTCTGATATAAGGGGGCTGCTGATGGGACACTCTGATGTAAGGGGGCTGGTGATGGGACACTCTGATGTAAGGGGGCTGGTGATGGGACACTCTGATGTAAGGGGGCTGGTGATGGGGCACTCTGATGTAAGGGGTGCTGATCGGACACTCTGTTGTAAGGGGGCTGGTGATGGGACACTCTGATGTAAGGGGGTGCTGATGGGACACTCTGATGTAAGGGGGTGCTGATGGGACACTCTGATGTAAGGGGGTTGGTGATGGGACACTCTGATGTAAGGAGGTGCTGATGGGACACTCTGATGTAAGGGGGCTGGTAATGGGACACTCTGATGTAAGGAGGCTGGTGATGGGACACTCTGATGTAAGGGGGCTGGTGATGGGACACTCTGATGTAAGGGGGCTGGTGATGGGACACTCTGATGTAAGGGGGCTGGTGATGGGACACACTGATGTAAGGGGGCTGGTGATGGGACACTCTGATGTATGTGGGTGCTGATGGGACACTCAAAATGTAAGTGGGCCGGTCTGGATGAATTCCAGGGCCAAATTTCTGTCCCAGTCCAGCCCTGGATGTGAGTGCTCATATATACTTGTGTAGCAAGGTTCCAGGCCTCCTTCGGTCTAATGAGAACCTCCAGGGCCAAAGACAGCTGACATTCTTCTGTATGTAATGGGTTGTGAGGCATGGCGGGGGGTGTAGAGTAGTTAAAGTTTTTGGGCGCCAGACACTTCTTGAATGCAAAAGAAAGTTTATTTCTCTTAACTAACTTTTTTTGGGGGAGAGAGAGGGTAAGGGCCAGGGCAACCTATGGTAGTTGCAAGACTAATTTTCAGACTCTTAGGCTGCATTCACACCTGAGCGTAGCGTTTTCAAGCGTTTTTTTTGCTGCGTTTTTTTTTACCGCGATTTGTCGCGATTTTGTGCAGGGCAAAAGGTCACCAATGTTAAAAGAAGAAAAACGCCCAAATCTGCTCAATTCGAGGGACAAAAAAGGGTCCGGGAACTTGTTTGAGCTTCAGGCGTTGGGCTTCAGGCGACATGGAGTGGAGATGTGAACCGTCTCCATTGAGAATAATAGAATTTTTCCCCTCTAGCGTTTTGTAGCTTCAGGCTTCAAGCTACAAAACGCTCCGGTGTGAATGGGGTCTGAGACTTCAACAGGAGGACAGCCATGCAGGGGAACCAATCCAGCAAGAGGCCACATCTGCATGTGCAGGAATGCTGTCTCCTATGGCAACAGTCTTTACCAGTTCTTAACACAAAGCTTAACGGTTCCTCTTCACTTGCACTACAATCACTCCTTGTAGTTCTTCTGCCCACTGAGCTCCCGTTCTCTCACTAGACCCACGGCCACTGAATCCCTTGGGCTCCTCCAATCTTCACGGTGGTATCTTCCTCAAGCGTCACCCCCGCCTCTCCGCTGGGTCCCTAGCTCGGCACTCAATATACCTCTCAAGCTTCACCCCACCGGCCTGCTCGGTCTCTGGCTTGGCTCACAAGGCTGCTCTGCAAGCCTCACCTCCACTGGTTGGGTCCCTGGCTTGGCTCACAAGGCTGCTCTGCAAGCCTCACCTCCGCTGGTTGGGTCCCTGGCTTGATACCCACTAAAGTTTTCTGATTCTTCACCGCCCCCGGGTTGGTGAGAATCCGGCTCCGGTACTTGCTGCAGTTACTCACTGTGGTCCCCGGTAATACGGTGGAGGGTCCCTTAGTGGCGACAGCTTCTCCTCTACCTCCGACCACGTCAGGTTCTCCGGCCGGCAGAACCGTCACATCTGGTTGGACCACAAGCCGCAGTCACAACTCTGCGCTGCTCTCTTACTTCTGGATAGGCCCTCAGACAGCCTAGCAGATGTGCCCCAGATAGACTCAATCTCTGGCCTGGCAGCCCGGGGCAATACATGTCCACCCAGACAGCCGTCCAGATCACGTGACTCCACCCGAATATATAGGTTCTCCTAGCAGGCCAAGGGATTTAATAAAACCCCTGCTCATTGGCTGAGATACCCCATATACCCATAATCTGACCTTGCGTTGCCCTTCTCATACCTAGTACCACCAAGTACCCGGCCACCTAGTGGTAGAAGAGAAAAGTGCAACCAGGCCAAACTTAGGGAGAAATCAATAGATCCCTAACAATCAACCGGGATAACTACTCCCAGCAAGTAAATTTGTGAGGAGCAACCCTGCCTAAACTCCAGGGTGCAACACTTGCCATTTGTAAAATAAATATTGTACGTAGAGGCGCTCTTCTGTCTTTTTTTCCTCTTTTTTTTCTCAATTATTGGATCTTGTTCCCCAATGTGTTTAAAAAGTGTTCTCAGTGAACAACCAGGATCCTTTTCCTGGAGATTATCTCATGGGTTCACAGAGAATCTTCATTTTCTCATGTTCCGACCTTTAAAGAGGAAGTAAACCCTGATGAGTGTTACTTCCTCTTTCATTCCCTGCAAAGGCAAAGCATAATGGACTACTATGCATCGCATCGCATCGCATCGCATCGCATCGCATCGCATAGTAGTCCATTATGTGTCACTTACCTGACACAGGAGCCAGCGAAGTCACCGCTGTCCCCTGTAGTCCGGCGCATCCATCTTTTCGGTGGGGTCTCGCAGCTCCGCCGCTGTCATTCGGCGGAGCCGCGATGACATCACTCCCGCGCATGCACACGGGAGCCGACACGCGCGGCAGCTCCATTGTTGGAAATGCCGCGCTCAGTGCGCCTGCGCGCCACTGTCTACGGCGCATGCGCCATAGACAGCGGTGCCTGTCTTCGGGCAAATATCTCCTAAACCGTATAGGTTTAGGAGATATTTCTTGGACCTACAGGTAAGCCTTAATCTAGGCTTACCTGTAGGTCAAAGTGGTTTGTAAGGGTTTACAACCACTTTAACCTGCTGGCCCTAGGGGGCCCCAACAAGATTGTTGGCAAAATAATCTAGAAAAGATTGTAGCCCCTCCCACAGGTATTCACCTTAATTTTAACAGAAAGGGTGCACTTCTCAGAGGGCTAGAAATATATATACTGTATATATATATATATATTTTTTTTTTGGTATTAGCAGCACACAGGGAATAGGATGAAGCTAAAAAAAAAAAGGAAACCCATGCTTCTCTTTTTATTAACTCCCATCTTCTTCATTGCAGGGCGTGATGTTACCGCCCAGCCTATGAGATCCTTGGGTAATGATGAGTACCTTAAATCAGTGGTCATCAACTCCTGTCCTCAGGACCCACTAACAGGCCATGTTTGCAAGATAACTGAAATACATCACAGGTGATATAATTTGCTGATCAGTGATTGCAGTATTCTAGTCTGCATCTCCCCAAGATAATACATAAAACCTGGCCTGTTAGTGGGCCCCGAGGACAGGATTGAATGAATGAAATACTTGTATAGCGCACAATGCGAACTGAATCGCCTCTAGGATTGAGGACCATTGCCTTAAAGCGGAGGTCCACCCTAAAATGGACCTTCCGCTCATCGGAACCCTCCCCCCCTCCGGCACCACAATTGGCACCTTTCAGGGGGGAGGGGGGTGCAGTTACCTGGATAATCCAGGTAACTGCACCCACTTCCGGGATAGCTCTCTGCGGAAAGGGGCGTAGATTACGCCCCTTTCCGCAAGTGCCCGCCCCCTTCCGCAAGTGCCCCGCTGCCTGCTGGGAAACACACAGATCCCAGAGGCAGCGGGGACCGTCCTTATTGCGCAGCGCGACTCGCGCATGCGCAGTAGGGAACCGGGAAATGAAGCCGAAAGGCTCCATTTCCTGATTCCCATACCCAAGATGGCGGCGGCAGCACCCGAGTGACGATCTAGAGATCGGCTTCGGGTGCCGACATCGCGGGCGCGCTGGACAGGTAAGTGTCATTATTTTAAAAGTCAGCAGCTGCAGTATTTGTAGCTGCTGGCTTTTAAAAATAAAAAAATCGCGGAGTCCCGGCGGACTCCCGCTTTAAATCATTACATGAAAGCACTTTAGTTTAGCACAAGACCGTCCTCTTGTGATATTTGGGCTGCTCAGCATTCCCTGGATCTCCCCGGAAGAAGCATGTTGTCATTCTCACTTAGGCACCATGGTCAGAGGATGAGGGTACGGCCAATACTGTATATGGCTTTTCCAGTTCGAAGGGACCCAGACCTAATAATTGGACCTTACATTTTACCAACAAAAGTTTAAAACAGTGAAAAGTGTATCTAAAGTCTAACCTTTTTGTTTTTGGAGTGTTGGGGGAATTGGGTAGGTACCTTCTCGGCTTTTATAGCTGTATGTGTTCCCACTGCAAAGATTCACCATCTTTATTTGTCCAAGTGACTGTTGTCACCAAGACAGAAACCGATGACACATTACAATTTTATAGTACAGGAGTTGATAAGACATCTTCCATGGGGATCTGGCAACACCGGTCTATGGAGGGGATCTCCATACACTTTGGAGAGTTTCTTCTCACCTCCTGTCGTGTCTCCAGGAAAGGAAGTAAAAGGAAATCTCCCGGATGGGAAACAGGCAGCAAAAAATGAAAATTTTTAGATCCAAAGACTGCACCCTCCCTTCAATCATGAGGATTCCCATGGATGACTGTCAGAGTTGGCAACCAGTTTTAACGGGTACATTGTGGTGAGTGGAAGTGTGGAGGGACCCACATTTCAGCTGAAGACCTCTGATAAAGACCTCCATAGAGGAAAATGTAAAACATGTTATAAAAGTGACCTGCCCCTGACCAAGAGGTTTTGTGACCCCAGAGTTTCTATTAAATTGAATGTAGAGTATTTTTTTTTTTCCGTTATATGTACAGTATATGTGCGAGATTCATCCACCTTACCAACCACTCAGTGTCCTCCACCCCTCTCTGCCAATTCCTCCACTGGCCTCCACTCAGTGTCCTCCACCCTCACTGCCAATCCCTCCACTGACCTCCACTCAGTGTCCTCCATCCCTCTCCGCCAATTCATCTATTGGCCTCCACTCGGTGCCCCCCCCCCACTGACAATCCCTCCACTGGCCTCCACTCAGTATCTTCCACCCCTCACTGCCAATACCTCCACTGGCATCCATTCAGTGTCCTCCACCCCTCTCTGCCAATCCCCCCACTGGCCTCCACTCTGTGTCCTCCACCCTCTCTGCCAATCCCCCCACTGGCCTCAGCTCAGTGTCCTCCAACCCTCACTGCCAATCCATCCACTGGCCTCCATTAAGTGTCCTCCACCCTCTCTGCCAATCCCCCCACTGGCCTCAGCTCAGTGTCCTCCAACCCTCACTGCCAATCCATCCACTGGCCTCCATTAAGTGTCCTCCACCCCTCTCTGCCAATCCCTCCTCTGGCCTCCACTCTGTGTCCTCCACCCTCTCTGCCAATCCCCCCACTGGCCTCAGCTCAGTGTCCTCCAACCCTCACTGCCAATCCATCCACTGGCCTCCATTAAGTGTCCTCCACCCCTCTCTGCCAATCCCTCCACTGGCCTCCATTCAGTGTCCTCCACCCCTCTCTACCAATCCTTCCACTGACCTCCATTCAGTGTCCTCCACCCCTCTCTGCCAATCCCTCCACTGGCCTCCATTCAGTGTCCTCCACCCCTCTCTACCAATCCCCCCACTGGCCTCAGCTCAGTGACCTCTACCCCTCTCTGCCAATTGCTCCATTGATCTCTATTCGGTGTGCTCCACTCCTGTCTGCCAACAACCCCCCCCCCCCCCCACCCCAAGGCACACACACTGGCCTCTGTTTGGTTCACCCATCCCCACCAATCCCTCCACTGGCTTATGCTCAGTGTCCTCCACGGCTCTCTGCCAATCCCTTCACTGGCCTCCACTCCGTGTCCTCCACCCCTCTCTGCCAATCCCTCCCCAGCTTCTGCTCAGTGTCCCCCGCCCCTCTCTGCCAATCCCCCCACTGGCCTCAGCTCAGTGTCCTCCACCCCTTACTGCCAATCCATCCACTGGCCTCCATTAAGTGTCCTCCACCCCTCTCTGCCAATCCCTCCACTGGCCTCAGCTCAGTGTCCTCCACCCCTCTCTGCCAATCCCTCCACTGGCCTCCATTCAGTGTCCTCCACCCCTCTCTACCAATCCCTCCACTGGCCTCCATTCAGTGTCCTCCACTCCTCTCTGCCAATCCCCCCACTGGCCTCAGCTCAGTGTCCTCCACCCCTCTCTGCCAATTGCTCCATTGATCTCTATTCGGTGTGCTCCACTCCTCTCTGCCAACAACCCCCCCCCCCCAAGGCACACACACTGGCCTCTGTTTGGTTCACCTATCCCCACCAATCCCTCCACTGGCTTATGCTCAGTGTCCTCCACGGCTCTCTGCCAATCCCTTCACTGGCCTCCACTCCGTGTCCTCCACCCCTCTCTGCCAATCCCTCCCCAGCTTCTGCTCAGTGTCCCCCGCCCCTCTCTGCCACTCGCTCCACTGACCTCTATTCAGTGTCCTCTACCCCTCTCTGCCAAACCCTGCCAAATAATCACACCAACTGTTGTCACCCTCTCACCAAGCTGCTTGGCGACAGTCTTGTAGCCCATTCCAGCCTTGTGTAGGTCTACAATCTTGTCCCCGACGTCCTTGGACAGCTCTTTGGTCTTGGCCATGGTGGAGAGATTGGAATCTGATTGATTGCTTCTGTGGACAGGTGTCTTTTATACAGGTCACAAGCTGAGATTAGGAGCACTCCCTTTATTATTATTATTAACGTTTTATATAGTGCCAACAGTTTACACAGAGAGAGTGCTCCTAATCTCAGCTCCTTACCTGTATAGAAGACACCTGGGAGCCAGAAATCTTACTGATTGATAGGGGATCAAATTCCTATTTCCGCTCATTAAAATGCAAATCAATTTATAACGTTTTTGAAATGTGTTTTTCTGGATATTTTTGTTGTTATTCTGTCTCTCACTGTTTAAAATAAACTGACCATTAAAATCGGTGGAGGCTGGTGGCTTTTTGTTTGGGGGGGGGGGGGGTGGCACACAAACCACCGAACCCCCCCACCCCCGCTGTCTGCCAGTCAGTCCAACGGCACTTACCCCATCTAGGCGGCGGGTATCCCTGGAGCGGTGGCGGGGATCGGGCATCCATGGAGGGGTTGCGGGGATCAGGCATCCACCACGGAGCAGCGGCGGGCACTGGGCATCCAGGCATCGGTGGGGACCGGACGGCTCTTCTCCTCCTCGCTTTCGCTGTGCGTCTCCTCCCCTCCTCCTAGGCGTCCAATAGGATCCCCTATCCTTTTAGCCCATCATTGCAACAGACTTGGGTGGGCTCTGGGTGCATCCTCAGCGCCCATGTGCCCATCCTATTTTGAAGCCTACAGCTCTAATCAGGTGCTACAAAAAAAAACTTGGCCGCTGTAATTAATGCGCCCGGTGACCCGAAAGGGGCCGGACCCATTAATAGAGGGCGGCTGCGGCGACCATGGATAGATTTGTGCAATGCATGAATCTATCCATTACTCATATAGGGGGTGGCGAGGATAGAAGGGGCAGCGCCCGGGCGCCACCTAATGGACGGGCAATCCCTGATTAAAATTATAGACAATGCATGAATCTATCCATTACTCATATAGGGGGTGACGAGGAGAGAAGGGGCAGCGCCCGGGCGCCACCTAATGGACGGGCAACCCCTGATTAAAATTATAGACAATGCATGAATCTATCCATTACTCATATAGGGGGTGACGAGGAGAGAAGGGGCAGCGCCCGGGCGCCACCTAATGGACGGGCAACCCCTGATTAAAATTATAGACAATGCATGAATCTATCCATTACTCATATAGGGGGTGACGAGGAGAGAAGGGGCAGCGCCCGGGCGCCACCTAATGGACGGGCAACCCCTGATTAAAATTATAGGCAATGCATGAATCTATCCATTACTTATATAAGGGGTGGCGAGGAGAGAAGGGGCAGCGCCCGGGCGCCACCTAATGGATGGGCAACCCCTGATTAAAATTATAGGCAATGCATGAATCTATCCATTAGGCCGCGTACACACGCGCGGACTGTTGGCCCAACTTTGTCCGTCCAACAGTTTGAGCGAACAGTCCGCTCAAACTTAGCATGGACGGACATGGCCACACACGACGGACGAACAGTTTGCTGAAACCGTGCGCGATGACGTGAACGGCACGTACGACGGGATGAAAAATACGACGTCCTATACACTGCAATGCAACCTTCCGACGTGGAAATCCTTTCTGAGCATGCGCGAGACTTAGTTGGCCGAACAAGCCTACACACGAGCGAACAGTCCGCTGAAACCTTGTTTCAGCGGACAGTTTTTCGGAATTTCCGTAAGACCTTGTTCGGCCAACTGTCCGCTGAAACTGTCCGCTGAAGCCCCACACACGAGCGGACTGTCCGCCCAAACACTGTTCAGCGGACAAGGTTGGGCGAACAGTCCGCGCGTGTGTACGCGGCCTTACTCATATGGGGGGTGGCGAGGAGAGAAGGGGCAGCGCCCGGGCGCCACCTAATGGACGGGCAACCCCTGATTAAAATTATAGGCAATGCATGAATCTATCCATTACTCATATAGGGGGTGACGAGGAGAGAAGGGGCAGCGCCCGGGCACCAACTAATGGACGGGCAACCCCTGATTAAAATTATAGGCAATGCATGAATCTATCCATTACTCATATAGGGGGTGGCGAGGAGAGAAGGGGCAGCACCCGGGCGCCACCTAATGGACGGGCAACCCCTGATTAAAATTATAGACAATGCATGAATCTATCCATTACTCATATAGGGGGTGACGAGGAGAGAAGGGGCAGCGCCCGGGCGCCACCTAATGGACGGGCAACCCCTGATTAAAATTATAGGCAATGCATGAATCTATCCATTACTCATATAGGGGGTGACGAGGAGAGAAGGGGCAGCTCCCGGGCGCCACCTAATGGACGGGCAACCCCTGATTAAAATTATAGGCAATGCATGAATCTATCCATTACTCATATAGGGGGTGGCGAGGATAGAAGGGGCAGCGCCCGGGCGCCACCTAATGGACGGGCAACCCCTGATTAAAATTATAGACAATGCATGAATCTATCCATTACTCATATAGGGGGTGATGAGGAGAAAAGGGGCAGCGCCCGGGCGCCACCTAATGGACGGGCAACCCCTGATTAAAATTATAGACAATGCATGAATCTATCCATTACTCATATAGGGGGTGATGAGGAGAGAAGGGGCAGCGCCCGGGCGCCACCTAATGGACGGGCAACGCCTGATTAAAATTATAGACAATGCATGAATCTATCCATTACTCATATAGGGGGTGATGAGGAGAAAAGGGGCAGCGCCCGGGTGCCACCTAATGGACGGGCAACCCCTGATTAAAATTATAGACAATGCATGAATCTATCCATTACTCATATAGGGGGTGATGAGGAGAGAAGGGGCAGCGCCCGGGCGCCACCTAATGGACGGGCAACGCCTGATTAAAATTATAGACAATGCATGAATCTATCCATTACTCATATAGGGGGTGATGAGGAGAAAAGGGGCAGCGCCCGGGCGCCACCTAATGGACGGGCAACCCCTGATTAAAATTATAGACAATGCATGAATCTATCCATTACTCATATAGGGGGTGATGAGGAGAAAAGGGGCAGCGCCCGGGCGCCACCTAATGGACGGGCAACCCCTGATTAAAATTATAGACAATGCATGAATCTATCCATTACTCATATAGGGGGTGATGAGGAGAGAAGGGGCAGCGCCCGGGCGCCACCTAATGGACGGGCAACCCCTGATTAAAATTATAGACAATGCATGAATCTATCCATTACTCATATAGGGGGTGATGAGGAGAAAAGGGGCAGCGCCCGGGCGCCACCTAATGGACGGGCAACCCCTGATTAAAATTATAGACAATGCATGAATCTATCCATTACTCATATAGGGGGTGGCGAGGAGAGAAGGGGCAGCGCCCGGGCGCCACCTAATGGACGGGCAACCCCTGATTAAAATTATAGACAATGCATGAATCTATCCATTACTCATATAGGGGGTGATGAGGAGAGAAGGGGCAGCGCCCGGGCGCCACCTAATGGACGGGCAACCCCTGATTAAAATTATAGGCAATGCATGAATCTATCCATTACTCATATAGGGGGTGACGAGGAGAGAAGGGGCAGCGCCCGGGCGCCACCTAATGGACGGGCAACCCCTGATTAAAATTATAGGCAATGCATGAATCTATCCATTACTCATATAGGGGGTGGCGAGGATAGAAGGGGCAGCGCCCGGGCGCCACCTAATGGACGGGCAACCCCTGATTAAAATTATAGACAATGCATGAATCTATCCATTACTCATATAGGGGGTGATGAGGAGAGAAGGGGCAGCGCCCGGGCGCCACCTAATGGACGGGCAACGCCTGATTAAAATTATAGACAATGCATGAATCTATCCATTACTCATATAGGGGGTGATGAGGAGAAAAGGGGCAGCGCCCGGGTGCCACCTAATGGACGGGCAACCCCTGATTAAAATTATAGACAATGCATGAATCTATCCATTACTCATATAGGGGGTGATGAGGAGAAAAGGGGCAGCGCCCGGGCGCCACCTAATGGACGGGCAACCCCTGATTAAAATTATAGACAATGCATGAATCTATCCATTACTCATATAGGGGGTGATGAGGAGAGAAGGGGCAGCGCCCGGGCGCCACCTAATGGACGGGCAACCCCTGATTAAAATTATAGACAATGCATGAATCTATCCATTACTCATATAGGGGGTGATGAGGAGAAAAGGGGCAGCGCCCGGGCGCCACCTAATGGACGGGCAACCCCTGATTAAAATTATAGACAATGCATGAATCTATCCATTACTCATATAGGGGGTGGCGAGGAGAGAAGGGGCAGCGCCCGGGCGCCACCTAATGGACGGGCAACCCCTGATTAAAATTATAGGCAATGCATGAATCTATCCATTACTCATATAGGGGGTGACGAGGAGAGAAGGGGCAGCGCCCGGGCGCCACCTAATGGACGGGCAACCCCTGATTAAAATTATAGGCAATGCATGAATCTATCCATTACTCATATAGGGGGTGGCGAGGATAGAAGGGGCAGCGCCCGGGCGCCACCTAATGGACGGGCAACCCCTGATTAAAATTATAGACAATGCATGAATCTATCCATTACTCATATAGGGGGTGATGAGGAGAAAAGGGGCAGCGCCCGGGCGCCACCTAATGGACGGGCAACCCCTGATTAAAATTATAGACTGATCGTTTCTTAGTCAGTGGGCAAAGGTACGAAATCATTTTCTTTATATCGATCTCAGAATAATTTCGAAATTTTCATATTTTTTTTTTTCGATTCATTTTGCCTCCACTCTTCTACAATAAGCACGTATTTTTTTTTTTTTATGATTATTATTTCTTTAATTTGGCATTTATTGTTTCATTTTTTTTTTTTTTTTGCTGCCGATGACTTGGTAAAATTTTCTCTTTTATTCTCATATTAAAAATAGATGTGGATCGGCAGCTGGGGCCGTTTTCTATGAACTGAACATTGGGAGGAATTGTTCTGACGCCCCCCCCCCCCCCACGCACGCTGATATTTATGGCTCGGGGATCGCCTCCCTTCTCCCCCCCCCCGACTGACCACATTGTTCAGGATTTGGGTGTTCTCTGGCTTCGGGGGACACGCACAGAAGATTTTCTATAAACGCACAGAAAGATAACGCCTTCTGCCAGGATAATGAGCGCCCAAAGCGGCTTTAAATAGAACATATGCGAGTTCATAATCGGAATCTTCTGGCTGCTAATTGTACGTTGCGGGAGGAGGCGATGGGAAAAATAAAACTTCACCGAACAATAAAACGGGACTCGAGACAGCGCCATCGAATGGATTCCGCGCGGGAAAAAATGTTTAGCTCACGGCAACGTTCCGGTAGTCACCCGGACAGGAAATGGAGGTAATTCTGCCCCACGAGGAGAGACACGCTGCATTAATTAACAAAAGAAATAAAACCGCGCTGAGACCCAAAAAAAATTTTTTTCTTACTTGTCAAATAAGAAAAAATGTTTTTTTTAGATGAATAAATATAAAATCAATCTTAAAAACAAATACAAATAATTGCAAGAATTGACAAATGAATGTTCAAATAATATAAGGCTGTTGCTCCACTGTGGGATACACACACCAGGGGCGGATCCAGGGGGGGGAAATGGGGAAATTGCCCCCTCCGAGAATACAGCCAGAGGATGATAGCGCGGCTGGTTCCGCGGGTGCCAGCACAGCCGGTTCCGCGGGTACCAGCGCGGCCAGTTCCACGGGTGACTGCGCAAAGTGGACAGGTGAGGGGGGGCAGCTGGGCGGCTTAGGAGGGCTGCTGGCCAATCAGGAAGCCAGCAGGCAGGGGAGCAGGGAGATGACATCATCTCTCACTGCCCTGCATCCCTCCAGTTCCGCCCTCACTGTGCGGGAAGCTGTGTGCAGCAGAGAGATTACATCATCCATCTGCTGCCTATCTTCACTCTGGGACTCAACAAAAGACCACCTTAGCAGAAAAGTGACACAGTAGGTGACAATACGCAATGTGTGGCAGGCTACGTGGCAAGTGGCAATCTGCAATGTGTGGCAGACTACGTGGCAAGTGGCAATCCGCAATGTGTGGCAGACTACGTGGCAAGTGGCAATCTGCAATGTGTGGCAGACTACGTGGCAAGTGGCAATCCACAATGTGTGGCAGGTGATGAGGCAAGTGACAATCCGCAATGTGTGGCAGGCTACGTGGCAAGTGACAATCCGCAATGTGTGTCAGGTGACGTGGCAAGTGACAATCCGCAATGTGTGTCAGGTGACGTGGCAAGTGACAATCCGCAATGTGTGGCAGGCTACGTGGCAAGTGACAATCCGCAATGTGTGTCAGGTGATGTGGCAAGTGACAATCCGCAATGTGTGTCAGGTGACGTGGCAAGTGACAATCCGCAATGTGTGGCAGGCTACGTGGCAAGTGGCAATCCGCAATGTGTGTCAGGTGACGTGGCAAGTGACAATCCGCAATGTGTGTCAGGTGACGTGGCAAGTGACAATCCGCAATGTGTGTCAGGTGACGTGGCAAGTGACAATCCGCAATGTGTGGCAGGTGACGTGGCAAGTGGAAATCCGCAATGTGTGGCAGGCTACGTGGCAAGTGACAATCAGCAATGTGTGGCAGGCTACGTGGCAAGTGACAATCAGCAATGTGTGACAAGCTACGTGGCAAGTGACAATCTGCAATGTGTGGCAGGCTACGTGGCAAGTGACAATCAGCAATGTGTGGCAGGTGACGTGGCAAGTGACAATCTGCAATGTGTGGCAGACTATGTGGCAAGTGGCAATCCCCAATGTGTGGCAGGTGATGTGGCAAGTGACAATCCGCAATGTGTGGCAGGCTACGTGGCAATCCACATCTGGTGGCAGGTGACGTGGCAAGTGGCAATCTGCAATGTGTGGCAGGTTACGTGGCAAGTGACAATCTGCAATGTGTGGCAGGCTACGTGGCAAGTGGCAATCCGCAATGTGTGGCAGGCTACGTGGCAAGTGGCAATCCGCAATGTGTGGCAGGTGACGTGGCAAGTGACAATCCGCATTTGGTGACAAGTGACGTGGCAAGTGACAATCCGCATTTGGTGGCAGGCGACATGGCAAATGACACCCTCAGGGCTCCCACTGATTCTGCATTATGGTGAGTTGAACTATTTAATTTTATATTACAATGTATTAATAGAAATAATGCGCTTCAATCATCCCGACACCATAACAGCCATGGTGCCGTAATGATTGAAGCGCCAATACCAGCCATTTCCCATATAAATTGCCCCCAAATAAAACATATTTTTATATACACGTTCAGCATATAGAAAGAAAGAAGCTTCCCATAGTGTAAAAAACTTCAATACTCGTTTAATTATAATAGAAATACACTTACATAAAACCAAGGATGTTCGCACATAAAAAAACAAGCCAGCCGGCAAAACGAGAGCCCGTCCTCCTCTCGTAACACGTGGTGACGTCACAGCGTGCCCCTCCATACGCGTTTCGTCATATGTGACGTTTTCAATGAAAATTGAAAACGTCACATATGACGAAACGCGTATTGAAGTTTTTTTACACTATGGGAAGCTTCTTTCTTTCTATATTCTGAACGTGTATATTGGGTACTAATGAAAATGCGGAGTGTCACGAGAATCCTCAATATATGGATCGTTTGTTCCTGATCACACTGCATTAATTACCCCACCGAGGTTTCCAACCACGCCTCCCCGCTTTCTGGCTGTGGGTGGAGTTTGAAAGTAATAGAAAGATTGTCAGTTTCTGGGTTCTCTTCATCCTCGTCATTTATCACCAGGACAAAAAAAAATGACGGGAAATCCGAAATGTTACCCATGATCAGTGGGTCCTACACTATCCATAGACTGGGAGATCCTACTGCTCTGAACCATGGGAGCCATACACTCCTCTATATGGGAGAACATGAGGTCTCCACCTATGACATGGGTGGTCACTAATGAGGGGTACTTACTGAGGGAGTGCGGTGCTCTACCCAAAAGGATTTGGTCAGAATCCATACAATAGACCAGGGATATGCAATTAGCGGGCCTCCAGCTGTTGCAGAACTACAAGTCCCATGAGGCATAGCAATATGGTTGCCACCTTTTCTTCAAGTCAAACCTGAACACTTCAGCGTCGCAATGCAATTTTTTTTTTCATAGTATGCATAGATGTTGCTGTTAAATAATATGAAGTTAATCACAAGAGTCCCCCTTACATCAGAGTCCACAGAGTTCTCCCTTTACATCAGATTCCACAGAGTTTCCCTTTACATCAGAGTCCACAGAGTTCTCCCTTTACATCAGATTCCACAGAGTTCCCCCTTTACATCAGAGTCCACAGAGTTCTCCCTTTACATCAGAGTCCACAGAGTTCCCCCTTTACATCAGAGTCCACAGAGTTCTCCCTTTACAGCAGAGTCCACAGAGTTCTCCCTTTACATCAGAGTCCACAGAGTTCTTCCTTTACATCAGATTCCACAGAGTTCCCCTTTTTACATTTGAACTCACAGAGTTCCCGGTCACTTTAATGGGAGACTCTGATGTAAGGGAGAACTCTGGGAACTCTAATATAAGGGATGCTCCGTTGTGTAAATAAGGACTCTGATGTAAGGGGGAGTTCTGATGTAATGAGTGCTCTGAGAACTCTGATTTACCTTAGCGTACTCACTTAGAGGCAGGAGAGAGAAAGGGGGGAGACCTAGTCTGGTCTGAATAATGTGTCCGGGTCTCAGACAGTCTGAAACCTGGACGCATGATTCCAAACCCGAACTGTCCGGGTGAATCCCGAACAGGTGGTAACCCTACATAGCAAGACTCTGTCAGGCACAAGCATGACACCCAGAGGCATGATGGGACTTGTAGTTTTCCAACAACTGGAGGTCCGATAATTGCATATCCCTGCAATAGACAAACAAGATATTTGGGGGGCACACCTCTCATTAGTGACCACCTGGGCCATGGTGCAGACCTCATGTTCTCCCATATAGAGGAGTATAGCTCTCATGGTTCAGAGAAGCAGGATCTCCTAGTCTATGTGTAGCGGGTGACATTTTGGACAAAGTGTCATTCAGGTGCAAATTTAGTTTTTGCCTTTAGAACAGTAGTGGGGTTCTGAGGGTTAATTATGTAGGTTACCTTTGACATCAGTCTGGCCGGGCTGTGTTGGAAGTTCTGCCTGGTCATGTGTACAGTGAGGGGCACATGACAGGCTCAGAACCAGGCCTGGTTGGACGTTTTGGGTATCAGCCTTCTTGGAGCCAGTGGGTGTGCCGGGGCCCCTCTGAGGAGTCTGGGAAGGGGTACTTAAGATGTTGAGGTCACGTGTTCAGTAGGAGTTCGTAAGGCCCGTGTGGTCTGTTCTTGTTTCCAGGACTGGGGTAGCCCCGTGAGGGGTCCTGGTCACGGGGCGTTCGACATCCTGCAATATGCTTCTGTTGGTTACCCCCAACAGACTCGTCTGGTCTGGGGTGGGGATCCGTCTGTTCCCGAGTCTTGGGAACCGGCTGGTCCGAGGCGCAGTAACTGAGGGAGGATTCAAGGTGTCCGGGTGTCCGGGTGTGCTCTTGGCTTGGAGGGACACCGCAGTTCGTAAAAGTGACCGGGGGAGGACTCTTCGGAGGAGGGTCGGCAAGTGGCATCCTGAGAAGTGCCTGGGTACTGAGTTGGGAAGAACATTGACGAATCCACGCTTTTCCCAGTACTATCAAGGAGACCGAGAACGTTCCAGATACTGAGGAAAAAGGTTCCTGTTCACTTTCAGTTACAACGTGTTCAAGGTCAGAGATTTCACAAGTTCTGAATCAAAGTGCTGACTGCCATAATCTCTGGCTAGAGATCTGTTCAGCCTTGAAGCGCCCAGCTGCGAGTGGCTACTCTCTGGGTGGTATTAGAGACATTGTTGTGTCTGCAGTTCAAGGTGCCTGAGTCCTTCACCCCGCGCCCTCTGTTCCCATGAGAGAGACTGCGTTGTCGGATGTCACCCCTGCAAAATAAAACCTTTCAAAGGGACTTTATTAGTGTCAGCGTCCAAAGTTGTTGGGTATCAACCCTGGGAACCCCTAGATGTGGAAGAACAAGCCAATCGGAGGTGACCGGTAAGCCCAATAAGTCAAGGCCGCCCTGCAAAGGGTTATGGCCGCTACATATGAATAGTGTAGGACCCACTAATCAATGTAATGTGCGCTCTGTAATGTGCGCTCTGTAATGTGTGCTCTGTAATGTGCGCTGTAACGTGCGCTCTGTAATGTGCGCTGTAATGTGCGCTGTAATGTGCGCTCTGTAATGTGCGCGCTGTAATGTGCGCTCTGTAATGTGCGCTCTGTAATGTGCGCTCTGTAATGTGCTCTCTGTAATGTGCGCGCTGTAATGTGCGCTCTGTAATGTGCGCTGTAATGTGCGCTGTAATGTGCGCTCTGTAATGTGCGCTGTAATGTGCGCTGTAATGTGCGCTCTGTAATGTGCGCGCTGTAATGTGCGCTCTGTAATGTGCGCTCTGTAATGTGCGCTCTGTAATGTGCTCTCTGTAATGTGCGCGCTGTAATGTGCGCTGTAATGTGCGCTCTGTAATGTGCTCTCTGTAATGTGCGCGCTGTAATGTGCGCTCTGTAATGTGCGCTCTGTAATGTGCGCGCTGTAATGTGCGCGCTGTAATGTGCGCGCTGTAATGTGCGCTCTGTAATGTGCGCTCTGTAATGTGCGCGCTGTAATGTGCGCTCTGTAATGTGCGCTGTAATGTGCGCTGTAATGTGCGCGCTGTAATGTGCGCTCTGTAATGTGCGCGCTGTAATGTGCGCGCTGTAATGTGCGCGCTGTAATGTGCGCTCTGTAATGTGCGCTCTGTAATGTGCGCTCTGTAATGTGCGCGCTGTAATGTGCGCGCTGTAATGTGCGCGCTGTAATGTGCGCTCTGTAATGTGTGCTCTGTAATGTGCGCTGTAATGTGCGCTCTGTAATGTGCGCTCTGTAATGTGCGCGCTGTAATGTGCGCTCTGTAATGTGCGCTCTGTAATGTGCGCTGTAATGTGCGCTCTGTAATGTGCGCTGTAATGTGCGCTCTGTAATGTGCGCTGTAATGTGCGCTCTGTAATGTGCGCGCTGTAATGTGCGCTCTGTAATGTGCGCTCTGTAATGTGCGCTCTGTAATGTGCGCTGTAATGTGCGCTCTGTAATGTGCGCTGTAATGTGCGCTCTGTAATGTGCGCTGTAATGTGCGCTGTAATGTGCGCTCTGTAATGTGCGCTGTAATGTGCGCTCTGTAATGTGCGCTCTGTAATGTGCGCTGTAATGTGCGCTCTGTAATGTGCGCTGTAATGTGCGCTGTAATGTGCGCTCTGTAATGTGCGCTGTAATGTGCGCTCTGTAATGTGTGCGCTGTAATGTGCGCTCTGTAATGTGCGCTGTAATGTGCGCTGTAATGTGCGCTGTAATGTGCGCGCTGTAATGTGCGCGCTGTAATGTGCGCTGTAATGTGCGCTGTAATGTGTGCTCTGTAATGTGTGCTGTAATGTGCGCGCTGTAATGTGCGCGCTGTAATGTGCGCTGTAATGTGCGCTGTAATGTGTGCGCTGTAATGTGCGCTCTGTAATGTGCGCTCTGTAATGTGCGCGCTGTAATGTGCGCGCTGTAATGTGCGCTCTGTAATGTGCGCTCTGTAATGTGCGCTGTAATGTGCGCTCTGTAATGTGCGCGCTGTAATGTGCGCTGTAATGTGCGCTCTGTAATGTGCGCTGTAATGTGCGCTCTGTAATGTGTGCGCTGTAATGTGCGCTCTGTAATGTGCGCTCTGTAATGTGCGCTGTAATGTGCGCTGTAATGTGCGCGCTGTAATGTGCGCGCTGTAATGTGCGCTGTAATGTGTGCTCTGTAATGTGCGCTGTAATGTGCGCTGTAATGTGCGCTCTGTAATGTGCGCTGTAATGTGCGCTGTAATGTGCGCTGTAATGTGCGCGCTGTAATGTGTGCTCTGTAATGTGCGCTCTGTAATGTGTGCTGTAATGTGCGCTGTAATGTGCGCGCTGTAATGTGCGCGCTGTAATGTGCGCTGTAATGTGCGCTCTGTAATGTGCGCTCTGTAATGTGCGCGCTGTAATGTGCGCTGTAATGTGCGCTCTGTAATGTGCGCTGTAATGTGCGCTCTGTAATGTGTGCGCTGTAATGTGCGCTCTGTAATGTGCGCTCTGTAATGTGCGCTCTGTAATGTGCGCTGTAATGTGCGCTGTAATGTGCGCGCTGTAATGTGCGCTCTGTAATGTGCGCTCTGTAATGTGTGCTCTGTAATGTGCGCTGTAATGTGTGCGCTGTAATGTGTGCGCTGTAATGTGCGCTGTAATGTGCGCTGTAATGTGCGCTCTGTAATGTGCGCTCTGTAATGTGCGCTCTGTAATGTGCGCTGTAATGTGCGCTGTAATGTGCGCGCTGTAATGTGCGCTCTGTAATGTGCGCTCTGTAATGTGTGCTCTGTAATGTGCGCTGTAATGTGTGCGCTGTAATGTGTGCGCTGTAATGTGCGCTGTAATGTGCGCTGTAATGTGCGCTCTGTAATGTGCGCTGTAATGTGTGCTCTGTAATGTGCGCTCTGTAATGTGCGCTGTAATGTGCGCGCTGTAATGTGTGCTCTGTAATGTGCGCTCTGTAATGTGCGCTCTGTAATGTGTGCTCTGTAATGTGCGCGCTGTAATGTGCGCTCTGTAATGTGCGCGCTGTAATGTGCGCTCTGTAGTGTGCGCTCTGTAATGTGTGCTCTGTAATGTGCGCGCTGTAATGTGCGCTGTAATGTGCGCTGTAATGTGTGCGCTGTAATTTGCGCTGTAATGTGCGCTGTAATGTGCGCGCTGTAATGTGCGCTCTGTAATGTGTGCTGTAATGTGCGCTGTAATGTGCGCTCTGTAATGTGTGCTGTAATGTGTGCTCTGTAATGTGCGCGCTGTAATGTGCGCTCTGTAATGTGCGCTCTGTAATGTGCGCGCTGTAATGTGCGCTCTGTAATGTGCGCTCTGTAATGTGCGCTGTAATGTGCGCTGTAATGTGCGCTCTGTAATGTGCGCTGTAATGTGCGCTGTAATGTGCGCTGTAATGTGCGCTCTGTAATGTGCGCTCTGTAATGTGCACTCTGTAATGTGCGCTGTAATGTGCGCTCTGTAATGTGCACGCTGTAATGTGCGCGCTGTAATGTGCGCTCTGTAATGTGCGCTCTGTAATGTGCGCTGTAATGTGCGCTCTGTAATGTGCGCTCTGTAATGTGCGCTCTGTAATGTGCGCTGTAATGTGCGCTCTGTAATGTGCGCGCTGTAATGTGCGCTGTAATGTGCGCGCTGTAATGTGCGCTCTGTAATGTGCGCTCTGTAATGTGCGCTGTAATGTGCGCTCTGTAATGTGCGCTGTAATGTGCGCTCTGTAATGTGCGCTGTAATGTGCGCGCTGTAATGTGCGCTGTAATGTGCGCTCTGTAATGTGCGCTGTAATGTGCGCTGTAATGTGCGCGCTGTAATGTGCGCTCTGTAATGTGCGCTCTGTAATGTGCGCTGTAATGTGCGCTCTGTAATGTGCGCTGTAATGTGCGCTCTGTAATGTGCGCTGTAATGTGCGCGCTGTAATGTGCGCTGTAATGTGCGCTCTGTAATGTGCGCTGTAATGTGCGCTCTGTAATGTGCGCTCTGTAATGTGCGCTCTGTAATATTTTTGCTCTGTTGTACGGTCTTATGGCAGCACCATCTTTATGCATTTTTTTAGGGTGTGCCCCCCAAATATCTTGTTTAACCTTCCAAAGGGGACACCTCTCCAATGACGACAGTCTCAGAGGGGACATTCCTTCACTTCCTGTTTTGTCCCCACGATAGGAATTGAAAGGAAATCTCCATAGAATACTATGAAAAAAAAAAAAGAGAGAAAAAAAAGTTTGGTGGGAATTTTAACCACTTCCTGTCTGCCCCGGAGTCCCTTTAACCACTTCCTGTCTGCCCCGGAGTCCCTTTAACCACTTCCTGTCTGCCCTGGTGTCCTTTTAACTACTTTCTGCCTGCCCTGCAGTCCCTTTAACCACTTACTGCCTGCCCCTGAGGCCCTTTAACCACTTCTTGTCTGCCCCGGAGTCTCTTTAACCCTTTCCTGCCTGCCCTGCAGTCCCTTTAACCACTTACTGCCTGCCCCTGAGGCCCTTTAACCACTTCTTGTCTGCCCCGGAGTCTCTTTAACTACTTCCTGCCTGCCCCTGAGGCCCTTTAACCACTTCCTGTCTGGCCCTGAGGCCCTTTAACCACTTCCTGTCTGGCCCTGAGGCCCTTTAACCACTTCCTGCCTGCCCCTGAGGCCCTTTAACCACTTCCTGTCTGCCCCGGAGTCCCTTTAACCACTTCCTGCCTGCCCCTGAGGCCCTTTAACCATTTCCTGTCTGCCCCAGAGTCCCTTTAATCCCTTCCTGCCTGCCTCAGAGTCGCTTTAACCACTCCCTGCCTCTCCCGGAGGCCGGAGTCCCTTTAACCACTCCCTGCCTGCCCCGCTGTCCCTTTAACCACTCCCTGCCTGCCCCGGAGTCCCTTTAACCACTTCCTGCCTGCCCCGGAGTCCCTTTAACCACTTCCTGCCTGCCCCTGAGGCCCTTTAACCATTTCCTGTCTGCCCCAGAGTCCCTTTAATCCCTTCCTGCCTGCCTCAGAGTCGCTTTAACCACTCCCTGCCTCTCCCGGAGGCCGGAGTCCCTTTAACCACTCCCTGCCTGCCCCGCTGTCCCTTTAACCACTCCCTGCCTGCCCCGGAGTCCCTTTAACCACTTCCTGCCTGCCCCGGAGTCCCTTTAACCACTTCCTGCCTGCCCAGGAGTCCCTTTAACCACTCCTTGCCTGCCCCGGAGTCCCTTTAACCACTCCTTGCCTGCCCCGGATTCCCTTTAACCACTTCCTGCCTGCCCATGAGTCCCTTTAACCACTTCCTGCCTGCCCCGGAGTCCCTTTAACCACTTCTTGCCTGCTCCGGATTCCCTTTAATCCCTTCCTGCCTGCCCTGGAGTCCCTTTAACCACTTCCTGCCTGCCCCAGAGACCCTTTAACCACTCCCTGCCTGCCCCAGAGTCCCTTTAATCCCTTCCTGCCTGCCCCGGAGTCCCTTTAACCACTTCCTGCCTGCCCCGGAGTCCCTTTAACCACTTCCTGCCTGCCCCAGAGACCCTTTAACCACTTCCTGTCTGCCCAGGAGTCTCTTTAACCATTTCCTGCCTGCTCTGGAGTCCCTTTAACTACTTAAAGGGTTTGCCCTTTTCACGATCAGACCATTTTTTTCTGTTCAGCACTGCCCTATTTTAACTGGTAATTGCAATGCTGTACACAAATGAAATTGATATATTTTTTTTTTTTACACAAATAGAGCTTGCTCACACTGGGGGGTTTTTTTTTTACATTTTTTTTATTATACAACTAAAAAAAGACAATTTTTTTTTGAAAAAAACGATATTTTCTACTTTCTGTTATAAAACATATTTAATTAAATCAAATTTCTTCCTAAATTGATGCCAAAATTATTCTGCTACATGTCTTTTGGTTTAAAAAAATAAAAAAAAATTCCGATAAGTGTATAATAATTGGTTTGTCTGAAAGTTATAACGTCTACAATACCGTATATATATATATATATATAAAACACACACTATATTACCAAAAGTACACACGAACTTTAATGGCATCCCAGTCTTAGTCCGGAGGGATCAATATTGAGTTGGCCCTTTGCAGCTATAACAGCTTCACCTCTTCTGGGAAGGCCGACCACAAGGTTTAGGAGGGTGTCTAGATCAGTGATGGGGAACCTTGGCACTCCAGATCTTTTGGAACTACATTTCCCATGATGCTCTGGCACTCTGCAGTGTAGTTGAGCATCATGGGAAATGTAGTTCCAAAATATCTGGGGTGCCGAGGTTCACCATCACTGGTCTATGGGAATGTCTGACCATTCTTCCAGAAGCACATTTGTGAGGCCAGGCACTGATGTTGGACGAGAAGGCCTGGCTCGCAGTCTCAGCTCGAATTAATTGCAAAGGTGTTCTATCGGGTTGAGGTCAGGACTCTGTGCAGGCCAGTCAAGTTCCTCCACCCCAAAATCACTCATCCATGTCTTTATGGACCTTGCTTTGTGCACTGGTGGGCAGTAGGGTTGCCATCTGTCCGGGATTCACCCGGACAGTTCGGGTTTGGAACCATGCGTCCAGGTTTCAGACTGCCTGAAACCCGGATTCACATTATTCAGATTGGACTATGGCCTCCCAGCAAGGTTGCTGGCTGCAGTTGTCTAAGCTGAGAATGTCTGTTACACTCTCTTTCACACTGCCCAAAGCCAACACTAACAGTTCCCCCTACATACAGATGGGAGAGGAGAGAGGGCTTGATCTGCTCCTTTTCCTCCCTCTCCTACCCCTCTGTGTCTGCCCCACACTCCAATCCCCAGTGCTGTGCCTCAGAAAAGGGAAGTGGGAGGCTGGAAATTTGAAGTGCAGCAGCCTCAGATAGATCTGGGTGAGAGGTGCTGACTGCTAAGGGGTGAGTGAGCTCACCATCCATCCCTGTCTGTGACTGAAGTCTTCCCCTTCTATCTTCTGCCTCTGAGTGAGTACACTAAGATAAATCGGGGTTCTCAGAGCACCCTTTATAACACAGTTCCCCTTTACAACAGAGGCCACAGTGTTCCCCCTTACATCAGAGTCCTCTCTGTGCATCATAGTACTCAGTGTTCCCCTTAAATCAGGGTTCCCAGAGCATCCCTTATGTTAGAGTCCCCATAGTTCTCCCTTACATCAGAGTCTACAGAGTCCCACCTTACAGTGTAAGGGAACTCTGCGAGTTCAGATGTAAGAGCGGAACTCTGTGGACTCTGATGTAAAGGGGGACTCTTATGATTAAATTCATATGATTAGAAATGTTATTTAATTGCAAAATAAATGTATAGTTTATACTATAAAAAAAGTGCACCGCTAAAAAAAGTGTGCAGCTAAAGTGTTCGGGTTTGACGTGAAGAAAAGGTGGCGACCCTAGTGGGCAGTCATGTTGGAACAGGAAGGGGCCGTCCCCAAACTGTTCCCACAAAGTTGGGAGCATGAAATTGTCCAAAATGTCTTGGTATGCCGACGCCTTAAGAGTTCCCTTCACTGGAACTAAGGGGGTCAAACCCAACCAGGCCAGTCAAGTTCCTCCACCCTAAACTGGCTCATCCATGTCTTTATGGACCCTCATGAATGGGTTACATTGATAACAGCTGTGATTACTACTGTGTGCTGTGATTAGGGTCGCCACTTTTTCTGCAAGTCAAATCCGAACACTTTAGCGGCGCACAGCAATTTTTGTTTTTTAATAGTATAAACTATACATTATT
The DNA here is from genome assembly GCF_037356315.1 of Lithobates pipiens. Taxonomy (NCBI): domain Eukaryota; kingdom Metazoa; phylum Chordata; class Amphibia; order Anura; family Ranidae; genus Lithobates; species Lithobates pipiens. Next base: position 2,802,108 of record NW_027507764.1, read on the forward strand.
ATTTTTCTATTAAATAACATTTCTAATCATATGAAGTTTGATAACAAGAGCCCCCCTTTACATCAGAGTCCACAGAGTTCCCCTTTTACATCTGAATTCGCAGAGTTCCCTTTCACTGTAAGGGGGGACTCTGCAGACTCTGATGTAAGGGAGAACTCTGAGGACTCTAACATAAGGGATGCTCTGGGAACCCTGATTTAAGGGGGAACACTGAGAATGGAGAGGACTCTGATGTAAGGGGGGAATACTGTGGCCTCTGGTGTAAAGGGGAACTCTGATGTACGGGGTGCTCTGAGAACCCTGATTTACCTTAGTGTACTCACTCAGAGGCAGGAGAGACTTCATTCACAGACAGGGATGGATGGTGAGCTCACTCACCCCTTGGCAGTCAGCACCTCTCATCCAGATGCATCTGGAAGCCATAGTCTGGTGTGAATAAATTGTCAGAGTTTCAGGCAGTCTGAAACCTGGACGCATGATTCCAAACCCGAACTGTCCGGGTGAATCCTGGACAGGTAGCAACCCTAGCTGTGATTGTCCAACAGCTATCACATGGTACAGGGTGCTGTGATCGGCCCCAGGTGCCACGCGATAGCTGTGTAGACCAATCATAGCATCACAATACTAAGCACAGCTGTTGTAAATTAAACGCATTCATAACAATTGTGTGTACATTGCGATCATGTGATGCCCCGGCCCGGTGTACCATGGGGCCGCAATCGGACACAGCGGTCACGGGAGTGGCGCACTGCACGCCCCTTAGCTGGGATCGTACATGTACCTCATCAACCCTGACCGCGTGGCAGTAAACGCAATGTGGCCGGGGCGGCAAATGATTAAAAACATTTTATCGCCCATGGGGGGGGGGGGGGGGGGGGCGGGAAGGATCAGCGATTGTCTGACCACTGTGATTGGCTGTCCCTGTCCTGCCTACTGCCAACTGTTAGTCCCGATCGAGCTGAGAATGCACTTCCCATCTCAGGAACATTGGCCGCCCAGCGGCGCATATTTGCTGTATGCGCGGGGGGTGGGGGGTAAAAGCCCGCCCTTTTTGGCGCTGCGCACGTCACACGTGTTACGTGGGCGGCGACATGTTAAAGAACTCCGGATATGGATATCACGCCCTTTGCCCGGAGTTCGGCTTTAAACATGTAAGAAGAGACACCCCGCGTCCTCGCGATATTCTGATCACCGGGACCCGCCGCAGTATCACCGCCGGTCCCAACAGCCGGGAAACATTTCAGAACGCCTGACAGTTGTTTTAATGGAAAAGATAATGTTACTTTCTGATACAATTCTGCAGAGCCGTATCACTGCGTTTATTTTATCACGCGGCGCCGTTCTCCATGGACCGCTGGGCAGTAATGTTATCTTTTCTTTTCTTTTCTTTTTTTTTTTTTTTTTACCTAGTAGGCGATATTCTGATTGCCGACATCCCAAATCACATTTTAAATACTCCGGCAAAGTGTTCTAATAGGCGGAAAATGACAGCCGTATCTGTTATAACCGGATACATCGGGAGGTAATTCTACGAGCTCGCGGCTTTTTTCCGCTCATATCACATCCATCGCGACGCGGCCTCGAGACTCCATTGAAGATGGCAAAGTGAATGGCCGGGGAATATTGGTGCCTCTTTTATACGATGATGGATATCAAGGAGAGAGAGCGCCGCGCCGGGGGAATTAAAGGGAACCGTCACCTTCTTGTTTAAAAGAAATGCAAAAGTAAAACGCGGCGGCGGCGGCTGCTTAGAAAAAAAAAAAAAAGAAGAAACATTTGTAAAGCAATTGTATAATGTGTAGGGTGCACCCCATACTAGCACCACCATGAGATACTTACCTTCCTGCGGCGCGCTGATGCCCCGCAGACTAGGTTCCGGCGGGATCAGTCCGCCAGACAATCCGATCGTGTGTGTGTGGGCTAGTCCGATCGTTTTTCCGAAGAAAAAAAAAAAATCAGACGGACCTAGAAATAGAACGCGTTTCAAATCTGTCCGACGGACTCAATTTCCGACGGACTAAAAAAATCGGGAAAACCGTTCGTCCGTGTCCTGGTCCGACAGGGAACCAAATACGACGCGAGGGCAGCTATTGGCTACTGGCTATTGAACTTCCTCGTTTTTGTCCCCGTCTTACGTCATCACGTCCAAAACGAACGGACTTTCGAAACGGACTTAGCCCCCGTACACACGGTCGGAGAATCCGTCGGAATGCGTCCTATCGGACCGTTTTGTCGGATATTCCGACTGTGTGTGGTCTGCATCGGACTGATTCCGTCGGAATATCCGTCGGACCCAATTTTCCAACTTGTTGGAAATATTTTCCGACAAACTGGTCCGATTGGACATATTCCGATCATGTGTAGAGAATTCCGATCGGACCAAGTGCCACGCATGCTCAGATCAAATTCCTACATCAAAGCTATTGGCTACTAGCGTAAACGTAGTCCCGTCGTAACGAAATAACGGTCATCACGTTCTGAACGATCGGATTTTCCGACAACTTCGTCCGACCCGTGTGTATGCAACAGTTTCGGACACAATCCGTCGGACAAAATCCGACGGACAGAATCCGTCGGATTTGGTTGTCGGAATCTCCGACCCGTGTGCACAAAGGCTTAGTCCGCTCGTGTGTGTGTGGCCAAGTCCATTCCTTCGGGAAAGTTCTGTCGGAACTCCGCCCCCAGAAAGTCCGTCGGACCTAGTCTGCCGGAAAGTCCGCTCGTGTGTCACGCGGCACGAGAGAGCCGACATCTTCTTCTGGGTCTGCGCGCTCCGGCTGCACGATTGGCCCGGAGCCCGCGATGACGTCACTCCTGCGCATGTGTTTGTGGGGGGCCCTCGTTTTTTTTTTTTCCGGCACGAAGCTCTGAAGGTCCCGCAAAGGTACGCGTGACAAGGTGACGTAACTGGTTGCATTCAGGGTGAATAGCTCCTAAACGGTGCACATTAAGGCCCCTTTCACACGGGGGCGATGGGTGCGTCGGCGATAAAGCGCCGCTGTTTTTAGCGGCACTTGATTGCGGCGCTATTCGGCCACTAGCAGAGGGTGGGATTTGGCCCCCCCCCCCCCCACTAGCGACCGAGAAAGGGTTAAAAAAACAACTGGGAAAGGGTTAAAACCACCGCAAAGCGCTGCTGCAACAGCGCTATGCCGGCGGTATAGCCGCGCCGCCCCATTGATTTCAATGGGCGGGAGCGGTGGAGGAGGGGTATACACACACACCGCTCCTTCACCGCTCCAAAGATGCGGCTAGCAGGACTTTTTTTAGCGTCCTGCCAGCGCACCGCTCCAGTGTGAAAGCCCTCAGAGGAGCGGCTCTATCAGGGGGCTTTGCGGGCGCTATTTCTAGCGCTGTAGCGCCTGCAAAGCGCCCAAGTGTGAAAGGGGTCTTAAGGATTTTCTTTTTTATTTATTTTTTTTTAAAACTTTTTTTAACCACTTGCTGACCAGCCGCTGTCATTATAGTGCGGCAGGTCGGCTCGTTCTCGCAAATCGCAGTAGGTGAACGTTGGATCCTTAAAGAGCTATAGCAGGCGCGCGCGTGTGCCCGATGCACGGCGTGGGGGGAAGCTGTTGTGCGTGGCTGGCGGCCGCGATGTCTACCCGCGATCGCTCCACAGAGACCCAGAACGGGGATCTGTCAATGTAAACTGACAGGCGAGGAGAGAGAAATCGTCAGTTCCTAGTGATCAGGAACAGCGATCTCTCTCCTCCCCCCCCCACCCCACCACAGTTAGAAACACCTCCCAGGGAACACATTTAACCCCTTGATCTCCCCCCTAGTGTTAAACCCTTCCACGCCAGTGACATTTATATAGTAATCAGTGGCTATATTTATAGCACTGATCACCGTATAAATGTCAGTGGTCCCAAAGAAGTGTCAAAAGTGTCCGAACTGTCCGCCGCAATCCCGCTAAAAATCGCTGATCACCGCCATTACTAGTATAAGAAAGAAAAAATAATAATAAAAATGCCATAAATCTATCTCCTATTTTGTAGACGCTACGACTTTTGCGCAAACCAAATCACAATCACAGTAGTTTCTTTTTAGCGTTAGTTTATTGATTAGCAGCGCGCAACTACGTTTCTGTTTAACTTTTGCGCAAACCAATCAATATACGCTTTATTGTGATTTTTTTTTTTAGCAAAAATATGTAGAAAAATACATATCTGGCTTAAACTGATGAAGAAATATGTATATAAACAACGAGGGGGGAATTTTGGGACTTTAACCACTTTCAGACCGGACCATTTTGCTGGTCAAAGACCAGACCACTTTTTGCGATTCGGCACTGCGTCGCTTTAACTGACAATTGCGCGGTCGTGCGACGTGGCTCCCAAACAAAATTGACGTCCTTTTTTTCCCACAAATAGAGCTTTCTTTTGGTGGTATTTGATCACCCTTGCGGTTTTTATTTTTTGCGCTATAAACAAAAATAGAGCGACAATTTTGAAAAAAACGCATTATTTTTTACTTTTTGTTATAATAAATATCCCCCAAAAATATATAAAAAAAAAAATTTTTCCCTCAGTTTAGGCCGAAACGTATTCTTCTACATATTTTTGGTAAAAAAATCGCAATAAGCGATTATTGATTGGTTTGCGCAAAAGTTATAGCGTTTACAAAATAGGGATAGTTTTATAGCATTTTTATTAATAATTTTTTATAATTTTTTTTTTTTACTAGTAATGGCGGCGATCAGCGATTTTTATTGTGACTGCGACATTGTGGGAGACCCATCGGACATTTTTGACACATTTTTGGGACCATTGTCATTTGTACAGTAATCACTGCTATATAAATGCAGTGATTCCTGTGTAAATGACACTGGCAGTGAAGGGGTTAACCAGTGGGTGGCAGTGTAGGGGTTAAGTGTTCCTAGGGGTGTGTTACTAACTGTGGGGGGGGGGGTTGGGCTTTCATTTAGTGTACACTGATCTCTGCTCCAATCACATGGAGCAGAGATCAGCGTCACTAGTTGCTAGGCAGAATGGAGAAATGTTGTTTATACAGCATTTCCTCCATTCGGCCGCTCCGTGAGACGACCGCGGGGATGCCCGCGGCGATCGAGTCCGCGGGTCCCGCGACCGGACTCACGGGGGTCCCGACCAGCGCGGGAGTGCGCCGCCGGCGGCGCGGTCACGATGGCAGGGCGGCATCGAATATTGGACGTACCTGTACGCCAATATGCCTGCCCGTGCCATTCTGTCGACGTACATCGTCGTGCGCTGGTCGGGAAGTGGTTAAATAAAGAGAGAGTATGAGAGAGTGAAATGGATATGTGTATGAGAGTGTGAGTGCATAGGGTGTAAAGAGTGTGGGAATGAAAAGTGAGGTATGTGTTGGTGGTAATAGACAAGAAGGGATGACCAATTAACCATAAGCAAAGAATATGTAAGTAAGAATTGAGAGGAAGAAAAAAAGGGGGAGAGTAAACAAGTTATGTACCTGGATATCGATCCTGGAACAACAACCAGCAGACCAGACAGCTGGTGTGTTCAGACCCCGTGCAGAGACTAGCCTGACAAGCAGCTAGCTCCGAATGGGGTTTAAATATGCCGCCAACGCCATGTGCGTGAGGGGGAGGGGCCGCGCCCAACCCCGGTCATCAACCAGCGACAGTCGCGACAGTTGCGCCACCCCCCCTCTTAGAGACACGGAGAATAGAGAAACCAGAAACGCCGGCGTGGTGACGTCAAGACCAACGTCACACGCACGGCGTAGGTGACATGGCGCCGATGCGCAGAGTGGAGTCCACCCGAACCTCCCAATCAGAATGAAAAGCGAAGGAGGGGAGGACCCGCTGGCGCATCGCAGTACCCGCGAGAAAGGAAAGGACCAAGTACCGCTCAGACGCCCAATCGCCTCACACGGGGCACAATCGGCCGGCCAGTGGGTAGATGTCAGCTATTCTTGCATACTCACCACTCAACACACCACACTGCTTTGTGTTCATCATCCTTTTAAGTTTGTTGTTGTAGATTTATTTTCACTTTCACTTTTCTTAGTATCAACACCGTTTTTGTCCATACTTATAATTATCAATCTGTCCTCAGATTTCTTGGTTTCTACCACTACCAAATCTTCCACCATTTGGCACACCTTCTCATGCTGGTACACTCCTTCTGTGTCCCGGATATCGTATCCATTTATTTGCCGCCTCAGTTCCCGTGGAAGGAGTTTGTCCCTGGCCCGCCCAGCGCCCACCGCTGTGCGTTGCATTTGTCGCCTGGACTGGTGAGTCCGCCTTGGCCAAACTACCTATTCATAACACACTCTCATGAATTTATTATTTTTATCTACTGGTCAGTACATTATTCTTATAATTTCTATTTTATTCTTTATAGGAACTTTGTGGTAGCATCAGCTCCTCATGAGTGGGGAGACACCCACGAAACGCGTCGAGCTTTGTATTTTGATGCTCTAGTTACAATGTATACGAAACCACATTCATAAGTCCTTGACCATTTACTTTGAAGTTCTTGACCATTTATTACAAATTTTATTTTGTTTTTATCTATGGGATGTATATCTACCATGTGCATACATTTGTCGATGTCGGATATGCTATCATGGGCACCATTCTGCCACATTACTTCATTAATTTATTTATTACTGTCATGTGTAGTTATATACGTGGATACTATATATCAGTGGTCCCCAACCTTTTTGGCACCAAGGACCGGTTTTGTGGAAGAATATTTTTCCAAGGCCCGATGGGGGGGGGGAATCGCGATGTGGTGCGTTATCGGTTCAATCATCCTGATACCATTGCATAAATAATATTTAATGTCCCATTGCATGAATAATAATAAATGTCCCATTGCAGAAATAATATTTAATGTCCCATTGCATAAATAATATTTGATGTCCCATTGCATAAATAATATTTGATGTCCCATTGCAGAAATAATATTTGATGTCCCATTGCAGAAATAATGTTAAATGTCCCATTGCAGAAATAATATTTAATGTCCCATTGCAGCAATAATATTAGATGTCCCGTTGCAGAAATAATATTAAATGTCCCATTGCAGAAATAATATTTAATGTCCCATTGCATGAATAATAATAAATGTCCCATTGCAGAAATAATATTTAATGTCCCATTGCATAAATAATATTTGATGTCCCATTGCAGAAATAATATTTGATGTCCCATTGCAGAAATAATATTTAATGTCCCATTGCAGAAATAATATTTAATGTCCCATTGCAGAAAAAATATTTAATGTCCCATTGCAGAAATAATATTAATTTCCCATTATAAAAATATTAGGAGTGCAGAGTGCACTGTACTTACTGTTCCAGCATGGGAGTGAGGGGAGGAGCCGTTGGAGACTGCAGGAAAGTAAGTTCAGTGAGGGTGGGCGGGGAGAGATGAGGTCACACTCTCTCTCTCATTAGCCGGCGCTTCTCTGTGTAGCCAGCTTATGGTAGGGCGGGACAGCGGCGCGCCTGTGCGTAGCGCAGAGGGATGAGGTCATGTCTCTGCTTGTTCGGCCGCATCGCTGACAGTTTTCTCCGTCAGCTGCGAAGCTGACCTTAGCCGGCCGCGGCACGGGGGTTGATGATCTCGGACCTGACAGTGTCCTTGGAGCTGCGGCCCACCTAGAGAGGCGGTACGGCCCGGCTTTGGGCCGCGGCCCGGGGGTTGATGACCCCTGCTATATATTATGTCATATATTATGTTTATATTGTATTAATGTTTACACATATTATGAATTGGATTTATGTATAATGAGTAGTCTTTTATTGAACATTCAATTAAACAAATTAATATGGCTTAATGAAATATTTCTGTCTTTCACTATCCAAGTGCTTCATTTAAAGTCCCAAACTTCCCCCTTTTTTGAGCGTATCAATTACCGGGATGGAGGTACTTAATTGTACTTCATTTAAAGTCCCAAAATTCCCCCTTTTTTGAGCTGATGAAGAAATATGTTTTTTTTTTTTTTATATATTTTTTTATTTATTATAGCAAAAAAGTCAAATATATTGTTTTTTTATTTCAAAATTGTCGGTATTTTCTTTTGTGTTTATAGCACAAAAGATAAAAACCGCAGAGGTGATCAAGTACCACCAAAAAGAAAGCTCTATTTGTGGGGGGAAAAAAAAGGACGTCGCTTTTGTTTGGGCACAACGTCGCACGACCGCGCAATTGTCAGTTAAAGCGACGCAGTGCCGAATCGCAACAAAATGCCCCCCCCCCCCCCCCGGTCATTAAGGGGGAAAATCTTCCCGGTCCTAAGTTGAATAAATAACAAACATCTCTATACTTACCTGCTCTGTGCAATGGAATTGAACAGAGCGGCCCCCCCCTCTCTGTCCAGCGGCCGCTTATGGGAAGCCACTTCCCACGGGGACACTTGTGCGTGCTCGCTCCCATGCCCCACTGCTGCGTCCAATCAAAGCTCCGCCCCCTCTGCACTGGCTTTGATTGGCAGCAGTGGGAGCCAATGGATCCCGGGGGGCCCCAGCAAAGCCAGTGAGACACGGAAGTTGAGGAGAGAAAGGAGCTGTATACGTATACAGCGCTTGATTCCAATGAGGGTTCATGTAAGTAAAAGAGAGGGGGGGGAGGGGCCAAAAAACGATACCTAATAATTTTTTTCGCTGAATGCAAGGAAATGCATTCCGGTAAAAAAAATGTTTAGGCTTTAGAACCAGTTGAAGAAGTATAACCTCTTTATATTCTGCAGTATTATTATTTTTTTTTAATAATAATCCTTCCATTTTTATTACATACCTTATTTTAGACCTAGTGATGTCATCATTGGGTCTCTGTACTTCCCTAGCCAATTAGAGCCTCTTTTTTAGATTTACAAGTTAAAAACGTTTTTTTTTTTTTTTGCTAGAAAATTACTTAGAACCCCCAAACATTATACATCTATTTTTCTAACACCCTAGAGCAGTGATGGCGAACCTTGACACTCCAGATGTTTTGGAACTACATTTCCCATGATGCTCAACCACACTGCAGAGTCCTTGAGCATTGTGGGAAATGTAGTTCCAAAACATCAGGGGTGCCAAGGTTCGCCATCCCTGCCCTAGAGAATAAAATTAGCGCTCGTTGCAATACTTTCTGTCACACCGTATTTGCACAGCGGTCTTACAGGCGCACTTTTTTTTGGAAAAAATACACTTTTTTTATTTTTTATTTTTTTTATTAAAAAATAAGGCAGCAGTAAAGTTAGCCCAATTTTTTTGTTTAACCCTTTCATGACTAAGCCTATTTTTGGCATTTGGAGTTTACAAGTGAAAATCCTTATTTTTTGCTAGAAAATTACTTGGAACCCCCAAACATTATATATATATTTTTTTAGCAGAGATTCTAGAGAATAAAACGGCGATTGTTGCAATATTTTATGTCACACGGTATTTGCGCAGCGGTGTTTTAAATGCAACTTTTTGGGAAAAGGGACACTTTCATGAATTAAAAAAAAAAAAAAACAGTAAAATTATCCCATTTTTTTTTTTTGCATAATGTGAAAGATAATGTTACGCCGAGTAAATAGATACCAAACATGTCACACTTTATAATCGCGCGCACTCGTGGATTGACAACAAACTACGGTACCTAAAAATCTCAATAGGCGACGATTTTAAAAAAATGTAACGGTTACCAGGTTAGCGTTACAGAGGAGGTCTAGTGCTAGAATTATTGCTCTCGCTCTGACGATCGCGGCGATACCTCACATGTGTGATTTGAACACCGTTTACATACACGGGCACGACTTCTGTATGCGTTTTCTTTGCTTCACGAGCTCGCGGGGACGGCGGGCGCTTTAAAAAATTTTTTATTTTTTTTTTATTTATTTTATTTATTTTAAAATTACTAAATTGTTTTAAATAAAAAAATTTGATCACTTTTATTGCTGTCACAAGGAATGTAAACATCCCTTGTGACCGTAATAGGTGGTGACAGGTACTCTTTATGGAGGGATCGGGGGTCTAAAAGACCCCCCACCCCTCCTTTACACTTCAATGTATTCAGATCGCCGAAAACTGCGATTCTGAATACCGTATATTTTTTTAAAACCGGCGCCATTGGCAGCCGAGTAAACGGGAAGTGACGTCATGACGTCGCTTCCGTGTTTACTATGAGGAGACTGGAACGAAGCTGATTACGGCGTCATTCCAGTTCCTCCCCAGCAGCCGGAGGCAGCGGATGGGGAATCGGTGCTCCCGATCGAGCGGGAGCACTGGTAACAGCGGCGGGAGGCGGCATAACAGCCGAGCGGCTTTTAGCTGCATCGGTTGTTATGGCTGGATAGCCGATCGCCTGCTGAAAAAAATGGTACCGGGATGATGCCTGCAGGTGCGGGCATCATTCCGGTATACCCCCCGGAAGCCGAGTACGCACATCTGCGTACGCTCGGCGGGAAGGGGTTAATGTTGGGAAAGATAATGTTACGCCGAGTACATTGATACCCGACATGTCACGCTTCAAAATTGCAGCCCGCTCGTGGAATGGCGATGAAGTTTTACCCTTAAAAATCTCCATAGGCGACGTTTAAAAAATTCTACAGGTTGCATGTTTTGAGTTACAGAGGAGGTCTAGGGCTAGAATTATTGCTCTCGTTCTACCGATCGCGGCGATACATCATATGTGTGGTTTTCATATGCGGGCGCTGCTCACGTATGCATTCGCACACAAGTTTGACGGGAAGGGGCATGTTTAAAAAAAAAAAAAATTCTTATTTATTTGACCTTTTATTTTTACACTGTTTTTAAAAAAAAAAAATCGTGTCACTTTTATTCCTATTACAAGGAATGTAATAGAAAAAAAGCATGACAGGACCTCTTAAATATGAGATCTGGGGGGGTCAAAAAGACCCCAGATCTCATATTTACACAAAAATGCAATAAAAAAATAAAAAATAAAGAAATTTGTCATTTTAAAAAAGAATTTAATGGCCCTTTAACGGGTATGGGCGGAAGTAAAGTTTTGACGTCGCTTCTGCCCTGCAATGTCATGGAGACGGGAGGGGGGTCATCTTCCCCTCACTCGTCTCCATGCCAAGGAAGGCACAACATCCGATCGCCTCCACCGCTGCCGACGGCTCCGGTAAGCGGAGGAGGGCACCGGAGTCAGGCGGAAGGGGGCCGCTCTCCTGCCGCCGATAAAAGTGATCTTGCGGCGCATCTACCGCAGAGACCAGTTTTGTCTTGAAGCGGACCGCCGGCCAAACAAGAGGATACCGAGGTTATGGCAGCTAGCTGCTGCCATAACAACAATATCCTCCTTCAATTTAAGGACGTACAGTGGTGTGAAAAAGTGTTTGCCCCCTTCCTCATTTCCTGTTCCTTTGCATGTTTGTCACACTTAAGTGTTTCGGAACATCAAACCAATTTAAACAATAGTCAAGGACAACACAAGTAAACACAAAATGCAATTTGTAAATGAAGGTGTTTATTATTAAAGGTGAAAAAAAATCCAAACCATCATGGCCCTGTGTGAAAAAGTGATTGCCCCCCTTGTTAAAACATACTATAACTGTGGTTGTCCACACCTGAGTTCAATTTCTCTAGCCACACCCAGGCCTGATTATTGCCACACCTGTTCACAATCAAGGCATCACTTAAATAGGAGCTGCTTGACACAGTAAGGTCCACCAGAAGATCCTTAAAAGCTACACATCATGCCGAGACCCAAAGAAATTCAGGAACAATTGAGAAAGAAAGTAATTGAGATCTATCAGTCTGGAAAGGGTTATAAAGCCATTTCCAAAGCTTTGGGAATCCAGCGAACCACAGTGAGAGCCATTATCCACAAATGGCGAAGACATGGAACAGTGGTGAACCTTCCCAGGAGTGGCCGGCCGCCCAAAATTACCCCAAGAGCGCAGCGACGACTCATCCAAGAGGTCACAAAAGACCCCACAACAACGTCCAAGGAACTGCAGGCCTCACTTGCCTCAGTTAAGGTCAGCGTTCATGCCTCCACCATCAGGAAAAGACTGGGCAAAAATGGCCTGCATGGCAGAGTTCCAAGGAGAAAACCACTGCTGAGCAAAAAGAACATCAAAGCTCGTCTCAATTTCTCCACAACACATCTTGATGATCCCCAAGACTTTTGGGACAACATTCTGTGGAGCGATGAGACAAAAGTGGAACTCTTTGGAAGGTGTGTGTCCAAGTATATCTGGCGTAGAAGGAACACTGCATTTCATAAAAAGAACATTATACCAACAGTAAAATATGGTGGTGGTAGTGTGATGGTCTGGGGCTGTTTTGCTGCTTCAGGACCTGGAAGACTTGCCGTGATAAAAGGAACTATGAATTCTGCTGTCTACCAAGAGATCCTGAAGGAGAATGTCCGACCATCTGTTCGTGTACTCAAGCTGAAACAAACTTGGGTTCTGCAGCAGGACAATGATCCTAAACACACCAGCAACTCCACCACCGAATGGCTGAAGAAAAACAAAATGAAGACTTTGGAGTGGCCTAGCCAAAGTCCTGACCTGAATCCTATTGAGATGTTGTGGTATGACCTTAAAAAGGCCGTTCATGCTCGAAAACCCTCTAATGTAACTGAATTAGGACAATTCTGCAAAGATGAGTGGGCCAAAATTCCTCCAGGACGCTGTAAAAGCCTCATTGCACGTTATCGCAAACGCTTGGTTGCAGTTGTTGCTGCTAAGGGTGGCCCAACCAGTTATTAGGTTTAGGGGGCAATCACTTTTTCACACAGGGCCATGATGGTTTGGATTTTTTTTCACCTTTAATAATAAACACCTTCATTTACAAATTGCATTTTGTGTTTACTTGTGTTGTCCTTGACTATTGTTTAAATTGGTTTGATGTTCCGAAACACTTAAGTGTGACAAACATGCAAAGGAACAGGAAATGAGGAAGGGGGCAAACACTTTTTCACATCACTGTATATCGGCGTGCGGCGGTCCGGAAGTGGCTAGGCAATGTAGTCAGATAATAGCTGCCGGGCCTACAAACATCACAGCACCCTACCTCAGTACCCTTCTCAAGAGCCCTCAGTCCCGATGCAGACAGTGGGCTGGCTCTATGGGAAAGGTTATGCAAATATCAAACTGTCTTAATGGGTGGGTGTCTGTCTGGAGGAGTGGCCTATACAGGCTGTTTTTGCTAGGCAACGCCCACATTTGACACTGAGATGTCACAAAAATGACCTCCTGTGTTCACTAAGCAGCAGAGCATACACTCGGCCTGGGCAGCCATGGGGGGGACAGCCCATACACATGTAGGGGGCCCGGGTGTCCCAAGGTGTCTCTTTGCTATATGGGGCATCTCCTTGCTATATGGGGATGTCCTTGATGGATTGGACCATCTCTTAGGTGGACTGGAATGTCCCTTTGCTGAATATATGCAAATGTCTCTTTGCTGGATGGGGATGTCTCATTTCTGATAAATATGGGGCTCTCTCTTTGCTGAATTGGGATGTCTCTTTGCTGAATATATGGGGATGTCTCTTTGCTGGATTGGGATGTCTCTTTGCTGAATTTATGTGAATGTCTCTATGCTGGGTTGGGATGTCTCTTTGCCTGATTGAAATGTATTTTTGCTGGATTGGACTGTTTCTTTGAATATATGGGTCTGTCTCTTTGCTGGATTAGGATATCTCTTTGCTGGGTTGGGCCATCTCTTTTGCTGAATATATGGGCATGTCTCTTTTAATGGATTGGATTTATTTTCATATATGCACTGAACGACTCGGTGGGGTGGCCAGTGGGCGGTCCCTGGGGAATGTTAATGGTCAGGTCCAGGGGGCCCAGGCCTAAAGCTGTGTAAAGGGCCCAAAAATTTCTGGTGGCTGCCCTGCACTCGGCATGGAACTCGGAATGTGGTGGAGATCACTGTAGTAGTGGTGTAGTAGTGGTGCCTACTACAGTTATTTCTGGCTTCCATGGGGACCTCACAGGTATGGCACATACATACTTTTATTGCCCCAAGCTGGACCAATGGAACTAAATAAAAATTTCCACACCTAAACTATATATTAAAAAAGGTTAAAAGCAAGAACTCATCTGAATTTAGCCTTAGTCTCCTTTCCATAGGGACATGCTCTGGAAAGCAGGGCTTGTACAAGTACAACAGGGTGGATATGTTGCAGAGTCTAGGTCAGCCTTTCTCAACCTTTTCAACACAGAGGAACCCTTAAAATAGTTCTCCGGTCTCGGGAACCCCCTGCTAAAAATTTGAAATATACAACTCATGATACAATAGTGTGATGGTCAGTGGGAAGAATGGTCCTTACACTTGTGGTCATTGGGAAGAATTACCCCCTTACAGATAGCTAAAAAGATCAATGGTGTCGGTGGGAACTTATCCGAGAGGCAAAAATTGCCCAATGCTGAAGGAACCCCTAGCAACCTCTGGAGGAACCCTAGTTGAGAATCATTGGTCTAGGTGAAGCCAGGCTGGGTTGCCTTGAGGGAGTCCAGAAAAGAAAGAGCTGTCCTCACAGAGCAAAACCCCTGAGGGCCCCATGCTTAGGGACTCTCATGGGCCATGGCGTATCACCTGAGTCAGGCTCAAAGGGGTTATCGAGCGTAAGTGCTCCACCACTACACAATGCCACTAATCACTACCCTCTACATGTAGATGCATTGGCTGGTTCTGTGTGTGGAACCAAGTTGGGCTACAAGCCAGGTAGGGAGTCCAGAAAAGGGGGTCCCATGCCTGAGGACTCTCATGGGCCATGGGGCAACAACCGAGCACACAATGTCGTTATTTCCTACACTCTACATGTATATACGATAGCGGTTTTGGGTGTGGGGTTCCAGGTTGTGTTAAAGCCAGGTAGGGAGTCTGGAAAAGAAAGAAATACCAATGAGCTGTCCTCAGAGAGAAGAACCCTGAGGGCCCCATGCTTAAGGACTCTAATGGGCCTCCACTTGAGCCAGGCTGAAAGAGATTAACACGCTTGCATGCTCCACTGCTACACTATGTTGCCAATCCCTACCTTTTACATGTATATGCAGCAGCGTTTCTGTGTGCGGGGCTCCAAGTTGGGTTAAAACCAGGTAGGGAGCTTGGAAAAGAAAGAGCTATCAAGGAGCATTCCTCAGAAAGCAGAGACCCTTTAGGGACTCTCATGGGTCATCACCAGGTTTGAAGGGATTAACCAGCGTACCTGCTCCACCACTACAAAATGCAGCTAATCCCAAACCTCTACCTGTATATGCACTATGGGGGTTCTGTGTATGGGGTTTCAAGTTGGGTTAAGGTCAGAAAGGGAGTCCATAAAAGAAAAAAACAACAGCGAGACATCCTCAAAGAGCAGGACACTGAGGGACCCATTCTTGAGGACTCTCATTGGCCATGTGGAAACACCTGAGCCAGGCTTAGCGACATTAACACATGTATACGCTCCACAACGTCACAAATCCCTACCCTCTACATCAGTGGTCCCCAACCTTTTTGGCACCAAGGACCGGTTTTGTGGAAGAATATTTTTCCAAGGCCCGATGGGGGGGGGGAATCGCGATGTGGTGCGTTATCGGTTCAATCATCCTGATACCATTGCATAAATAATATTTAATGTCCCATTGCATGAATAATAATAAATGTCCCATTGCAGAAATAATATTTAATGTCCCATTGCATAAATAATATTTGATGTCCCATTGCATAAATAATATTTGATGTCCCATTGCAGAAATAATATTTAATGTCCCATTGCATAAATAATATTTGATGTCCCATTGCAGAAATAATATTTGATGTCCCATTGCAGAAATAATGTTAAATGTCCCATTGCAGAAATAATATTTAATGTCCCATTGCAGAAAAAATATTTAATGTCCCATTGCAGAAATAATATTAATTTCCCATTATAAAAATATTAGGAGTGCAGAGTGCACTGTACTTACTGTTCCAGCATGGGAGTGAGGGGAGGAGCCGTTGGAGACTGCAGGAAAGTAAGTTCAGTGAGGGTGGGCGGGGAGAGATGAGGTCACACTCTCTCTCTCATTAGCCGGCGCTTCTCTGTGTAGCCAGCTTATGGTAGGGCGGGACAGCGGCGCGCCTGTGCGTAGCGCAGAGGGATGAGGTCATGTCTCTGCTTGTTCGGCCGCATCGCTGACAGTTTTCTCCGTCAGCTGCGAAGCTGACCTTAGCCGGCCGCGGCACGGGGGTTGATGATCTCGGACCTGACAGTGTCCTTGGAGCTGCGGCCCACCTAGAGAGGCGGTACGGCCCGGCTTTGGGCCGCGGCCCGGGGGTTGATGACCCCTGCTCTACATGTATATGTACTAGAAGTTCTGGGTGTGGGGTTCCAGGTTGAGCAACGGCCAGGTAGAGAGCCTTCCACAGAGAGAAGAACCCTGAGGGTCCTAGGCTTGAGAACTCTCAAGGATCATTGGGCAACAACATCTGAACACATAATGCCACTAATTCCTACCCTCTACATCAGGCTTTCTGAACCTTTTATCCCTAGAGGAACCCCAAAAATAATTTTCATGTCTCGAGGAACCCTTATTAAAACCAAATCATCAGGGCTGAATAGGAACAATGCTCCTTACATTGGTGGTCAATAGGAAGAATGCCACCCTTAAAGTGCTGTTCAGAATGCCACCCTTAAAGTGCTGTTCAGAATGCCACCCTTAAAGACAGCTAAAAAGATATTTGGTGTCATGCTGTTGGCTTTGCTAAGTGATGCTGAACCTTGAACTCTGTAGACATCATCAAATAGGTGGTTCATCAGCCACAGCTCAAGGAACCCTTTGCAACCTCTGGAGGAACCCCAGGGTTCCACGGAACCCTGGTTGAGAATGGATGCTCTACATGTATATGCAGGAGCTGTTCTGTGTTTGGGGTTCTAAGTTGGGCTACAGCCAGGTAGGGAGCCTGGAAAAGAAGGAGCTAAGAGCGAGCCTTCCTCTGAGAGCAGAACCCTGAGGGTCCCATGCTTAAGGACTCTCATGGGTCATGAGGCAACACCTGAGCAAGGCTTGAAGGGGTTAACAAGCATACGTGCACCACCACTACAAAATGCAACCAACCCCTACGGGTTTTCAAGTTGGGCTGAGGCCAAATAGGGAGTTCATAAAAGAAAGAGCTAACAGTGAGACTTCCTCAGAGAGCAGCACCCTGAGGGCCCCATGCTTAGGGGCTCTCAGGGGCCATGGGGCAACACCTGAGCCAGGCTCAGAGAGGTTACCAAGTGTATATGCTCCATAATGCCGCTAATCTGTAACCTCTACATGTATATGCACTAGCAGGTTCTGTGTGTGGGGATTCAAGTTGGGTTAAGGCCAGATAGGGGGGTTCCTACAAGAAAGGGCTAACAGTGAGACTTCCTCAGAGAGCAGAACCCTGTGGGCCCCATTCTTGAGAATTCTCATGGGCCACAGAGCAACCCCTGAGCCAGGCTCAGAGGGGTTAACAAGAATATATGCTCCTCGATGCGGCTAATCCCCACCCTCTCCAGTGCATGTATATACAGCAGCGGTTTTATGTGTGGGGTTCCAGGTTGGGCTACAGCCAGGTAGGGAGTCTGGAAAAGAAAGAGCTAATAATAAACCGTCCCCACAGTGCAGAACCCAGAGGGCAACATGCTTAGGGACTCTCATGGGGCAACACCTGAACCAGGCTCAAAGGGGTTGGTTATCAAGCATACGTGTTCCTCACTACCCAATGCCACTAATCCCTGCCCTCCACACGTAGATGCACTAGCGGGTTTTGTGTGTGGGGGTTCAGGTGGAGCCAAGATTGCGACCCAATGGAGCCACTCATATACACTATATTGCCAAAAGTATCGGGACGCCTACCTTTACATGCTCGTGAACTTTAATGGTATCCCGTTCTTAGTCCGTAGGGTTCACTATTGAGTTGGCCCACCCTTTGCAGCTATAACAGTTTCAACTCTTTTGGGAAGGCCGTCCACAAGGTTTAGGAGGGTGTCTATGGGAATGTTTGACCATTCTTCCAGAAGAGCATTTGGTTCAAGTCAGAACTCTGTGCAGGCCAGCCAAGTTCCTCCACCCCAAACTCACTCATCCATGTTTTTATGGACTTTGCTTTGTGCACTGGTCCAAATCATTTGGTGAAGGGGGGGTTATGGTGTGGGGGTTGTTTTTCAGGGGTTGGGCTTGGCCCCTTAGTTCCAGTGAAGGGAACTCTTAAGGCGTCAGCATACCAAGACATTTTGGACAATTTCATGCTCCCAACTTTGTGGGAACAGTTTGTCCCCTTCCTGTTCCAACATGACTGCCCACCAGTGCACAAAGCAAGGTCCATAAAGACATGGATGAGCGAGTTTGGGGTGCATGAACTTGACTGACCATTCTTACAGAAGAGCATTTGTGAGGTCAGGCCCCGATGTTGGACGAGAAGGCCCGGCTCACATTCTCCACTCTAATTCATCCCAAAGGTGTTCTATCAGGTTGAGGTCAGGGCAGTCAAGATCCTCCACCCCAAATTCACTCATCCATGTCTTTATGGACATTGCTTTGTGCACTGGTGCACAGTTTGTTGGAACAGGAAGGGGTCGTCCCCAAACTGTTTCCACAAAGTTGGGAGCATAAAATGTCTTGGTATGTTGGTGCCTTAAGAGTTCCCTTCACTGGAACCAAGGGGCCAAGCCCAACCCCTGGAAAAACAACCCCCACACAACCCCCTCCACCAAATAATTTGGACCAGTGCACAAAGCAAAGTCTATAGAGACATGGATGAGCGAGTTTGGGGAGGAGGATCTTGACTGTCCTGACCTCAAAGGGGTTGTAAAGGTTGATTTTCTATTTTCTAAATAGGTTCCTTTAAGCTAGTGCATTGTTGGTTTGCTTATCTTTTCCTTCGATTTCCCTTCTAAATGTTTTTTTTTCTTTGTCTGAATTTCTTACTTCCTGTTCCTCCTCAGTAAAATGTTCAGTAAGCTGTTCTGGCTGACTAACCACCGCTCAGATGATGGTGTGAAGTTTACTGAGGAGAAACAGGAAGTGAGATATTCAGACAAAGAGAAAAAAAAACATTTAGAAGGGAAATCGAAGGAAAAGGTAAGTGAACCAACAATGCACTAGCTTAAAGGAACCTATTTAGAAAATAAAAAATCAACCTTTACAACCCCTTCAACCCCATAGAACACCTTTGTGATCATTTATAGCGGAGACTGCAAGCCAGGCCTTCTTGTCCACATTAGTGCCTGACCTCACAAATGTTCTTCTGGAAGAATGGTCAAACATTCCCATAGACACCCTCCTAAACCTTGTGGACGGCCTTCCCAGAAGAGGTGAAGCTGTTATAGATTGGCCACAGATTGACCCCCTTTTGGTTCATCCCATTGATTCTATCAGGTAACTTTTTTAAGATCATTCATTTATATATATATTCTGAGAAATCGCTATATTTGCCATTTCTAACAGGAATACTATTCCAAATATATTATAGTTTTTCTGATTATTTTTATCACTAAATTTAGATTCTTTAAAGAGTCTCTCTGCAAGTAATTAAGGTCCGGACATTTCCCATTCATTTATTACTGAGGCTTCCCATTCCGTTGTTATCTTATTCGGTTATCATTGATTGAATTATTTTCTGAATTCATAGCAGGTGAGTGTTGGATCTTCCAGCCCTTTGATCTCTAATGACCCAGATGTCCTAATTATTGTATATATATATATATTATTTTTTGCTTTTTTGTATTAACCACTTGCCGCCCGCCCTATAGGCAATTGACGGCGGCAAAGTGGTTTGATAATCCTGACCGGACGTCATATGACGTGATCAGGATTATGAGCCGCTGCGCTCCCCCGGGGGCGCGCATCGCGGCGATCGTTGTTGCGGGGGGGGTCAGTCTGACACCTGGCAACTACGATCTCGGTAAAGAGTCTCCGACGGAGACTCTTTACCATGTGATCAGCCGTGTCCAATCACGGCTGATCACAGTGTAAATGGGAAGAGCCGGTGATCGGCTTTCCCTCACTCGCGTCTGTCAGATGCGAGTAGAGGAGTGCCGATCGGCTGCTCCTCTGACAGGGGGGGTCTGTGCTGATCGATTATCAGCACAGCCCCCCCCGAGGATGCCCTCACTGGACCACCAGGGACGCCACCAGACCACCAGGGAAAAGGTAATAAAAGTCATAATCCTCCCTAGACCACCAGGGATGCCAGTCAGCACAATGGGTGCCAATCAGTGCCCATAATGGATGCCAATCAGTGCCCACAATGGGCATCACTGATTGGCATGCATTATTGTTTGGCACTGATTGGCATCCATTACTATAGTATAACACCGATGCCGCCTATGAGTGCCCACCTGTGCCGCCTATGAGTGCCCACCTGTGCCGCCTATGAGTGCCCACCTGTGCCGCCTATCCATGCCCACCTGTGCCGCCTATCCATGCCCACCTGTGCCGCCTATCCATGCCCATCCGTGCCCATCCCTGCCGCCCATCCGTGCCAGCTATCAGTGCCAATTTGTGCCACCTATCAGTGTCCGTCCGTGTCGCCCATCCGTGTCGCCCATCAGTGCTGCCTATCAGTGCCACTTCATTGGTGCCACATTGGTGCCCATCAGTGCCGCCTTATCAGTGCCCATCAGTGTAGCCCCATCAGTGCCCATCAGTGAAGGAGAAAACGTACTTATTTACAAAGTTTTGAAACTGAAACAAAAAAAAACATTTTTTTTTTTCAAAATTTTCGGTATTTTTTTATTTGTAGCGCAAGAAATAAAAACCGTAGAGGTGATCAAATACCACCAAAAGAAAGCTCTATTTGTGGGAAAAAAATGATAAAAATTTCATTTGGGTACAGTCTAGCACGACCGCGCAATTGTCATTCAAAGTGCGACAGCGCTGAAAGCTGAAAATTGGTCTGGGCAGGAAGGTGTTTAAGTGCCCCCCCCCCGGTATTGAAGTGGTTAATCATGTCTACGTTTCTTTTTTTTTGGAAACAATGTTTGTAACATTCCATATGCACCATATATCTAATTTCTCCTATGTGTCTATCCATACAGCATTAATAAGGTCATTGATATTTAAAGCTCCTGAAGAAACTCGTTCATGAGTGAAACATGTTGAGCATCATATCATATTGACTGAGTTCAAAAATTATTCTTCAAAATCATCGTGTACTGGATGGATTTGTATATATTATGGTGTCTTTTTTAGCAAAATCTGTTAATTTTTTGCTTTGTTTGTAATACATTTCTAAGATTTTTTTTTTTTATCTATAGTCTATTGTGTTTGATCCCTACGTGGTTCCTTCCATATTATGTAATTATCGATACCGTTAAAAGTCCCGTGAGGTTGGTTACCTCTTCCCTTGTTCTACATTTAACATTAAATATTTGGGATGTGGTATCGTTTGTTTTGGTGGCTTCACCTCGTTATTTAACCACTTGCTTACTGGGCACTTAAACCCCCCTCCTGCCCAGACCAATTTTCAGCTTTCAGCGCTGATGCACTTTGAATGACAATTACGCGGTCATACAACACTGTACCCAAATGACATTTTTATCATTTTTTCCCACAAGTAGAGCTTTCTTTTGGTGGTATTTAATTACAGCTCGGAGTTTTATTTTTTGCTAAACAAACAAAAAAAGATGCAAAAAATAAATAAATCATGTTTTAATTGTTTGTTATAAAATTTTGCAAACGGGTCATTTTTCTCCTTCATTGAAGTGCGCTGATGAGGCGGCACTGATAGGCTGCACTGGTGGGCACTGATGGGCTGCACTGGTGGGCACTGATGGGCTGCACTGGTGGGCACTGATGGGCTGCATTGGTGGGCACTGATAGGCATAGTTAAGGCGGCACTAATAGGCACAGATAAGGCGGCACTAATGGGCACAGATAAGGCGGCACTGATGGGCAAAGATGGGCACAGATAAGATGGCACGGATGGGTGGCACTAAGGGGCACTGATAGGTACCACTGATAGATGGGACTGATGGGCACTGATAGGTGGCACTGATAGGTGGCACTGCTGGACACTGATGGGCAGCACTGCTGGGCACTGATGGGCACTGGTAGATGACACTGATGAGCACGGATATGTGGCACTGGGGTGCAGCACCTTTGTTGAGGCAGATTGTGGGCACTGCTGGGTGGCACTGTGGGCACTGCTGGGTGGCACTGTGGGCACTGCTGGGTGGCACTGATGGGGGGCACTTATTTTTTATCATCTTTATTGATGAGGGGGCAGGTGGGCACTGGCAGGGGGCAGGTGGGCACTGGCAGGGCTAGCCGTGATCGGGACTGATGTCCCGATCACGGCCGCCGGTGATCGGCTTTTTTTTTTCTCCTCGTGCTGTCAGCGCGAGGAGGAATAATAGCCGATTACCGGCTCCGTTATATCACATGATCAGCTGTCATTGGCTGACAGCTGATCACGTGATAAGGGGTCGGGATCGACCCCTTGCTCTGATCAGTGATCAGGCGAGTCTCATAGACTCGCCGATCACAGAGCGCGCCGCGCGCACCCCTCAGGGGGCGCGCAGGCCACTCGTGCACGGGACGACGTCAATAGACGTAGTCCCGGCAAAGGAGATCCGCGCTGTAGCCGTCATTCAGCTATAGCGCGGATCTCAAGTGGTTAAAAAAAGTGAAGCTGTTATAGCTGCAAAGAGCGGAGCCAACTCAATATGGACTGAGACTGGGATGTCATTAAAGTTCATGTGTGTGTGTAAAGGTAGGTGTCCCAATATTTTTGAGAATATAGTGTCGATTCAGAAGGATCTACTCAAACGTTTGGAATATTATGTATGCACTGCTTCCTTTTCACGCACGTCTACCTACACATTGCTGATATGTTTATTAGATCGTTTTGCATATTTCACAGTCCCGTATTCCAGGTTTCTAGGTCAAGTAGAACCTCCTGCAGCATGTTTGTTTTTGTTTTCGGCTTTTATCAATTCTGGACGTTTCTCGGTTATAAAATTGTCCTATTCACCGTCGGCAAAACCAGATCTAAATGTTGATTATTTCTTTCACTTTTTCTGCTCTTATTTCTCCCCCCCCCCCCCCCCCCCCCGCTTGACCCACAAAGAATAGAAGCAGCACAGCAGGCCCCATTGTATTCCCAGCAGTCCCAGCTCTCGCAGTGAGGCCTAATCTTGTGTGATTGTGTTGGCTCTTCGCTGAGTTATGTGCCGGGAACTTCCTTTGTGTAGTAAATAGCTGCGACTTACATTCAGGTGACTCCGCCACGCTGAATAATGGGGTCGAGTGGTTACATATCTGCCTTTGGGAGCTCGGTGAAAAATGACATACTTTATGCTACAGCATCCAAAAAATACCAAAAGCACTACATAAAGTGATAAAGTTCTGAGGTAGTCTAGGGTTGCCACCTGTCCAGGATTCACCCGGACAGTTCGGGTTTGGAACCATGCGTCCGGGTTTTAAACTGCCTGAAACCCGGACACATTATTCAGACTGGACTATGGCTTCCCAGCAGGGTTGCTGGTTGCAGTTGTCTAAGCTGAGAGTGACTGTTACATTCTTTCACGCTGCCCAAAGCCACCACTAACAACCCCCCCCCAAACACACACACAGACGGGAGAGGAGAGATGGCTCAATCTGCACCTCTCCCCCCAACCCCCAAACCCCCCCTCTGTGTCTGCCCACACTCCAATCCCCGGCACTGTACTTCAGAAAAGGAAAGTGGGGGCTGGAAATTTGAAGTCCAGTGGTCTCAGATACATCTGGATCAGAGGTGCTGATTGCCAAGGGGTGAGTGAGCTCACCATCCATCCCGGTCTGTGACTGAAGTCTCCCCCCTTCTCTCTCCTGCCTCTGAGAGAGTACACTAAAGGTATATCAGGGTTCTCAGAGCACCCCTTACATCAGATTTCCCCTTTACACCAGAGGCCACAGTGTTTCCACTCCATACATCAGAGTTCTCAGTGTTCCTCCTTAAATCCAGGTTCCCCGAGGATCCCTTATGTCAGAGTCTCCAGAGTTCTCCTTTCCATCAGAGTCTGCAGAGACCCCCCCTTACAGTAAAGGGGGACTCTTGTTATTAATTGCATTTGATTAGAAATGTTATTTAATAGCAAAATATATAAATATAGTTTATAATATTAAAAAAAATATATATTTGCTGTGTGCCGATAAAGTGTTTTCGGGTTTGACTTGAAGAAAAGGTGGCAACCCTAAGGTAGTCATGAAGGGCCACAAGGGATGAGCGGGTAGGTGTTAGTGGAGCCAGGGCCGTCTTTAAGGCAGGGCAAAAGGGGCAGCTGCCCTGGGCCCTGTCATTGTTGTGGGGGCCCAAAGCAGCTGCCTCATACTTGCCAACTATCCCAGTTTACATTCCCTTGTCCCTTGAGGTTTTAGTCCCGTGCTGTGTCCTGATAGCTGCTGCCCAGCTCTGACCTATTGTTGTGTACAGATGACTCACCTGCAGACCCTGTGTTTACATGTAAATAACCGGCATTCATATGTAAATAGCAGTGACATGCATATGTAATTAGCTGAGGCCAATGGTATTGATATGTGAATAAAGGCAGCATTCATATGTATATCATGCCCCCCCTGCAGTGAGGAGAAGATGTGCTGTAACCTCTAGCAACCAGTGAGCAGTATTACTGTACAGTAATCTCTAGCAGCCAATCAACAAGCAGAAATCATGTGCTGTAACCTCTAGCAACTAATAAGTGAGCCTTAAGGAGTGCTGTAACCTCTAGCAACCAGTCAGTAAGCAGTAATGATAAGCTGTAACCTCTGGCAACTAATCTCAATCGCTGCCTGATCTGATACAGTAAACTGATTTTAAGTCTAGCTGCTATTTATTGTATGTCTCAGAGCAGGTGGAGAGTGAAATTGCATGGGGGGAGGGGGAGGGGGGCCTTAAGAAAATATTTGCCCAGGGCCCAATCAATATTGAAGACGACCCTGAGTGGAGCTGCTGGTAATCTGAGGACTGGTATTGCTGCTTTTGTCAGGTTAGCAGGGCTAGGAGACGATGCGATGATTGCAGGATAATGCAGGACAATATCTCACAAAAGTAAGTACACCCCTCAGTAGGGTTGCCACCTTTTCTTCAAGTCAAACCCGAACACTTTATCGGCGCACAGCATTTTTTTTATTTTTTTATATAGTATAAACTATAGATATATTTCGCTATTAAATAACATTTCTAATCTTATGACATTGATAACAAGAGTTCCCCTTTACATCAGAGTCCACAGAGTTCCCCTTTTACATCTGAACTTGCAGAGTTCCCTTTCACTGTAAGGGGGGACTCTGCAGACTCTGATGTAAGGGAGAACTCTGGGGACTCTAACATAAGGGATGCTCTGGGAACCCTGATTTAAGGGGGAACACTAAGAACTCTGATGTACGAAGAGGACTTTGATGTAAGAGGGAACACTGTGCCCTTTGGTGTAAAGGGGAACTCTGATGTAAAGGGTGCTCTGAGAACCCTGATTTACCTAAGTGTACTCTTTCAGAGGCAGTAGAGAGAAGGGGGAGAAGGGAGGAGACTTCAGTCACAGACAGGGATGGATGGTGAGCTCACTCACCCCTTGGCAGTCAGCACCTCTCACCCAGATGTATCTGAGGCTGCTGGACTTCTAATTAAGAGAGTAAGAGATACAGATCAAGCCCTCTCTCCTTTCCTGTCTGTGTGTGTTTGGGGGCGGGGGGGGGGGGGGGTGCTGCCTTTAGGCAGTGTGAAAGAGGGTGTAACAGACACTCTCAGCTTAGATAACTGCAGCCGATAACCCTGCTGGGAAGCCATGGTCTAGTCTGAATAATGTGTCCGGGTTTCAGGCAGTCTGAAACCTGGACGCATGGTTCCAAATCCGAACTGTCCGGGTGAATCCTGGACAGGTGGCAACCCTACCCCTCAGTCACATTTTTTCTAAATATTTTCTTCCATCTTTTCATGTGACAACACTGAAGAAATGACGCTTGTATAACAGTGTAAATTTCCTGTCCCCTCAAAATAACTCAACACGCAGCCATTAACCACTTACAGACCGGACCATTTTGCTGGTCAAAGACCAGACCACTTTTTGCGTTTCGGCACAGCGTCGCTTTAACTGACAATTGCGCGGTCGTGCGACGTGGCTCCCAAAACAAAATTGTTGTCCTTTTTTCCCCACAAATAGAGCTTTCTTTTGGTGGTATTTGATCACCTCTGCTGATTTTATTTTTTGCGCTATAAACAAAAATAGAGCGACAATTTTGAACAAAAAAGCATTATTTTTTACTTTTTGTTATAATAAATATCCCCCCAAATATATTTAAAAAAACGTTTTTTTCCCTCAGTTTAGGCCGATACGTATTCTTCTACATATTTTTGGTAAAAAAAAAAAAAATCGCAATAAGCGATTATTGATTGGTTTGCGCAAAAGTTATAGCGTTTACAAAATAGGGGATAGTTTTATGGCATTTTTATTAATATATTTTTATTATTATTATTTTTTTACTAGTAATGGCGGCGATCAGTGATTTTTATTGTGACTGCGACATTGATACGTCGGACATTTTTGGGACCATTGTCATTTATACAGTAATCAGTGCTATATAAATGCAGTGATTCCTGTGTAAATGACACTGGCAGTGAAAGGGTTAACCAGTGGGTGGCAGTGTAGGGGTTAAGTGTTCCTAGGGGTGTGTTACTAACTGTGGGGGGGGGTTGAGCTTTCATTTAGTGAACACTGATCTCTGCTCCAATCACATGGAGCAGAGATCAGCATCACTAGTTGCTAGGCAGAACAGGGAGATGCTGTTTACAACGGCATCTCTCCATTCAGCCGCCCCGTGAGACGATCGCGGGTATGCCCACGGCGATCGAGTCCGCGGGACCCGCGACCGGACTCACGTGGGTCCCAGCCGGCACGCGAGCGCGCCACCGGTGGCGCGCTCGCGATGGCAGGGCGGCATTGAAGATTGGACATACCTGTACGCCAATATGCCTACCCGTGCCATTCTGCCGACGTACATGGGCGCGCGCTGGACGGGAACCAGTTAATGTCTAAACTGCTGGCAACAAAAGTCAGTACACCCCTAAGTAAAAATGTCCAAATTGGGCCCAACTAGCCATTTTCCCTCCCCGGGGTCACGTTACTCGTTACAAGGTCTCAGGTGTGAATGGGGAGCAGGTGTGTTAAATTTTGGTGTTATCGCTCTCACTCTCTCATACTGGTCACTGGAAGTTCAACATGGCACCTCATGGCAAAGGACCCTCTGAGGATCTGATGCTCTACATAAAGATGGCCTAGGCTATAAGAAGAATGCCAAGACCCTGAAACTGAGCTGCAGCACGGTGGCCAACACCATACAGCGGTATAACAGGACAGGTTCCCCTCAGAACAGGCCTCGCCATGGTCCACCAAAGAAGTTGAGGTCACGTGATCAGCGTCATATCCAGAGGTTGTCTTT
The DNA here is from genome assembly GCF_037356315.1 of Lithobates pipiens. Lineage (NCBI taxonomy): Eukaryota > Metazoa > Chordata > Amphibia > Anura > Ranidae > Lithobates > Lithobates pipiens. Next base: position 2,829,422 of record NW_027507764.1, read on the forward strand.
GGGAAATAGACGTATGAGTGCTGCCGGCATTGCTGCAGAGGTTGTAGGGGTGGGGGGTCAGCCTGTCAGTGCTTAACCAACCCGGTCTAAGGTCTTTGAAGTGCAATTTTTTCTCGACCAACTGGTTGTATCTGTCACCCCATAAAGGCCTCCATATTACACCAGAAGGGGGAGAGGAGCCTGCACCATCACCCACTCTAGCAGTCAACCACCCCCCCTTGTTCCCGCGAGCCCCCCATTTCTGCCCTTGGAGCCCCCCCCCCCCAAGCCAGAGACAGCAGTAGAAAGAGACCGGAAAGAAGTACGAGTCTTACCTGGCCGCCGCTGCCCTTCAGGACAGCAAGTCCCGCTCCATGTGCTGCCTTTGGAATCTCTCCCTCCTCACATTTGAGCAGGCAGAACTGATCTGGCCCCAGATGTCGGCGGGCGCTCTCCGCTGACGTCATCACCCTGTGCCATTATCAGTTATTACTGATAACTTGTGGAAGTAATCCCATCCGTGTCCCAGAAATGTAACACTCCCATTGGTTTTCCCCTTAACCAAACTGTCAAACCATCCAATGGTTGGTGTCAAAACTGATCACATGTGCAGCGTCATGGCAGTTGTAGATTAAACAGAGGCAAAGATGGGAGCTTCCTTGGCTGATAATGATTGGGGGGGTGGGGGAGTTGGGTTTACTCACACTTTAAAAGAAAGAAGTGGGTGTGGCTCTGCCACTTGGCTAGCCCCACCCACAAGCATGTGTGTATTTCAGACTTAAAGAGGAAGTAAACCCTGATGAGTTTACTTCCTCTTTCATTCCCTGCAAAGGTAAAGCATAATGGACTACTATGCCTCGCATCGCATCGCATCGCATAGTAGTCCATTATGTGTCACTTACCTGACACAGGAGCCATCGAAGTCACCGCTGTCCCCTGTAGTCCGGCGCATCCATCTTCTCTGTGGGGTCTCGCAGCTCCGCCGCTGTCATTCGGCGAAGCCGCGATGATGTCACTCCCGCGCATGCGCACGGGAGCCGACACACGCGGCAGCTCCGTCGTTGAAAATGCCACGCTCAGTGCGCCTGCGTGCCGCTGTCTACGGCACATGTGTCGTAGACAGCGGTGCCTGTCTTCGGGCAAATATCTCCTAAACCATATAGGTTTAGGAGATATTTCTTAGACCTACAGGTAAGCCTTAATCTAAGCTTACCTGTAGGTCAAAGTGTGTTGTAAGGGTTTACAACCACTTTAAAGACAATGGGTTTGGCTTTGCTAAAACCTTTATTTAAAAATGGCCCCTATTTTTCTCTTCGGGACTACTCTCCTTAGCTTAACCCTCCTCCATCCCCTTTAAAGGCAGCAATGCCCCTAGCTGTGAGACTCTGGAGGTGTACGGCATGCATTTGCTTATCAACAAGGCCATGTGATCACCATATCATCACTTACATGGCGGTCACATGGCTCCATTCAAGGTCAATGTTACTGTGGGGATTAACCTAAGGTAGTGATTCTCAACCAGGGCTCCGTGGAACCCTAGGGTTCCTCCAGAGGTTGTAGGGGCTCCTTCAGCATTGGGTAATTTCTGCCTCTCAGATAAGTTCCCACCAACACCATTGATCTTTTTAGCTATCTGTAAGGAGGTAATTCTTCCCAATGACCACAAGTGTAAGGACCATTCTTCCCAATGACCACAAGTGTAAGGATCATTCTTCCCAATGACCACAAGTGTGAGGACCATTCTTCCCAATGACCACAAGTGTGAGGACCATTCTTCCCACTGACCACAAGTGTAAGGGACCATTCTTCCCAATGACCACAAGTGTAAGGACCATTCTTCCCAATGACCACTAGTGTAAGGACCATTCTTCCCAATGACCACTAGTGTAAGGACCATTCTTCCCAATGACCACTAGTGTGAGGACCATTCTTCCCAAGACCACAAGTGTAAGGACCATTCTTCCCAATGACCACTAGTGTGAGGACCATTCTTCCCAAGACCACAAGTGTAAGGACCATTCTTCCCAATGACCACAAGTGTAAGGACCATTCTTCCCAATGACCACTAGTGTAAGGACCATTCTTCCCAATGACCACAAGTGTAAGGCCGCGTACTGTTCTGGGACTGTTCGCCCAACTTTGTCCGTCAAACAGTTTCGGCAAACAGTCCGCTCAAAATTAGCATGGACGGACATGGCCACACACGACGAACGAACAGTTTGCTGAAACCGTGCGCGATGACGTGAACGGCACGTACGACGGGACGAAGAATACGACGTCCTATACACTGCATTATAACTTTCGGCGTGTAAATCCTTTCTGAGCATGCGCGGAACTTAGTTTGACGAACAAGCCTACACACGGGCGGACTGTTCACTCAAACAAGGTTTCAGCGGACAGTTTTACGGAATTTCCGAAAAACCTTGTTCGTCAAACTGTCCGCTGAAACTGTCCGCTGAAAGCCCACACACGAGCGGACTGTCCGCCCAAACACTGTTCAGCGGACAAAGTTGGGCGAACAGTCCGCGCGTGTGTACGCGGCCTTAGGACTATTCTTCCCAATGACCACAAGTGTAAGGACCATTCTTCCCAATGACCACAAGTGTAAGGATCATTCTTCCCAATGACCACAAGTGTAAGGACCATTCTTCCCAATGACCACAAGTGTAAGGACCATTCTTCCCAATGACCACAAGTGTAAGGATCATTCTTCCCAATGACCACTAGTGTAAGGACCATTCTTCCCAATGACCACTAGTGTAAGGACCATTCTTCCCAATGACCACAAGTGTAAGGACCATTCTTCCCACTGACCACAAGTGTAAGGACCATTCTTCCCAATGACCACAAGTGTAAGGACCATTCTTCCCAATGACCACTAGTGTAAGGACCATTCTTCCCAATGACCACTAGTGTAAGGACCATTCTTCCCAATGACCACAAGTGTAAGGACCATTCTTCCCAATGACCACTAGTGTTAGGACCATTCTTCCCAATGACCACTAGTGTAAGGACCATTCTTCCCAATGACCACAAGTGTAAGGACCATTCTTCCCAATGACCACAAGTGTAAGGACCATTCTTCCCAATGACCACTAGTGTAAGGACCATTCTTCCCAATGACCACAAGTGTAAGGATCATTCTTCCCAATGACCACAAGTGTAAGGACCATTCTTCCCAATGACCACAAGTGTAAGGACCATTCTTCCCAATGACCACTAGTGTAAGGACCATTCTTCCCAATGACCACAAGTGTAAGGATCATTCTTCCCAATGACCACAAGGGTAAGGACCATTCTTCCCAATGACCACAAGTGTAAGGACCATTCTTCCCAATGACCACAAGTGTAAGGACCATTCATCCCACTGACCATCACGCTAATGTATCATGAGTTGTAGAGTTCTAATGTTTGAGCAGGGGGTTCCCCGAGACCGGAGAACTATTTCAAGGGTTCCTCTGTGTTGAAAAGGTTGAGAAAGGCTGGCCTAAGGTTTAGGGTACCATTATAATTAGTACTAGAGTTACTATCAGAGTTGACATATCTGGTGAGGGTCAGGAGTAATGGTTTTGGCACAGGTAAAATTTCAGGACACTTTAAAGGACCTTCTGTAACCCTCGGATACCATTTAAAGTGCAGCTCAGTGTACAATTTCGGCATTTGCCAAAAAAAAAAAAAAAATGACGTCTTGCACATACATGGGAATGACATCACTTCAGCTCAATCAAAACAGCTGAAGATCAGAACCTGGAAGAAGACCAGTTGAAGATGTCAGTGGCTGGCAGGGAGCTCCTGGGCACAGGTGGGCACAGGCTGATAGTGTTGAAGGTATTGCTTACTGGCTAATGCTGGAAAAGGAGCAATGCTTCAAGTCATAACTAGTAATACACACTACAGAAGCCAGAGCGGTGAAGAGACCAGTGGTGGGCACACTGTGTGGACTGTACATGTGCACAAGGGCTAGGGTTGCCACCTTTCCTTCAAGTCAAACCCGAACACTTTAGCGGCACACAGCAATTATTATTTTTTTATATTATAAACTATATATATATATATTTTTTTTTTTGTTTTTTTTGTTATTAAATAACATTTCTAATCATATGAAATTAATAACAAGAGTCCCCTTTACATCAGAGTCCACAGAGTTCCCCTTTTACATCTGAACTCGTAGAGTTTCTTGTCACTGTAAGGGGGGTCTCTGCAGACTCTGATGGAAAGGAGAACTCTGGGGACTCTGACATAAGGGATCCTCGGGGAACCTGGATTTAAGGAGGTACACTGAGAACTCTGATGTATGGAGTGGAAACACTGTGGCCTCTGGTGTAAAGGGGAAATCTGATGTAAGGGGTGCTCTGAGAACCCTGATATACCTTAGTGTACTCTCTCAGAGGCAGGAGAGAGAAGGGGGGAGACTTCAGTCACAGACTGGAATGGATGGTGAGCTCACTCACCCCTTGGCAGTCAGCACCTCTCACCCAGATGTATCTGAGGCTGCTGGACTTCAAATTTCTAGCCCCCATTTTCCTTTTCTGAAGTACAGTGCCCGTGATTGGAGTGTGGGCAGACACAGAGGGGTAGGGGGTGGGGGGGGGGGGCGAGGTGCAGATCGAGCCCTCTCTCCTCTCCCGTCTGTGTGTGTGTTTGGGGGGGTTGTTAGTGCTACGCTTTGGGCAGCGTGAAAGAATGTAAAAGTCACTCTCAGCTTAGACAACTGCAGCCAGCAACCCAGCTGGGAAGCCATAGTCCAGTCTGATTAATGTGTCCGGGTTTCAGGCAGTCTGAAACCCGGACGCATGGTTCCAAACCCGAACTGTCCGGGTGAATCCTGGACAGGTGGCAACCCCAAGTATACACTATAGGATTATAAAAGACCTGAGACACCTTTGGGTGCCCCAAGCAGAGTGGTAATGCAGCATGCTGCGGCAAACAGTGGGTGTGGCCAAACTGTTTTTGCTGACATCATGCCCCCCCCCAGTGATGCCAAACCTGCCCCCAGACAGCGTCCCGCAGCTCACGAATGGCAACAGATGTTTGTGTGACTATCTCAGTTACTTGAGGAGCCACAGCTCAGTCTAAATAATGTGTTCGGGTTTCAGGCAGACTGAAACCTGGACACAAGATTTCAAACCCGAACTGTCCGGGTGAATCCTGGACAGGTGGCAACCCTAACAAGGGCCCACCGGTATTTAGGGCTCCATTTACACAAGATGTGGAAAGGGTGGCTGCTGGAATCCCTTTCAGAGATTATGTAGACCTAGACACAGATTACTTTTTGAGTTATAGGGCAGTTGATAAGCAGGAGGCATCCTTCCTGCTTCCCTTTTACCCCTAATTGAAGTAGACAGGGGCTTGAAACTTCTCTCACAGAGGGGCTCCATTCCTGGTTGGGTGAACATGGAGGCCCTGCTGATGGCGGAGAGATTTAGTAAATAACCAATATAAAATGTTAGTTGAAAATAATACGGTTAATCCAAAACTCTTTCGGTTTTAAATATCGGTTTTGGGCCTTTTTTTACCCATTGTTGTGCCGCCTTCTACCATATATCCTTCAAAGGATCTACAATATTGCATCATAATATCCATTTACTGTATTGGGGAAGCATCCTGGCTGACACTCTCGGGCATTGGTCTCCAAACTTTTTAACCACTTCAATACCGGGGGGGGCACTTATACACCTTCCTGCCCAGATGAATTTTGAGCTGTCAGCGCTGTGGCACTTTGAATGACAATTGCGCGGTCATGCTACACTGTACCCAAACTAAGTTTTAATCATTTTGTTCCCACAAATAGAGCTTTCTTTTGGTGGTATTTCATCGCCTCTGGGATGTTTATTTTCTGCTAAACAAATAAAAAAAGACCGAAAATTTTGAAAAAAACATGTTTTTTTTTTGTTTCAGTTACAAAACGTTGTAAATAAGTAAGTTTCTGCTTCACTGATGGGCACTGACGGGGCTGCAGTGACGGGCACTGATAAGGTGGCACCAATGAAGTGGCACTGATAGGCGGCACTGATAGTTGGCACTGATATGCGACACAGATAGACACTGATAGGTGGCACAAATAGGCACTGATCGGTAGCACGGATTGGCATGGATGGGCGGCATGGATAGGTGGCATGGATGGGCATGGATAGGCAGCATGGATGGGCACTGATAGACAGCATAGATGTTTTTTTTTTGTTTCAGTTACAAAACGTTGTAAATAAGTAAGTTTTCTGCTTCACTGATGGGCACTGACGGGGCTGCAGTGACGGGCACTGATAAGGTGGCACTGATGGGCACTGATGATGTGGCACCAATGAAGTGGCACTGATAGGCGGCACTGATAGGTGGCACTGATATGCAACACAGATAGACACTGGTGGCACAAATAGGCACTGATCGGTAACACGGATTGGCATGGATGGGCGGCATGGATAGGTGGCATGGATGGGCATGGATAGGCAGCATGGATGGGCACTGATAGGCAGCATGGATGGGCAATGATAGGCAGCATGGATGGGCACTGATAGGCAGCACGAATGGGCATTGATAGGCAGCATGGATGGGCACTGATAGGCAGCACGGATGGGCACTGATAGGCAGCACAGATGGGCACTGATAGGCAGCACGGATGGGCATTGATAGGCAGCACGGATGGGCACTGATAGGCAGCACAGATGGGCATTGATAGGCAGCACAGATGGGCACTGATAGGCGGCATTGCAGTGTACAGTATTGTAGGGATGGATGCCAATCAGTGCCAAACAATAATGCATGGCAATCAGTGATGCCCATTGTGGGCACTGATTGGCATCCATTGTGGGCACAGATTTGCATCCATTGTGGGCACTGACTGGCATCCCTAGTGGTCTAGGGTGGCATACCTGGTGCTGGGCATCCCTGGTGGCGTCCCTGGTGGTCCAGTGTGGGTATACTCGGGGGGGGGGGGGCTGCGCTGGTAATCGATCAGCACAGACCTCCCCTGTCAGAGGAGCAGCCGATAGGCTCTCCTCTACTCACGTCTGACACACGAGTGAGGAAAAGCCGATCACCGGCTCTTCCTATTTACACGTGATTGGACATGGCTGATCACATGGTAAAGAGTCTCCGTCAGAGACTCTTTACCAAGATCATAGTTGAGGTGTGTCAGACTGACCCACCGCAACAATGATTGCCGCGATGCGCGCCCCCAGCGGCTTAATATCCTGATCACGTCATATGACGTCCGGTCGGGATATTAAAACCACTTTGCCGCCGTCATTTTGCTATAGGGCGGGCGGCAAGTGGTTAAACAAAGGGCCAGTTTACGGTCATTCAGACTTTAAGGGGGTCAGACTGTGGCCAGTACTCCGTCATTGGTGTCAGTGGAAGGAATAGTGCCCCATCATTGGTGTCAGTAGGAAGATTAATGCCCTGGTGTTGGTATCAGTGGGAGGAATAGTACCCCATTTTTGGGTTCATTGGTAGGAATAGAGACTAAAATCGGTTGACACCCCCCAACCCCCTCTAAATTTCTCCCACCCCAGCCGCGGTATACCGTTCTTGTCTCAGGGTCTGATGAGGCTTCCTTATCAGACTCTGAGACATGATTCGTCCAAGTGCCCCATATGTGATCAATGCGGCATAAGATGGGGTCAGTGGGACATAGGACAGGGTTAACACGGTATAGGACAGGGGTCAGTAGGGCAGAGCATATGGTTAATGCGGCAGAGGACAGGCTCAGCAGGACACAGAATGGGGTCAGTGGGGTATAGAACAAGGGTCAGTAGGGCGGAGCATGTGGTCAATGGGGCAGAGGACAGGGTCAGCAGGACGTAGGACAGGGTGAGCGGGACACAGGATGGGGTCAGTGGGGTATAGGTCAGGGGTCAGTAGGGCAGAGCATGTGGTCAATGGGGCAGAGGATGGGGTCAGCAGGACGTAGGACAGGGTGAGTGGGACACAGGATGGGGTCAGTGGGGTATAGGTCAGGGGTCAGTAGGGCAGAGTATGTGGTCAATGGGGCAGAGGATGGGGTCAGTGGGGTATAGGACAGGGGTCAGTAGGGCAGAGCATGTGGTCAATGGGGCAGAGGATGGGGTCAGCAGGACGTAGGACAGGGTGAGCGGGACACAGGATGGGGTCAGTGGGGTATAGGTCAGGGGTCAGTAGGGCAGAGCATGTGGTCAATGGGGCAGAGGATGGGGTCAGTGGGGTATAGGTCAGGGGTCATTAGGACAGAGCATGTGGTCAATGGGGCAGAGGATGGGGTCAGTGGGGTATAGGACAGGGGTCAGTAGGGCAGAGCATATGGTTAATGCGGCAGAGGACAGGCTCAGCAGGACACAGAATGGGGTCAGTGGGGTATAGAACAAGGGTCAGTAGGGCGGAGCATGTGGTCAATGGGGCAGAGGACAGGGTCAGCAGGACGTAGGACAGGGTGAGCGGGACACAGGATGGGGTCAGTGGGGTATAGGTCAGGGGTCAGTAGGGCAGAGCATGTGGTCAATGGGGCAGAGGATGGGGTCAGCAGGATGTAGGACAGGGTGAGCGGGACACAGGATGGGGTCAGTGGGGTATAGGTCAGGGGTCAGTAGGGCAGAGCATGTGGTCAATGGGGCAGAGGATGGGGTCAGTGGGGTATAGGACAGGGGTCAGTAGGGCAGAGCATATGGTTAATGCGGCAGAGGACAGGCTCAGCAGGACACAGAATGGGGTCAGTGGGGTATAGAACAAGGGTCAGTAGGGCGGAGCATGTGGTCAATGGGGCAGAGGACAGGGTCAGCAGGACGTAGGACAGGGTGAGCGGGACACAGGATGGGGTCAGTGGGGTATAGGTCAGGGGTCAGTAGGGCAGAGCATGTGGTCAATGGGGCAGAGGATGGGGTCAGCAGGACGTAGGACAGGGTGAGTGGGACACAGGATGGGGTCAGTGGGGTATAGGTCAGGGGTCAGTAGGGCAGAGTATGTGGTCAATGGGGCAGAGGATGGGGTCAGTGGGGTATAGGACAGGGGTCAGTAGGGCAGAGCATGTGGTCAATGGGGCAGAGGATGGGGTCAGCAGGACGTAGGACAGGGTGAGCGGGACACAGGATGGGGTCAGTGGGGTATAGGTCAGGGGTCAGTAGGGCAGAGCATGTGGTCAATGGGGCAGAGGATGGGGTCAGTGGGGTATAGGTCAGGGGTCATTAGGACAGAGCATGTGGTCAATGGGGCAGAGGATGGGGTCAGTGGGGTATAGGACAGGGGTCAGTAGGGCAGAGCATAGGGTTAATGCGGCAGAGGACAGGCTCAGCAGGACACAGAATGGGGTCAGTGGGGTATAGAACAAGGGTCAGTAGGGCGGAGCATGTGGTCAATGGGGCAGAGGACAGGGTCAGCAGGACGTAGGACAGGGTGAGCGGGACACAGGATGGGGTCAGTGGGGTATAGGTCAGGGGTCAGTAGGGCAGAGCATGTGGTCAATGGGGCAGAGGATGGGGTCAGCAGGATGTAGGACAGGGTGAGCGGGACACAGGATGGGGTCAGTGGGGTATAGGTCAGGGGTCAGTAGGGCAGAGCATGTGGTCAATGGGGCAGAGGATGGGGTCAGTGGGGTATAGGACAGGGGTCAGTAGGGCAGAGCATATGGTTAATGCGGCAGAGGACAGGCTCAGCAGGACACAGAATGGGGTCAGTGGGGTATAGAACAAGGGTCAGTAGGGTGGAGCATGTGGTCAATGGGGCAGAGGACAGGGTCAGCAGGACGTAGGACAGGGTGAGCGGGACACAGGATGGGGTCAGTGGGGTATAGGTCAGGGGTCAGTAGGGCAGAGCATGTGGTCAATGGGGCAGAGGATGGGGTCAGCAGGATGTAGGACAGGGTGAGCGGGACACAGGATGGGGTCAGTGGGGTATAGGTCAGGGGTCAGTAGGGCAGAGCATGTGGTCAATGGGGCAGAGGATGGGGTCAGTGGGGTATAGGTCAGGGGTCATTAGGACAGAGCATGTGGTCAATGGGGCAGAGGATGGGGTCAGTGGGGTATAGGACAGGGGTCAGTAGGGCAGAGCATGTGGTCAATGGGGCAGAGGACAGGGTCAGCGGGGCAAGGATGAGGTCAGCAGGACATAGGACAGAGTCAGCGGGACACAGGATAGGGTCAGTGGGGGATAGGAGAGGGGTCAGTAGGGCAGAGCATGTGGTCAATGGGGCAGAGGATGGTGTCAGTGGGGCAGAGGATGGGGTAAACGGGGCAGAGGATGGTGCTACACCACTGGCCCCCCTTATACACACTGCTTCTTTATCCTGTGTGTGTATTGTATATCCAGTATGGACTGCAGAAATTTGCCATCTGCAGGAGGTAAGAAGGCATGGCTGCCTGTCCACTGGGACTGGTCGGTGCAGACTGGGCTCTGGCTGCCTGCGGTGTCGGGGGCTGATCGGGAGGTGCTAGACTGTAAATACATGCAGGCAGCTGGAGAAGGGGGTAGGTGAGGAGGGGAATAAGATTGGCTGTGCTGAAGTCACCTGAGGTGGGTGCCCGGTGTCCCCAGTGTCTGGGTTCTTGGTAGGGGAATATTGAGATGAATAATCAGGGTGAGGAGCCTCTTCTGCCCCTGCCCCCCCCCCCCCCCGAAAAATGCTGCCCAAGGCAAACGCCATGTTTGCCTCATGGTAAATATGCCCCTTATGGGGAATGTCTTCTGGGAACGGCCCTATGAATTTGTATCATAGTGTGGTCCATTGGCAGTTAAGTCTGGAAAAGGTAGGAGCGGACTTCAGGAAGTAGGTTAGGCCAGGCTGGGTTTCCCTAAAGTCACCAGTTTTGGAATTCTGGGGGCCCCCATGTTCATCCAGGACACAGGGCCCCCCCAGGTACTCCTCCAGATCAGGAAAACCACCCAATATCCGGGCAGGCGTTGGTTAAAGAGTGAATGTCCTCCCCCCATAGCTGCACTATGCCAGATAATGATCTGCACCTTGGACTTTCAACAATCTCACCGCAAGCCAAGTGAAGCCAACTTGGAGCTCCGGGACGGTGAAAAATAATGTAGCGCCGTCTTAAAGGATTATGTTTATTTATTACAGAAACAGCCAGGAGTCAGCTAAAAATCCCATTATAAGAATAGCCGTAACTAATCACCGATAAACACTCCTCTGGAACACGCGTGTGAACGGGACGGCTGCTGGTCAAGGTTAATTGAGTGAATATTGTTTTGTAATAAAAAAGCAAACACAGGGAAGATTAAATATGTCTGCGGCCGTGCCTCACTTCTCTCCTATCGTTAATTTTCATCTAGACAAATGTAATCGCTCTAAATTAAAGCAACAGCCTTAAGATTTTCCTGCAGCGGGAGAATCGGGGACATTCCGTCTGCTCTAAATAGTCATTAAGTCCATCCGACCCCCAAGAACAAAAACGTTGAATATTACAAGGGATCCGTCCTTAGATGTGGGGGCCACATCTGTTTTCTGCAAGGGTACATCTTGTCACCCCCAGAGATCAGCTTTAATATTACAATGCAAATTGCACAATACAATATAATGTAGCGCCGGCTCCTGACCAGCATATATTTTTGAAAAATTGATATTCCTAAAACCGCAGTTGGGCTTTGGGGCTAATTTTGCTAAATTATGGTTTTCAGTACCAGTCTGGCTGGATTGCACTGAGTTCTCCTTGACCGCGGGTGCCTCTGTCACCGCCGGCAAGTATGAGAGCGCAGTTTAGCTGGGCGCGTTGAGTGCCATTCTTTTCTCGGGAACCAGCCCAGTGGGAGTGTTTTCCCTGCTGTGCATTCTGGGAAGGTGGTATTTAAGGTATTGAGATCACGTGTTTCGGGGGTTCCGGTGCAGAAGATATTCTCTATCTCTATCTGCTTGGTCCTGGTCCTCTTTACCAGCCCCCCATGGCCCTCCTGGCCTGGGGTGCGGATCCATGTAATTCCGAGCCTCGGGGCTGGATAGCCCAAGGCGAAGCAACTGCAGGGACAGGTCTGAATGGATATGAGGCCGTAATGATCCAAGGGTGGTCCGGTGCCGTCTCATCTAAGGAGAGGTCCAGCAACTGGAGAAGCATCCAGGGGAGGACTCTTGAGGAGGAAGCCATGCATGAGGCTGGTTTCTCTGAAGGGGCCTGGAGGCTCAGTTGAAGGACACTTCATGGACTTACAATCTTACGGTATCGCCGGACCGGCTGAGAGATACTGGTACCGTATGATAGTTCTCGAAATTTTGTCTACGTCCCTCAGTTACATCCAAGTCTGTGGCAGAGACTGTTCCTCAAGTGTTCTATATCCAAGTCTGTGGCAGAGACTTCCCTTTACTTAACACCCCACTGGCTGCTAGGCCTAGTGAGAGGAGGTCTATCCGGAGGTTGTGAGAATCCGGCTGTGAAACGGTAAGGGCCGGTTCACACAGCGGGCGATGCGAGGCGACACGACTCGCCTCGCCTCGCTCCCGCAAGTCGCCCCCGTTCTGTACAATGGAACCGTTCTGAGAGGAGCGACTCGAGTCGCTCCGACTCAGAAAAAAGGTTCCTGTACTACATCTGGGCGACTTCGGGGGCGACTTGCATTGACTTCTATACAGAAGTCCTCTGCAAGTCGCCGCCGAGGCCGCCGCAGGTCGCGGCGAGGCAAGTCGGAGATGCCTCGCCGCGCCTGCAGTGTGAACCGGCCCTTATTCTCTGGATTTTTTCTATAAGAGACTTTCTATTTTTGTAGTCCAAAAGTACCTGAACTTTCTCCTAAACCCTCTACCCTTCATATAAGAGGCTGTGTTATCTTCCAAATAAATAACCCAAAAGAGGATCCAGTGTCAGTTTCTGTATTTCTTTGGGCCATCTACCACGGGAACCCCCTAGACGGAGGCGAGGTCAAGAAGGTAACGGTAAGCCCAACAAAACCAGCAGCTCCTTCGGGGGTCAGTGCTACAATAATAATACCCTTCAATGGAGTATTTAGCGGAGCCCCTCTTCGGCTCTCCTGGCCCCTCCCTCCTGTTGAGTGCCCCCCCCCCCAGAGCAAGCACCTTGCTATGGGGGCACCCGAGCCAAGTCACAGCTCCCTGTGTCCGTTCAGACATGGAGCCACAGCCCAGCCCCACCCCCTTTCTGTTTTGATTGGCTGACTGACTTTGATTGACAGCAGCGGGAGCCAATGGCGCCACTGCTGTGTCTCAGCTAATGAGGAAGGGAGTCCTGAGCAGCCGAGACATTCCTACAACATTGCTGGATCTAGAGGGGGCTCAAGGTAAGTATTAGTGGAGCTGCTGCACACAGAAGGCTTTTTTTATCTTAATGCAAAGACTTCACCTCCTGACTTTACAACAACTTTAATACATTCTCTGCATTAAGGTAAAAAAAACTTTTAGGTGCAGCTCAGACCCCCAAACCCCCCTCCCCTAATTACTTACCTGAACCCGATCTCTGTCCAGGACTTTGCCCGAGAGAAACAGCGCTGTGTTCCCTCTTCCTCCTCACTGGGCTCAATGAAAGCAGCGGGAGCTATTGGCTCCCACTGCAATGAATCAAATTTGGTGAGGAGGGAGCGGATCCAAGCCACACTGTGTGTGTTAATAGACTCACACTGTGTGACTCCAGAGCGAGTGTGCAAGAGTACACCCCCTTTAGCAAGTGGTTTACTGGGGGGGTTATCAAAGGCAGGAGGAGCCAGAAGCACTGGGGGGGGGGGGGGGGACTCCAGAAGAGGAGGATTGTGTAAGTATAGAGTGTTTATTTTTTTTTTAAAGACAGACTTTAACCACTTGCTTACTGGGCACTTAAACACCCTTCCTGCCCAGACCAATTTTCAGCTTTCGGTGCTCTCACACTTTGAATGACAATTACTCAGTCATGTAACACTGTACCCAAATGAATTTTGTGTCCTTTTTTTCCCACAAATAGAGCTTTCTTTTGGTGGTATTTGATCACCTCTGGGGTTTTTATTTTTTGCGCTATAAATGAAAAAAGACCGAAAATTTTGAAAAAAAACGCATATTTCTTTGTTTCTGTGACAGAATTATGCAAATTATTAATTTTTCTTCATAAATTTTGGCCACAATTTATACTGCTACATATCTTTGGTAAAAATAACCCAAATTAGTGGATATTATTTGGTCTTTGTGAAAGTTAGAGAGTCTACAAGCTGTGGTGCGTGTGGTGTCTCGCTTCTTGTGACCCAAACAAGTCAGGAAAGTACAAATACCCCCCAAATGACCCCTTTTTGGAAAGTAGACATTCCAAGGTATTTAGTAAGAGGCATGGTGAGCTTTTTGATGTTGTCATTTTTTTCCCACAATTCTTTGCAAAATGAAGATTTTTCATTTTCTTTATTTTTCTCCACAAAATTGTCATTGTAATAGGTTATTTCTCTCACGTGGCATGTATATACCACAAATGACACCCCCCAAAAAATTCTGCTACTCCTCCTGAGTATTACAATACCACATGTGTGGGACTTTTTCGCAGCCTGGCCACATAGAGAGGCCCAACATGCAGGGAGCGCCATCACGTGTTCTAGGAGCATAAATTACACATCTAACTTGTTGACTACCTATTACACTTTTGAAATACCAGGACAATGACACGTGACACTGATGACAGATGGCACTGATACGTGGCAATGATGACACTTATACGTGGCACTGATGACACGTGGCACTGATGACAGATGACACTAATATGTGGCACTGATGACACGTGGCACTAATACGTGGCACTGATGACACGTGGCACTAATACGTGGCACTGATGACACGTGGCACTAATATGTGGCACTGATGACACGTGGCACTAATACGTGGCACTGATGACATGTGGCACTAATACGTGGCACTAATACGTGCCACCGGTGACAGATGGCACCAATGACACGTGACACTGATGACAGATGGCACTGATAAGTGGCATTGATGACACGTGACACTGACAACAGATGGCACGTGACACTGACAGGTGGCACTGATGACAAATGGCACTGATACGTGGCACTGATGACAGATGGCACTATGTGGCACTAATAACACGTGGCACTGATGACAGATGCCACTTATACGTGGCACTGATGACAGATGGCACTGGGGACAAATGGCACTGACAACAGGTGGCACTGGGGACAGATAGCACTGCGGGCAGGTGGCACTGGGGTGGGGTGGATTGCACTGGGGTGGATGGCACTGGGGCGGATGGCACTGGGGCAGGATGGCACTGGGGCGGATGGCACTGGGGCAGGATGGCACTGGGGCAGGATGGCACTGGGGCAGGATGGCACTGGGGGGGGGGGGGCATGGCACTGGGGGGGGGTGGCACTGGGGGAGGATGGCTCTGGGGGAGGATGGCACTTTTTATTAAACTTTTTTTTTACTTTTTTTTTTTTTTTTTTCTTTTTTACACTGACGGCTGCTGCAGCCGTTCTTCTCTCCCCTCTCACACGCTGTCTGTGTGAGGAGGGAGAGCGGCGCTGAGAGATGATCTCATATGTTTACATATGAGATCATCTCCCATTGGACACGCCGATCACGCTGTAAACGGCCGCTGTGATTGGCCGTTTACAGCGATCTGTGTTTGCCTGTCCCCGGGGGACACGGCAAACACAGAACTTCCGCGATGCGCGCCCGCGGCGGCGCGCATTGCGGAAGTAAACACCAGGCCGTCCAGGGACGGCCAGGCGTAGGAAGCCGCCCGCCCTAAGGCCGGCATTCGGCTATAGGGCGGGCAGGAAGCGGTTAAAGTGGTTGTAAACCCTTACAAACCACTTTGACCTACAGGTAAGCTTAGATTAAGGCTTACCTGTAGGTCCAAGAAATATCTCCTAAACCCACACGGTTTAGGAGATATTTGCTGAAAGACAGGCACCGCTGTCTACGGCACATGCGATATGCCGCGAGTGGCGGCTCCCGTGCGCATGCGCGGGAGTGACGTCATCGCGGCTTCGTCGAATGACAGCGCCGGAGCTGCGAGACCCCACCGAGATGATGGATGCTCCGGACTACAGGGGACAGCAGTGACTTCGCTGGCTCCTGTGTCAGGTAAGTGACACATAATGGACTACTATGCGATGCGATGCGATGCGATGCACAGTAGTCCATTATGCTTTACCTTTGCAGGGAATCAAAGAGGAAGTAAACCCATCATGGTTTACTTCCTTTTTAATATCACTTTAAGTGGGCTTTGCATTTGCAAACAAGTCTATGGTCTATGCAAAAGTAGCAGAAGCTGGTCAAATGCAGGTCAGAAGGAGGTCAACTACAGATCAGGTGAAGGTCACTTGAAAGCCAGGAAGAGGTCAACTGCAGGTCAGGAAGAAGTCAACTGTAAGTAAGGAGAAGGCCACTTGAAGGTCAGGAAGAGGTCAACTGCAAGTAAGGAGGAAATCAACTGCAGTTAGGGTTGCCACCTTTTCTTCAAGTCAAACCTGAACACTTTAGCGGTGCACAGCAATTTTTATTATAGTATAAACTATACATATATTTTGCTACTAAATAACATTTCTAATCATATGAAGTTAATAACAAGAGTTCCCCTTTACATCTGAATTCGCAGAGTTCCCTTTCACTGTAAGCGGGGGGGGGGGCTCTGCAGACTCTGATGTAAGGGAGAACTCTGGGGACTCTGACATAAGGGATGCGCTGGGAACCCTGATCTAAGGGGGAACACTGAGAACTCTGATGTACGGAGAGGACTCTGATGTAAGGGGAAAGGCTGTGGCCTCTGGTGTAAAGGGGTGCTCTGAGAACCCTGATTTGCCTTAGTGTACTTACTCAGAGGCAAGAGAGTGAAGGGGGGAGACTTCAATCACAGATAGATGGATGGTGAGCTCACTCACCTCTTGACAGTCAGCACCTCTCATCCAGTTGGATCTGAGGCTGCTGGACTTCAAATTTCTGGCCCAAATTTCCCTTTTCTGAGGCACAGTGCCAGGGATTGGAGTGTGGGCAGACAAAGAGGGGTAAGGGTGGGGGGAAGAGGTGCAGATCGAGCCCTCTCTCCTCTCCCGTCTGTATGTGTTTGGGGGGGGTTGTTAATGTTGGCTTTGGGGAGTGTGAAAGAGAGTAACAGACACTCTCAGCTTAGACAACTGCAGCCAGCAAACCTGCTGGGAAGCCATAGGCCAGTCTAAATAATGTGTCCGGGTTGCAGACAGTCTGAAACCCGGACACATGATTCCAAACCCGAACTGTCCAGGTGAATCCTGGACAGGTGGCAACCCTAACTGCAGTCAGGAGCAGGTCACTTTGAAAGCCAGGAAGAAGTCAACTGAAAGTCAGAAGAAGGTCAACTGCAGGTCTGGAGAAGGTCACTTGAAAGCCAGGAAGTGGTCAACTGCAGGTCAGAAGGTAAACTGCAGGTCAGGAGGAAGTCAACTGCAAGTTAGGAGAAGGTAATTTCAAGGTCAGGAAGATGTCAACTGCAAGTAAGGAGGAGATCAACTGCAGCTCAGGAGAAGGTAAACTGCAGGTCAGGAGGAAGTCAACTGAAAGTCAGGAGAAGGTCACTTGGAGGTCAGGAAGAGGTCAACTGCAAGTAAGGAGGAGATCAACTGCAGGTCAGGAGGAAGTCACCTGCACATTTCACAAGCGTGCGCGATTTCAATGTGTGACATGTTAGGTATCTATTTACTCAGCGTAGGATATGTGGTAATTGTGCGCTGCCACCTAGTGGTGTGAGAATATAAACGTACCAATAAACGCAGACGTAAAGCATGTGCAATAAATCTAGCTGCTGCTATCACCAGGATGTTATCACAAAACAACAATGAATGATTATCTAAAAAAAATGTGATAGCGCTGCTGCTACCTGACAAATAATACATAAATCCAATAATATGCAATAAACGTATGTGCTGAATAAATAGTAAATGTATACAAAATGTGATTGAATCAAAACATCTTCTTATATAGAATGTTTTTCAAATGACACTGTGAGAAAAAAAAAAAAAGTGCTTCTCGAGTAAAAAAAAAAAGGAAAAAAAATCGAATTTTGTTTCAATCAATTTTTGTATACATTTACTATTGGACTTTATATTTATATCAGCACGTGCGTTTATTGCATATTATTGGATTTATGTATTATTTGTCAGGTTGCAGCAGCGCTATCACATTTTTTTTTTTTGATATATTTACTCGGCATGACATCAACTTTTATATCTTACCATGAAATTAGGTGATACATTGTGTGTTTTTTCTTTTTTTTTTTATGCATTAAAACTCCTTGCGTTTGAAAAATTGCTGCGCAAATACCGTGTGACATAAAAAAAAAAAAATTGCAACGACCGCCAGTTTATTCTCTAGGGTCCCTGCTAAAATATATATAAAAATTGTATTTATTTATTTTTATTTGTTTTGTACCTTTTGAAGTGTGCAAATGTGTATCGCCACTGCGACAAGGTACGTAATTACATAAATATATATACCCTGTTTCCCTGAAAATAAGACCTAGCATGATTGCTAGGTCCTAGCATGAATGTAGGGCTGCAATATAAGCCCTACCCCCCCCCCCCCCCAAATAAGCCCTACCCTGTTTCCCCTAAAACAAGCCCTACCCTGAAAATAAGACCTACAAGGACTTTAACTAGGGCTAATTTTGGGGGGGGGGGGTAGGGCTTATATTGCAGCTATCACTGACAATCATGCTAGGTCTTATTTTCGGGGAAACAGGGTATAATGTTTGGGAGTTCTAAGTAAATTTCTAGAAAAAAAAAAATACTCAATACCAGCCCAATTTTCAGCTTTCATCGCAGTTTAAATGACAATTGCGCGGTCGTGCTACACTGTACCCAAACAGAATTTTTTATCATTTTTCCCCCCCACAAATAGAACTTTCTTTTGGTGGTATTTGATCTCCTCCGGGGTTTTTATTTTTTGCTAAACAATTAAAAAAAAAAAATACCTAAAATTTTAAAGAAAAAAAAAGAAAAAGTTTTTCTTTTGTTTCTGTTATAAAATTTTGTAAATAAGTACGTTTTCTCCTTCACTGATGGGCACTGATAAGGCGGCACCGATGAGATGGCACCAATGAGGTGATACTGATGGGCACTGATAGGCAGCACTGGTAAGCGGCACTGATATGAAGCACTGATGGGCATTGATAGGCGGTGTAGTGTCATATTTTGCTCCCCATCGTAGAATGCTCCGGAAGCGACGCTGCGGCCAGAAATTTCGCACTGTGCATGCGCGATGCGTTCCAAACACTTGCTCCAATGCGTTCCAAACACTTGCTCCAATGCGTTCCAAAGGATTTGCGACAATGCAGACCAGTGAAACGGTCAGACAATGTCACGGAAGTGAGGGGAGGTAATCCCCTCCTGGAGCCACGGTTACCCGCTCTCTCTCCGCCGTTCTCCGCTCTGTCTAAAGTTAACATCACGATCACCTCCCCCCCTCACTCCCGTGACATTATCTGAAGATTTCACTGAACGGCGCTGTCGCAAATCCTCTGGAACGCATGGCGCAAGTGTTTGTAACGCATTGCGCATGCGCAGTGCGGAATTTCTGGCCGCAACGTCACTTCCGGACGATTCTACGATGGGGAGCAAAATATGACACCACAGGGGCACTGATGGTCACTGATAGGTGACACTGATGGGCACTGAAAGGCTGCACTGATGGGTACTTATAGGCACTGCTTGGCACTGATAAGCAGCACTGCTGGGCACTGATAGATGGCATTGATAGGCATCACTGATGGCACTGGCAGGCATTAGGGATGGGCACTGATTGGCAGCTGCCTGGGCACTGATTGCATTTCCCTGGCGGCCCAGTGTTAGGGTTGCCACCTTTTCTTCAAGTCAAACCCGAACAGCAATTTTTTTATTTTATTTTTTTAAATATATACTAGTAAATATATTTAGTGATTAACCACTTCCCACCCGGCCAATGTATATATACGGCCGGGTGGGAGCCGCCTGCTCCTGATAGGACGTTCAGGAACGTCCATCAGGAGTAGCGGGATCGCGCGCGCGCGCGCCCGCGCAGCGGCGCGATCCCGATGTGCTGGTGTCACCCGGACACGGCACATCTCAGATCGGCAGGAGGGCTCTGTGATTGGCCCTCCTGATCACATGACGGCCGTGTCCAATCACGGCCGTCATGTGATGTAAACAAACAGCCGGTTGCTAGGCAATCGGCTCTCCTCTCCTCACACGGAAGTCATCGCAGAGGAGAGGAGAGCGGATCGCTGCAGCCGGCTGATGATCAGTGAGTATGGGCTGCTTTTCACAGCTTTTTACTCACTGATCATCAGTGTAGTGTCAACACACAACACACCACACAGTACAAACACAGTCCCCACATATGTCCCCAAAACACACATGTCCCAAAACATACATGTCCCCAAATAATAAAAACACATGTCCCTAATAATAAAAACATGTCCCCCACATATGTCCCACTAAAATCACATGTCCCAATGATTATCTGCACACATATGTACGTGATCACCTGCACACATATGTACATGATCATTTGCGTACATATGTCCGTGATCACACAAACCAATTATTATACACTTAACGGAATTTTTTTTACCAAAAACATGTAGCAGAATACATTTTGGCTTAAATTTAGGACAAAATTTGATTTTATTGGATTTCTTTTCAAATAGAAAAAAGAAAATATTGTTTTTTTCCCAAATTTCCGCTTTTTTTGCGCTTATATCGCAAAAAAAAAAAAACGGAGTCGTGAATAAATAACACCAAAATAAAGCTCTATTTGTGCGAACAAAATGATAACAATTTCATTTGTGTACAGTGTAGCATGACCGCGCAATTGTCACTGAAAGCGCGAGAGCGCTGAAAGCTGAAAATTGGGCTGGGAAGGAAGGGGGTGAAAGTGCCCGGTATTGAAGTGGTTAAATAACATGTATAATCATATGAAGTTAATCACAAGAGTCCCCTTTTACATCAGAGTTCCCCTTTTAAACCTGAATCCGCAGAGTTCCCCTTTTAAACCTGAATCCGCAGAGTTCCCCTTTTTCATCTGAACTTGCAGAGTTTCCTTACACTGTAAGGCTCGGTTCACACAGGGGGCGATGCGAGGCGACACAACTTGCCGTGCCGCGACCTGCCGCGACCTCAGCGGCAACTTGCAGATGACTTCTGTATAGAAGTCAATGCAAGTTGCCCGAGGTCGCCCAAAAGTAGTACAGGAACCTTTTTTCTAAGTCGGAGCGACTCGAGTCGCTCCTCTTAGAACGGTTCCGTAGTACAGAACGGGGGCGACTTGTCAGGTCGCGGCACGGCAAGTCGTGTCGCCTCGCGTCGCCCCCTGTGTGAACCGAGCCTAAGAGGGGACTCTGCAGACTCTGATGTAAGGGAGAACTCTAACATAAGGGATGCTCTGGGGACCCTGATTTAAGGGGGAACACTGAGAACACATTACACTCTTGGCTTAGACAACTACAGACAGCAACCCTGCTGGGAAACCAGAGTCCGGTATGAATAATGTGTCCTGGTTTCAGGGGGTTCCGAAACCCCGGACACATGTTTCAAAACCCTGAACCATCCGGGTGAATCCCGGACAGGTGGCAACCCTATCCAGTGTGGTGGCATCCCTGGTCGTCCTGGGTGGGCATCCGAGGGGGGGCTGCGCTGATAGACAATCAGCACAGACACTCACCCCCCCCCCCCCCCCCCATCAGGAGAGCAGCCGATCGGCTCTCCTCTACTCGCGTCTGTCAGATGTGAGTGAGGGAAAAGCCGATCGACGGCTCTTCCCGTTTACATCATGATCAGCCGTGATTGGACGCGGCTGATCACGTGGTAAAGAGCCTCCGCCATGGGCTATTCACCCAGATCAGTGTAGCACCCCCGATCGCCGTGATGCGCCCCCCCCCCCCCACGGGCGCGCGAGAGAGCGGTCGTTCTGGAGGGCCTTCGTATGACGTCCACCCAGAAACGAGATCCGGGCCGCCCAACAGCCGCCATTTGGAAAGCAGGTAAAATTCGCAAACAAAAGGTACCAGAAAAGGCCCGTGGGTCGGCAAGTGGACAGGAGAGAGTTCATTTCTTGGGGGTCTCCATACATTTTTTAGGAATCTGAGTGGGGCTACCAGGGGACAGCAGGCGAAAGGAAATAGGTAAGTCCATGGGGGTCCATGGGAAAACTTGCTTGATGGGGACCTGGGACCTGGTGAAGCAGTGGAAGGCGTTTTGATAATTGAACGCTCCCGTCTTATCGCCTGAAGTCGCCACCATCTCGAAAAAGCAAACGCAACATTTCACCCCCCCCCCCCCCCCGCGCTGCGTCCTCGTCCTAGAGAGTCCATCTTATATGGTGATAAATACGGTTAATCCATCTCGGCGGTGGAGGAGGCGGCGCAGCACATCGCAGCCCTCCTCCCCCCATGCCGAGATCTCGGTGGAACGTTGCGGTGGTTGCGCCGCCTCCGATCGGGGCAAATCTTCCTAATTGGATTCTTGTAAAGTGTTTCCCCCGGAGGAGGCAGAGAGGGAGCGCAAACATTATCCACGGAACTCGTAGTCAGGAATAATTATCAACAATTTTAATTGGTTTCAATCATCACAGTGTGAGTTTCGCTTTCTTCCTCTTTCTTTCTTTTTTTTTTTTTTTTCAGTTCCCCCTCTTTTTTTTTCATCATTAGCGCTCCTCGAGAGATTTGTTTCATGCTAAAATATTTTAATCATCTAATTAATAACACAAACTAGTAGTGAAATATTAAAGACGTCTGTTCGCTGAGTATCCTAATTTAGAGAAGAAAAAAAATAAAAAAATAAAATAGTTTCTGGAGATGAGCGTGAAATTAACTCTTAACGATTGCAAGGAAGGTATTGAATTCGCTCTCTAGGGGCACCCAGTGTGTAGGTCTACTATTGACGTCATCACGCCGGCGCTGAGTGTAGGATTGAAGCCTCTGCGGTGTGCAGTACCGCATTTGGGCAGAGGTGCGGGGGCGCCGGTGACACTCAAAGCCGTTTGGAGCCACTCGGAAATACCTGGAAACACTCGGTTCCCGAGTGCATCCGAGTGGTCTCCGAGTATTTCTGAGTCTCTCCAGCGCCCCACCTCTGGCCACATGCGGTATTGCATGAAAGTTCGTCTTGCAGTGACGTCATCACGCCGGCGCTGTGTGTTTACCATCTAGGCGTCTTTCATGAGGGAATTGGCACTAACTGCCGAGCGGCGGTATCTGCTCAGGTTGGGGGGAGGGGGGCGCCCTCCTTGTCATTAGCCACTCGCGTGACGTTGGCGGTCACCCACTAGAGTACAGTGGAACCTCGGATTGCGAGTAACGCGGTTAACGATTGCTTCGCAATACAATCTATTTTTTTTTTTTTTTAATCCTAACGAGCATTGTCTCGCAAAACCAGCAGGATTCAAGCCTCTGCGGTGTGTAGTACCGCATTTGGCCAGAGGTTCGACGGGGACGCCGGTGACACTCGAAGCCGTTCAGAGCCACTTGGAAATACCCCGCAAACACTCGGTTCCCAAGTGGCCTCCAAGTATTTCCGAGTCTCTCCAGCACCCCATCTCTGGCCACATGCGGTATTGCATGCAATAGAAGTCAATGTGGAGCGAATTATCTTCGTTTCCATTGACTTCTATGGGGAAACTCGTTTTGATATGCGAGTGCTTCGGATTACAAGCGTTCTCCTGGAGCAGATTATGCTCGTAATCCCAGGTTGCACTGTATTTATACTCCTCCTAGTTGGACTGTATATTCCCTGTTGGGCGTCCCGAGTGCATCCGAGTGGTCTCCAAGTATTTCTGAGTCTCTCCAGCGCCCCACCTCTGGCCACATGCGGTAGTGCATGCAAGTTCATCTTGCATTGACGTCATCACGCCGGCGCTGTGTGTTTACCATCTAGGCGTCTTTCATGAGGGAATTGGCACTAACTGCCGAGCGGCGGCATCTGCTCAGGTGGGGGGGAGGGGGCACCCTCCTTGTCATTAGCCACTCACGTGACGTTGGCGGTCACCCACTGGAGTACAGTGGAACCTCGGATTGCGAGTAACGCGGTTAACGATCACTTCGCAATACAATCTAAATTTTTTTATAATCTTGACGAGCATTGTCTCGCAAAACCAGCAGGATTCAAGCCTCTTGAGCAGTACCACATTTGGCCAGAGGTGCGGGGGGCGCCGGTGACACTCTGAGCCGTTTGGATCCACTCGGAAATACCCGCAAACACTCAGTTCCCGAGTGAATCCAAATGGTCTCCAAGTATTTCCGATGCTCTCCAGCGCTCCCACCTCTGGCCACATGCGGTATTGCATGCAATAGAAGTCAATGTGGAACGAATTATCTTCGTTTCCATTGACTTCTATGGGGAAACTCGCTTTGATATGCGAGTGCTTCGGATTACAAGCATTCTCCTGGAGCAGATTATGCTCATAATCCCAGGTTGCACTGTATTTATACTCCTCCTGGTTGGACTGTATATTCCCTGTTGGGCGTCATGTCATTGGTCAGTATGCACCGCTCGGTCTATATGGAATCACATGGGAGTTTTAGGCAATATTATGGCAGATATTCTGTCTTTCTTTTTGTCCCCACTTTATTTTGGCCCCCAGTGTGTTGACGTCATCACGCCGGCGCTGTGTGTTTACCATCTAGGCGTCTTTCATGAGGGAATTGGCACCAACTGCCGAGCGGCGCCATCTGCTCGGGTGGGGGCGCCATCCTTCTCATTAGCCACTCGCGCGACGTTGGCGGTCACCCATAGGCGTCATTGGAGTAGAGTGGAACCTCGCGAGTAACGCCGTTAATGGGAGTTTTACGATACGAACTATTTTTTTTTATTTTTTTTTTTAAATACTGATTTGGTTTGCAAGTGTTGTCTTGCAAAACGAGCAAGCCTCTGCGGCGTGCAGTACCGCATTTGGCCAGAGGTGCGGGGGCGCCGGTGACACTAAGCCGTTCGGAGCCACTCAGAAATACCCCGCAAACACTCGGTTCCCGAGTGGCCTCTGAGTATTTCCGAGTCTGTTCAGCGCCCCACCTCTGGCCACATGCGGTATTGCATGTAATAGAAGTCAATGCAGAACGAATTATCTTCATTTCCATTGACTTCTATGGGGAAACTCGCTTTGATATGCGAGTGCTTTGGATTACAAGCATTCTCCTGGAACGGATTATGCTCGTAATCCCAGGTTGCACTGTATTTATACACCTCCTGGTTGGAATGTGCATTCTCTGTTGGGTGTCCTGTCATTGGTCAGTATGTACCGTTCAGTCTATATGGAATCACATAGGAGTTTTAGGTAAAATTATGGCAGATATTCTGTCTTTGTTTTTGTCCCCATTTTATTTTGGCCCCCAGTGTGTGGTTTTTCTTTGAATTATTTTCCCAAACTGTTTTACACTGTGTCACTTTCTTATCTAACATTCACACTTACCATTAGGGATGAGCTCGGTCTTCGACTCGAACATCGGCCGCTCGTCTGTTCGGCGAATTCAGAACTTTGTGGACCGTTCGTACCAAATTCGTGTGGCACGAACGGCCCACAATGCACTACGCCATCGCAGTGCATTGCTGGCTCATGATTGGCCAAGCATGCACTGTGACCCCGCATGCTTGGCCAATCACAGCGCCGGCAGCGAGGAGAGCCATAATTGGACACAGGCAGGATGCTCAGGGGGTTTAGTACACGCCCCACACTATATAAGGCTGCCGGCGCGGCGACCTTGTGTAGTGTGTTCCGGCGTGCAGGGAAAGAGCAAGATAGGCAGGGACAGTGTGTTCTTTTCTCAGGCATCTTAACATTAAAGTGGTGTTGTGTGCCTCCAGCACAGTATACACCTGTATCTACCCTTTATTGCTGGTGTTCTATAATAAAGGCATTTGCAGGAGTTAGTGGGTGTTGTGTGCCTCCAGCACAGTATACACCTGTATCTCCCCTTTATTGCTGGTGTTCTCTAATACAGGCATCTGCAGGAGTTAGTGGGTGTTGTGTGCCTCCAGCACAGCACAATATATACCTGTATCTACCCTTTATTGCTGGTGTTCTATAATACAGGCATCTGCAGGAGTTAGTGGGTGTTGTGTGCCTCCAGCACAGTATACACCTGAAGATACCCCTTATTGCTGGTGTTCTCTAATACAGCCATCTGCAGGAGTTAAAGTGTGTGTTGTGTGCCTCCA
The DNA here is from genome assembly GCF_037356315.1 of Lithobates pipiens. NCBI lineage: Eukaryota > Metazoa > Chordata > Amphibia > Anura > Ranidae > Lithobates > Lithobates pipiens. The sequence goes on from NW_027507764.1 coordinate 2,855,441, forward strand.
GCACAGTATACACCTGTATCTACCCTTTATTGCTGGTGTTCTCTAATACAGGCATCTGCAGGAGTTAAAGTGGGTGTTGTGTGCCTCCAGCACAGTATACACCTGAAGATACCCCTTATTGCTGGTGTTGTCTGTTGCATATCTTGCATATTAGCCTTTAAAATTAGCACTTTTGGTTTTGAACGTTCGAGTCCCATAGACTTTAATAGGGTTCTAAAGTTCGTATGAATTTTAGGTCCGTTCGAAGGTTCTGGGGTGCGAACCGAACCGGGGGGGGGGGGGAGGTCAGCTCATCCCTAACCACCGTTAGTATACCCTGTTGGCATTAGCTTACTTTTGCCTATATTGATTACTATGTGACTTATTCACGAATAATTTCACAGTTACCCGTCATATAGCATTCTATATTTATATTGTTTTAGGTATACGGTGATGTGGCTAGATCACTTTCTATGCTATATGGAGGAGAATTCCTCAGGGATATGCATTTCCTACTGACCTTCCATATATTTGCCCCTTGGGGTTCACCACCTCAGCTCCCGGGACTGATGATACGTTCCCACCCTCCGGTCGGTTTCAGCCCTTGGCGTCCTTCATTCACACACATACGGGTCACCAGTAAGTAATAATGGTTGATTTATGGTTATCATCCTCATCCTAATATATACTCCTATTTCCCTCTGCCTGTCTTCTGGTTAGCCCTTAACCACTTCCGGGCCGCCGCAGGCCAATGTACGTCCTAACTTTGAAGAGGAATATCTTTGTTATGGCAGCAGCTAGATGGCATCACCCTGGTATCCGCTTCTTCGGTCGGCTTTCCGATAAGAGTGGTCTCTGTGGCGGTTTCGCCGCAAGATCACTTTTATCAGCTTGCAGGAGAGGGCCACCCCCCCACCCCCCTCCCGCAGCGCTCCGGTGCCTTCCGCCGCTTACCGGAGCCATCTGCAGCAGCGGAGGCAATCTGATTTTTTACCCTTGCTGGGCATGGAGAGGAGTGAGCGGAAGATGGCCCCCCACCCGTCTCCATATCAGTGCAGGGCAGAAGTGACGTCTCTTCCGCCCATAGCCTTTAAAGGGCCATTTTTTTTTTAATGACAATTTTTTTATTTCGTTTTTATTGCATTTTAGTGTAAATATGAGATGTGATGACTTTTTGTCCCCCCAGATCTCATATTTAGGAGGACCTGTCATGCTTTTTTTTTTCTATTACAAGGGATGTTTACATTCCTTGTAATAGGAATAAAAGTGATACAATTTTTTTTTCTAAGTGAAAAAAATTAAAAATAAAAGGTAATATAAATAATAAAAAAAACTGTTTTAAACGCGCCCCGTCCCGCCGAGCTCACGCGCAGAAGCGAACGCATACGTGAGTAGCGCTCCCACATATGAAAACGGTGTTCAAACCCCACATGTGAGGTATCCCCACAATCGGTAGAGCGAGAACAATAATTCTAGCCCTAGACCTCCTCTGTAACAGAAAACATGCAACCTGTAGAATTTTTTTTAAATTGGAGATTGTTAAGGGTAAAAGTTTGTCGCCATTCCACGAGCGGGGCGCAATTTTGAAGTGTGACATGTTGGGTATCAAATTACTCGGCGTAACATTAACTTTCACAATACAACAAAAACAACAATTGGGCTAACTTTACTGTTACCCTATTTTTTAATTCAAAAAAGTGTATTTTTTCCAAAAAACGTGCGCTTGTAAGACCGCTGCGCAAATACGGTGTGACAGACAGTATTGCAATGACCGTCATTTTATTCTCTAGGGTGTTAGAAAAAAATGTAGCGTTGTCCCGATACCACTTTTTTAAGACCGAGTACAAGTACCGATACTTTTTTTCAAGTACTCGCTGATACCGATACTTTTTTTTTTGTTATGTGATATTTTTCAAAGCACAATGCAGATTAGGTGGCACTGATATGCAGCACTGAAGAACACTGATAGGATTAGATGGCACTGACATGCAGCACTGATAGATGGCGGGCACTGACAGATGGCACTGAGAGATGGCTGGCACTCACAGGTGGCTGGCACTGATAGGCGGCATTTATGGGCATTGGGCACTGATAGGTGGCATTTATGGGCACTGATGGGCAGGCACTGTCATGCCACGAGGAAAGGCTGCTGCGACGCCCATCTTAGTACTCCTTGCACTCGGCCGCATTAAAATCAGCAGCGGCCATCTTGTTACACCCAGTCCGAACTATATAGGCTGGGTGTAATAAGACGTCTGCTGCTGGCTTACTGCAGCCGAGTGCAGGGTGTGCCAAGATGGGCGTCCGGATGTCCCCCCGCTGACGTCAACACGGAGCGTCACTTCCTTTCCGCCCGCTGACTTCCGGTTGCACCGAGTCGCTTAATCCTTTCTCCCAGGTATCGGATCAGGCATCGGGAGCATTTGTGCGAGTACAAGTACTCATGTAAATGCTCATTATCGGTTCCGATACTAGTATCGGTATCGGGACAACCCGAAAAAAATGTATAATGTTTGGGGGTTCTAAGTAATTTTCGAGCAAAAAAAAATGTTTTTAAGTAAACAACACATCTCAGAAAGAGTGTCACGTACCTGGTGGAAGGAGCCCGGAGTGCAGGGAGCGGCCTCTCGTAAGCCTCTGGCTCGAGATTCCCTGAGAGTGGGAACAGGGACTCTAGAGTTCAGAGGGCACAAGTGCCAAGCAGGTGATAGTAGGTTTGTCCCTGGAACTGGCGTCAGACAGAGGCGGGTACAGGTAGGTGGTTCTGGAACAGCTGGTGAGCAGTCAGCGGCTGGCAGCGGGTACAGGTGATCGTACTGGAGCGGCTGGTAGGCAGGCAGCAGACAGCAGCGGTCACAGATGGCAGACTGGAGCGGCTGGCAGGCAGGCAGCAGACAGCAGCGGTCACAGATGGCAGACTGGAGCGGCTGGCAGGCAGGCAGCAGACAGCAGCGGTCACAGATGGCAGACTGGAGCGGCTGGCAGGCAGGCAACAGACAGCAGCGGTCACAGATGGCAGACTGGAGCGGCTGGCAGGCAGGCAACAGACAGCAGCGGTCACAGATGGCAGACTGGATCAACTGGCAGAACAAGCAGGGTCAAACACAGGCCGGGTCGTCAACGGGCAGGCAGCAGCAGTACAAAGGAGAAGGCAGAAGCGTAGTCAAACAGTCCGAGGGTCAAGGCTGGCAGCAAGCAGGAGTAGTCAGGAACAGGCCGGGTAGAACAGAGCAGGAACAATCAGGTTAGCAGAGGTAAGTCACAGGAACGCTGTAGACTGGACAGCACCGGGGCACTAGAACAGATTCCTTAAGAAGCCCTCTGGGCGCCAAGAACAGGCGCACGGCGTGCCCGCGCGCGCCCACGTGAAACCGTGCAGCCGTTCGTGACCCCGCGCACCCGCGTGCACCCGTTCGTACCTGCTCGCACCCGCGTGCGTCCGTTCGCGCCAACGCGCGCCCAGGGAAACCTATTAGCGCTCAACGAAGGGATTCTGTGAATAGGTCTTCCATGGGCCGCTGGATTTCGGGGACGACCATGACAAAGAGGCTCGGACCTTAAGTGGTTAATATATTTTACCGATTTTTTTTATAGATATTGCATCTGCCCCTGAAGAGTGGAGGTTATCCATGAAACGCGTCGAGCTATATAGATGCTACTATGACCGCATAATCTAAGAGCGTTACCAACCTTTTCTTATAATGTGCTACACTGGCCTATACCAATATATCATGGTTTTGATACCATCACGTGTGCATGGATCTCTGAGCCTTGTGTTTTTATTATCATTGATATACATACTATTATACTACCATGTTATTATGTGAAGTAGGTTTAATAAATTCAATGATATTTGACATAATATGTTCATGTTATGCTATTTTATGCCTGATAGAACACTGTTAAGGTTTTCGGATGGTGAGTCTGACTTAGTGGAAGGGGACCTCTCTTACGGCTCTGGTTCTGGTCTCACTGGAATAGGAACAGGGAGACCGGAGCGCAGCGGGGTAGGAGAGTCCAGCCAGGTGCAGCAGCAGGTGCTGGGTAGATGAGGATCCTCTGGAGCAGGAACTCTCTGTAGCAGGGAAGCAGCTAGGAGAAGACTGCAGACCGTGGAATCAGGATGGATGGATCTTCTGGATGCGAAGGTAGCAGACACAGAAGTAAGCAGGAGTCAGCAGAGGTATCAGGTACAAGCAGAGGTTCGGCAACAGGAAAACAGTCCAAGAAGGGTCAAACAAGCCGGGGTCGGAGCAGGAGAGGTCAACAAGGTCAGACGGAGCCGGGTCAGGTATCAGATAGGTAGCAGGCAGATAAGCAGGTTACTTCAGGCACAAGCTGCAGACGAACAGCACAGAACATAAGCAGCTGTTCCTTTAAAAAGGGCCACTGGCGCTAATAGCGCTAACGCACACACGTGCGTGCGTGTGCCGCGCGCACATCCGAACGACGTGCACCCGCTCGCGTCCGGAGACGCGCGTGCCCACGACGACTCGTGGCACGAATGCGCGTGCGCGAACGGAGACCCGATCGCACAGAACGGACGGATTCCTGACATTGCCCCCCCACAAGGGGCAACCTCCGGGTGCCCCTAACGACTCTCTTTTCAGGGTGTGCAGTAAAAAAGGCCTGAATTAGTCTATCTGCATGTAGGTTAGCAGCAGGTTCCCATGAATTATTTTCCGGACCATAGCCCTTCCATTTAATTAACCACTTCCCACCCGGCCGATGCATATATACGGCCGGGTGGGAGCCGTCTACTCCTGATAGGACGTTCAGGAACGTCATTCAGGAGTAGCGGGATCGCGCGCGTGCGCGCCCGCGCAGCGGCGCGATCCCGATGTGCTCGTGTCACCCGGACACGGCACATCTCAGATCGGCAGGAGGGCTCTGTGATTGGCCCTCCTGATCACATGACGGCCGTGTCCAATCACGGCCGTCATGTGATGTAAACAAACAGCCGGTTGCTAGGCAATCGGCTCTCCTCTCCTCACACGGAAGTCACCGCTGAGGAGAGGAGAGCAGATCGCTGCAGCCGGCTGATGATCAGTGAGTATGGGCTGCTTTTTACAGCTTTTTACTCACTGATCATCAGTGTAGTGTAATACACACAACACACCACACAGTACAAACACAGTCCCCACATATGTCCCCAAAACACACATGTCCCCAAAACATACATGTCCCCAAATAATAAAAACACATGTCCCTAATAATAAAAACATGTCCCACTAAAATCACATGTCCCAATGATTATCTGCACACATATGTACGTGATCACCTGCACACATATGTACATGATCATTTGCGTACATATGTCCGTGATCACATAAACCAATTATTATACACTTAACGGAATTTTTTTTACCAAAAACATGTAGCAGAATACATTTTGGCTTAAATTTATGACAAAATTTGATTTTATTGGATTTCTTTTCAAATAGAAAAAAGAAAATATTGTTTTTTTTCCAAATTTCCGCTATTTTTGCGCTTATATCGCAAAAAAAAAAAAAACGGAGTCGTGAATAAATAACACCAAAATAAAGCTCTATTTATGTGAACAAAATGATAACAATTTCATTTGGGTACAGTGTAGCATGACCGCGCAATTGTCACTGAAAGCGCTAGAGCGCTGAAAGCTGAAAATTGGGCTGGGAAGGAAGGGGGTGAAAGTGCCCGGTATTGTAGTGGTTAAAAACTGACCTTGTCCACGACGTCTTCTGAAATCCAGAATGGCCTCCACTTCATATTCCTCATTGCCATCAATCAACACAGGGTCAGGTGGACTTGTTCCTCTACCGGGAAAAGGATCAGGTACGGCAGGCTTAAGCAGAGCTACATGGAAGACTGGGTGTATTTTCATGGAAACAGGTAAGGACAGTTCATATGACACTTCATTAATCCTCCTCTTAACTGGAAATGGACCCAGAAATTTGGGTGCCAACTTCTTAGAGGGGCAAGCTAATTTCAAGTTAGAAGTGGAAAGCCATACCTGATCCCCGACTTGAAGAATCAATTCTCCCCTTCTTCCCCGATCGAAGTTTCTCTTGCTATCAGCCTGAGCCTTGGTTATGGTCTCTTGTAGGATTTGGTTATTCCGCTGAAGAAAAGATACTGTGTCCTGTACCGCTGGAACGTGGGATTCTGAAAGAATATCAGGAAGAAAGGACAGATTAAAACCAAAATTAGCAAAAAACGGGGATTGGCCAGTGGTAGCATGGCTGGCATTGTTGTAGGCGAATTCCGCCAAAGGTAAAAGGGAAACCCAATCGTCCTGAACAAAGGATGAAAAGCATCTAATGTATTGCTCGAGGGTTTGGTTGGTGCGTTCCGTTTGTCCGTTGGTCTGCGGGTGGTAGGCGGAGGACAAGGCCAATTCTATTTTCAGGGCCTCACATAAGGCTCTCCAAAAACGAGAGGTGAACTGCACCCCCCTATCGGAAACAATATTGGAGGGTACCCCGTGAAGCCTGACTATCTCCTTGATGAAGATGTGAGCCGTCTCAGATGCGGTGGGAGTTCCCTTCAAGGGTAAGAAATGGGCCATCTTAGACAAACGGTCACAAATCACAAAGATGGCTGTACAGTTCTCAGAAGGAGGGAGTTCCACAATAAAGTCCATAGTAATCATCCGCCAGGGGCGGTCGGGCACGGGAAGTGGTTTAAGCAGACCCCAGGCCCGGTTTCTGGGGACCTTATTCCGACTACACACGGGGCAGGAATTCACATATTTCTTGCAGTATTCCCTCATGCCTGGCCACCAGAAGGAGCGCTGTACCAGCTCCAGAGTCTTGCGGACACCAAAGTGCCCGGCGAGAGGATGATCGTGGAGGAGACCCAAGACCTTTATTCGGACGTCTTCCGGAACAAAGATTAGATTGTCCTTCCAAAGCAGCCCTTCTCTGGAAATGAGCGAAACTCTTGGAGGGCAGGAGGATACGAGGGAAGCTCTCTTTAACAGGGACAAAAGGTCAGGCTGGACGAGCAAAAAAGTGTTAGCAGGGAGGATGGTATCAGGGGGTGCGATGTCCTTGGAGTTATCAAACATACGGGAAAGCGCATCCGGCTTTACGTTTCTTGACCCGGGGCGGTAGGTAATATGAAAGCAGAACCGAGAGAAAAAGAGGGCCCAGCGGGCCTGCCGAGGTTTCAGACGTTTAGCGGTACGGAGGTACTCGAGGTTCTTGTGGTCTGTGTAGATAAGTACGGGGTGTACCGCCCCCTCCAGTAAATATCTCCACTCCTCCAAAGCAGACTTGATGGCGAGTAACTCTCGGTCCCCCACATCATAATTTCTCTCTGCCGGAGAGAGTTTGCGAGAAAAGAACCCCACGGGGTGCATCAGGTCATCTTTACCTTGACGTTGGGAGACCACCGCCCCTACTGCTACCTCAGAAGCATCTACCTCCAGGATATAGGGTCTTGACGGATCCGGGTGGCTGAGAACGGGAGCAGAGGTGAACAGGTTCTTGAGTTTCTTGAAGGTGGCCTGTGCTTCAGGTCCCCAATGAAAACGTACATTTTGTTTGGTGAGCTGGGTGATGGGGGCGATAATGGCCGAGAACCCTTTAATGAATCTTCTATAAAAATTGGCGAAGCCCACAAAGCGCTGGATCCCCTTTTTATCGGTGGGGGCTGGCCATTCGAGAACAGCAGAAACCTTTTGCGGGTCCATCTTGATGCCTGCTGGAGAGATTTCAAGGCCAAGAAATTGGATATCCTGCTGCTCAAATTTACATTTCTCGGCCTTAGCGTAAAGTCCGTGTTGCCGGAGCCCAAGCAGCACTCTGCTGACGTGCCCACGATGCTGTTCCAGGGACCCGGAAAAGATTAGGATGTTGTCTAGGTATACAATGACGAAAATGTCCAGAAAGTCCCGGAAAACATCATTTATCAGGTGCTGGAAAGTGGCCGGGGCATTACAAAGTCCGAAGGGCATTACTAAGTACTCGTAGTGCCCAAAACAAGTTCGAAACGCAGTCTTCCACTCATCGCCTGCTCGTATACGGACCAGATTGTAAGCTCCCCTCAAGTCCAACTTAGTGAAAATAGTAGCTGACCTTAGTTTCTGAAAAAGCTCCAGAATCAGTGGTAGGGGATAACGGTTCTTAATCGTGATTCTATTTAACTCCCGGTAATCCACACAGGGTCGAAGGGTCTGATCTTTCTTTGTAACGAAGAATATTCCGGCACCGGCAGGAGATGTGGAATGGCGGATGAACCCCTTCTTAAGGTTCTCGGTGATATAGACCTTCAGGGCCTCCTGCTCTTTCTCAGACAAAGGGAAGACATGCCCGAACGGGATTTCTGCCCCAGGAAGGAGCTCGATGGGACAATCGTAGGGGCGATGTGGGGGAAGAGAATCAGCCCCCCGCTTACTGAAAACATCCAGAAACTCATGGTAAGGCTCAGGAACTAACTGACACAAGTCCTGGTCTGGGTCCAGACAGAGGAGTGTTCTGGGCTGTACATAAGCTCCAGGAAGACAGTGATCCTGGCAGTAAGGGGAGAGGAATCTCACCTCCCCGGAAGACCAGTCAACGGAGGGATTATGTACCTGCAGCCACGGAATACCTAGGATCACAGGGAAAAGTGGTGATGAGATGACGTCTAGAGTTAGCAGTTCCGTATGTTGGCAGGAGGTGGTAGCTGGTAGTGGAAGAGTCTCCTGGGTGACTCGGCCAGATTTAATTTGTGAACCATCAGCCAGGAAGATGGAAAGTTCATGGGGCTTTTTCCGAAGAGGAATGGAGTGCAGGTTGGTGAAGGCAGCGTCGATGAAACAGCCGCAGGCCCCTGAGTCAAGGATAGCGTTGACGTGAATCGTTCTTCCCTGCAGCTGAAATGAGAGCAGAAGGGCAACATGGAAAGTGTTGGAAGGCAGAGTTACAGGGTTGTGAGACACAGAAGAAAGGCACTTACGTGTCTTAACGGGGCAGTTGGTCACGTAATGTCTGGAGCCGCCACAGTATAGGCACAAGTTCATCTGCCGACGGCGGGCTCGCTCTTCAGGTGACAGGGTAGGCCGGAGTAATCCGAGCTGCATGGGTTCTTCAGTAGCTTGGGCAACACTGGCAGGCCTCCCTTGAGGGGAAGGAGTGAAGAAGGGCGCTGAAGAAGGGGTCCTGGCGGTCATCCAGGCTGGTCTTTGGGGTTGGGTGGAGCGTTCCGCCCTACGCTCACGAAGTCTCCTATCAATCCGAATGGCCAAAGCGATTAAGTCCTCCAAAGAGTCTGGGGTTCCAACACGGGCCAACTCATCCTTAAGGCCCTCTGACAGGCCCATGCGGAATTGATGTCTTAGGGCCGACTCGTTCCACTGGGTATCTGCGCTCCAGCGTCTAAAGTCCGAGACATAGTCCTCTGCCGACCTTCGGCCCTGCTGGAGCGCAGTTAATGCAGATTCCGCGGTGGCGGGCCGCTGGGGTGATCTGGGCCATCCCCTCGAAGAAGGTAGAAAGGGTCTGGGTGAGAGGACTGTCATTTTCCAGAAGGTGATGGGCCCAGGACTGGGGATCTCCTTGCAGAAGGGAGATAACGAAGCCCACCTTAGTAGCCTCCAGAGAAAAAGTCCTAGGCTGAAGAGCAAAGTATAACTGGCAGGCGTTACGAAAGGCCCGGAACTTGGAGCGGTCCCCGGAGAACCTCTCTGGAGTGGGAACCCTAGGTTCAGGTGGAAGCATCATCACGGCCGATTGAGTGGCTGGCTGAACAGGAGGAGGCTGAGGAGCGGTGACTGGAGGGCCAGAAGTAGACAGATGCTGAACACGTTCCTGCAGCCTGGAGTAACCATCCTGAAGGGACTTCACGGCTTGAGTCAGGGCCGCAAGGTGCGAGCAGATCTCCTTCATGGCGGAGGCCCCTTCCGCAGACTCAGACATGGCTGTTCGTACTGTTAAGGTTTTCGGATGGTGAGTCTGACTTAGTGGAAGGGGACCTCTCTTACGGCTCTGGTTCTGGTCTCACTGGAATGGGAACAGGGAGACCGGAGCGCAGCGGGGTAGGAGAGTCCAGCCAGGTGCAGCAGCAGGTGCTGGGTAGATGAGGATCCTCTGGAGCAGGAACTCTCTGTAGCAGGGAAGCAGCTAGGAGAAGACTGCAGACCGTGGAATCAGGATGGATGGATCTTCTGGATGCGAAGGTAGCAGACACAGAAGTAAGCAGGAGTCAGCAGAGGTATCAGGTACAAGCAGAGGTTCGGCAACAGGAAAACAGTCCAAGAAGGGTCAAACAAGCCGGGGTCGGAGCAGGAGAGGTCAACAAGGTCAGACGGAGCCGGGTCAGGTATCAGATAGGTAGCAGGCAGATAAGCAGGTTACTTCAGGCACAAGCTGCAGACGAACAGCACAGAACATCTGCAGCTGTTCCTTTAAAAAGGGCCACTGGCGCCAATAGCGCTAACGCACACACGTGCGTGCGTGTGCCGCGCGCACATCCGAACGACGTGCACCCGCTCGTGTCCGGAGACGCGCGTGCCCACGACGACTCGCGGCACGAATGCGCGTGCGCGAACGGAGACCCGATCGCGCAGAACGGACGGATTCCTGACAAACACAATGTTGTTATTAGGTTATTTTTCACTTTATACCCGCCAGCTATTCCATGTTCATGTTGGCGATTCAGCCGCGTACTTCATACAAAGTCCCAAACCTTCTCCTTATGCTAATAGGTGGAGTGCAGCGCTGGGAAGTGGCAAGAACTCACTCAGTCCCGGTGCAGGGAGAGAACTTGTATAGAAATAATGCAAAGGCAGTTCACAAATAACCCGCCGTGAAGGCAAACCCAACCTGGGAACACTCACCGTTCTGGTAGCATGCAGAGAGCAGGCTTCAGCCCAACTGACGCCACCTGTAGGGAAGGGCAGAATGTGGACTGGCCGTCTTGCACTCAAGCAGGCAGATGTCCAGAGAGGTTACGAACCCAAACACTTTCCCTCCTCGTCAGGAACCTTTCCCTGACACTAGTTCTGTCCCTATCAGGCGAGGGTACCTGTCTCTACTCTACAACTCGCCAAACCTGGGAGCCAGGGTCTTAAAAAGGCTCTTCCTGACCCAAGATGGCTGCCAGCATCACATGGGGGTTAAAGAGAGGGTTAGTGTTGATATTACAGGGAGAGCTAGTGTTAGGGTAACAGGGAGGGTTAGTGCTGAGGTTACAGGGAGGATTAGAGTTGGAATTACAGTGACAATTAGTGTTGGGGTTACAGGGAGGGTTAGTGTTAGGGTGTTACAGGGAGGGTTAGTGTTGGGGTTACAGGGAGGGCTAGTGTCGGGGTTTCAGGAGGGTTCGTTTTGGGGTTACGGGGGGGCTTAGTGTTGAGGTTACAGGGAAGGTTAGTGTTGGGGTTACAAGTAGGGTTAGTGTTGCAGTTATGGGGGTGTTAGTTTTGGGGTCACAGGGAGGGTTAGTGTCAGGGTTACAGGGAGGGTTAGTGTTGGGGTTATAGGGAGGGTTAGTGTTGGGGTTATGGGGGCGTTAGTTTTGGGGTTACAAGGAGGGTTAGTGTCAGGGTTACAGGGATGGTTAGAGTTACAGGGACATTAGTTTTGGGGTTACAGGGAGGGTTAGTGTTGGGGTTACAGGGAAGATTAGTGTTGGGATTACAGGGAGGTTAGTGTTGGAGTTACAGGGAGGGTTAGTGTTGAGGTTACAGGGAGGGTTAGTGTTGGAGTTACAGGGAGGGTTAGTGTTGGGATTACAGGGAGGTTAGTGTTGGAGTTACAGGGAGGGTTAGTGTTGGAGTTACAGGGAGGGTTAGTGTTGGGATTACAGGGAGGGTTAGTGTTGGGATTACAGGGAGGGTCAGTGTTAGGATTACAGGGAGGGTTAGTGTTGGGGTTACAGGGAGGGTTAGTGTTGGGATTACAGGGAGGGTTAGTGTTGGAGTTACAGGGAGGGTTAGTGTTGGGGTTACAGGGAGGGTTAGTGTTGGGATTAGATGGAGGATTAGTGTTGGGGTTACAGGGAGGGTTAGTGTTGGGATTACAGGGAGGGTTAGTGTTGGGATTACAGGGAGGGTTAGTGTTGGGATTACAGGGAGGGTCAGTGTTGGGGTTACAGGGAGGGTTAGTGTTGGGATTACAGGGAGGGTTAGTGTTGGGATTACAGGGAGGGTCAGTGTTGGGGTTACAGGGAGGGTTAGTGTTGGGATTACAGGGAGGGTTATGCCGCGTACACACGGGCGGACTGTATGGCCTACTTAGTCCGCTCGTGTGTGGGCTTCAGCGGACTTTTTCAGCGTGCGGTCCGGCGTACTAAGTATTTCGGATTTTTCTAAATACTGTCCGTCGTACTCGCATTTCGGCGGACAATCCGCCCGTGTGTGTGCCAGTCCGCCGTACTTTTGAAATGAGCGGACTTTTCCCGCCTGGAGAAAAGTCCGCTCATTTCGAGCGGGTATCCAGGTGGGCGGTGCCCCCCCAAGTCCACAACAGACCCTTGTCCGAGCACGCTACCCGGCCGGCCAGGAAAGGGGGGCGAGCGAGCGCCCCCCCCTCCTGAGCCGTACCAGGCCGCCATGTGACACCGCCCCATTGTCCCTATATAAGTGGCCGCGCAGTGCGTCCCTGGCATTCCGGCCGGAGAGATCGTCGAGGCAACATCTCCTGGAGAAGAAGAAGAAGAAGAAGAAGAACGGAAGGCGGCGGCGGCGACAGAAGACCGGGCCACCGCCTGTAAAAGAGCTATAAGAAGGCGCGGTGGCCCGGCAGAAGAACCGAAGAGGGGGACAAGACCCCCGAAGTCGGGAGAAGAGGCCGGCGGCGAGGAAGAAAGCCGGACTTCTCCGCTAGCAAAAGAGCTACAAGAAGATAGCGGAGGAGTCCGGCGAGAAGACCCCCGAAGACGGAAGACCCCCGGAGCTGTGCAATAAAGTATTTTATCTCGTGTGTTGTGTTTTTTTTTGTACTTTTATTTTACAGGTGAATGGGTAGGGGTAGATTGTACCCCATACTCATTCACATAGGGTGGGGGGCCGGTATCCGGGGGCCCCCTTATTAAAGGGGGCTCCCGGATTCCGATAAGCCCCCCGCCCGCAGACCCCGACAACCAACGGCCAGGGTTGTCGGGAAGAGGCCCTTGTCCTCATCAACATGGGGACAAGGTGCTTTGGGGTGGGGGGGCCGCGCGGCCCCCCCTTCCCCAAGGCACCCCCCCATGTTGAGGGCACGCGGCCTGGTACGGTTTAGGAGGGGGGCGCTCGCTCGCCCCCCTTTCCTGGCCGGCCGGGTAGCGTGCTCGGACAAGGGTCTGTTGTGGACTTGGGGGGGACCCCCCACGCCGATTTTTTTCGGCGTTGGGGTTCCCCTTTAAGTCCATACCAGGCGGCGGGGTCAGCGACGTCTCCTTCGCGGGCCCCGCCTACCTGGAGACGCGCTCGAAATGAGCGGACTTTCCTCCGCGTGTGTGGGCGAGTCCGTTCATTTCAAAAGTAGGGCGGATAGTATGGCGCACTTAGTACGCCGTATTAGTCCGCTCAAAAAGTGTTGTGTGTGGTCAAGTGCGTTCATTCGAAAGTATGACGGACTGTCCGTCGGATTGTATGACGGACTAAGTAGGCCATACAGTCCGCCCGTGTGTACGCGGCTTAAGTGTTGGGGTTACAGGGAGGGTTAGTGTTGGGATTACAGGGAGGGTTAGTGTTGGGATTACAGGGAAGGTTAGTGTTAGGATTACAGGGAGGGTTAGTGTTAGGATTACAGGGAGGGTTAGTGTTGGGATTACAGGGAGGGTTAGTGTTGGGATTACAGGGAAGGTTAGTGTTAGGATTACAGGGAGGGTTAGTGTTAGGATTACAGGGAAGGTTAGTGTTAGGATTACAGGGAGGGTTAGTGTTGGGATTACAGGGAGGGTCAGTGTTGGGGTTACAGGGGGGTTAATGAAAAGGGCACCATAATGTAGGGCATTGTGTCTAAAGCCCTCCACTCAACTATACTACAGTTAACGTAATTCTGCCCAATCAAAAAAAAGAAGCCTATCTTTTATCAGAGTACATTCGATTCTTTTATAATGAATCCAAGGCTGAATTGTATGATCTCTTTGTATCTTTATTTCACGGAGTTCATCTTTCATTGATTCTATAAATCTCTCTTGCCCTGGAAATCCCATAAATAGAAGGCTCCCATGTTGGTGAATCTGGGACACAAATAAAACTAGTTTCTATTTGAAATGCATCGCCGGTGACACCTCGGGGGCCGCGGCGCTCTCTCCGTGTACAAATAGTACACCAGTAAATGGATGCGCACCACGCCGGGGGGGAAGAGGCGAGCTTTGAAATGCCCCCGCCGCTCTCACAACGCGTCGTTACCTCTCCTCACCTCTATTCACCGACTCAACAAATGCCCGCAGTTATTTTTTAATGATCGGCAGAACACTTAGCTCTTCCCTATTGATGTATTAAAAAAAAAAAAAAAAAAAACAAGAACGCTTCTCGTGCGTCCCGCCAGCGGGATATTGACGCCGCTTTAGAAAAACACATATATAGCGAATTCTCTCCCCCAGACTGAATTACGAGGCAGATCCTTCACATCAGGAATCGCTCATTAACAGCTTCAGAGTCTCGCTATTCACCGAGTTCTGTCACTTAGAGGGATGAGAGGAGAGAGCGGACCGCTCTTTTTTTACAAAAACGAGCCGGGAACACTTACGGGGTGACGTCAGTTAAGAGCGAACATTCTGCTTTCAAACCTCTCACTGCCAAGGCCATTTTTGTACACGTTTAAAAATAATTTTAAACCCGAAGATTAGTTAAAGGGGTTTCTAAAGGTTAGTTTTTTATTTTCTAAATAGGTTCCTTTAAGCTAGTGCATTGTTGGTTCACTTACCTTTTCCTTCGATTTCCCTTCTAAATGTTTTTTTTTCTTTGTCTGAATATCTCACTTCCTGTTTCTCCTCAGTAAACTTCACACCATCATCCGAGCGGTGTTTAGTCAGCCAGAACAGCTTACTGAACAGCTTACTGAGGAGAAACAGGAAGTGAGAAATTCAGACAAAGAAAACAAAGAAAAAAAACATTTATAAGGGAAATCGAAGGAAAAGGTAAGAGAACCAACAATGCACTAGCTTAAAGGAAGCTATGTAGAAAATAAAAAACTAACCTTTACAACCCCTTTAAAACACTCCCCCCTCCCCAAACATAATATATTTTCTGAAAGCAGAGACCATGGAGAATAAAATGGTGGGAGCTCCAATTTTATATGCCAAGCACACATTTCCAGTGAATTAAAAGTAAATAAATAAATAAAAACGAAGTATAAATATACACTTAAGGTTCATTTTAGGGGACACGGAACAGATTAATTATAAAAGATGGGTGTTCTGCCAAGTAAATAGATACCCGCCATGCCAGGAGAGGAGCTCCTGCTCCTTAACGAGCAGCTTATTTTCTTTCAGTGCCCAAGGCTGCTCAGCTGTCAGTTACATTACCAGCCGCTCCTTGTTACCACAGCGACTCACCTGGTTACCATTAACCCCTTCAATACCGGGCACCATCACCCCTTTCCTGCCCAGGCGCCAATTTTTCAGCGCTGTCGCACTCTGAATAACAATTGCGCGGTCGTGTAACGCTTTACCCAAACACAATTTTTGTTATTTTTGATTTTTTTCTCACAAAATAGAGTTTTCTTTGGTGGTATTTAATCACCACCGGGGGGGGTGGGGGGGGGAGGTTTTAATTCTTTGCTGAATAAACGAATAAGACCGAAAAGTTTGAAAAAAATTAAATTAAAAAAACTTCCATGGTTTGTTCTAAAATTTTGCAAACAGGTAATTTTTCTTTACTTATGTGCGCTGATGAGGCTGCACTGATAGGCAATGATAGGCAGCAATGATAGGCGGCACTGATGGGCAATGATAGGCGGCACTGATGTGCACTGATGAGGCTGCACCGATAGGCAATGATAGGCAGCAATGATGGGCAATTATAGGCGGCACTGATGTGCGCTAATGAGGCGGCACCAATAGGCAATGATAGGCGGCAATGATGGGCAATGATAGGCGGCACTGATGTGCGCTGATGAGGCTGCACCGATAGGCAATGATAGGCAGCAATGATGGGCAATGATAGGCGGCACTGATGTGCGCTGATGAGGCGGCCCAATAGGCAATGATAGGCGGCAATGATGGGCAATTATAGGCGGCACTGATGGGCACTGATGAGGCTGCACCGATAGGCAATGATAGGCGGCACTGATGGGCAATGATAGGCTGCACTGATGAGGCGGCACTGATAGGCTGCACGGATGAGGAGGCACTCATAGGTGGCACTGATGGGCACAGATTGGCAGCACTGGTGGACACTGTTGAGACTGCCCTGATTATCAGTGTACATCTACCTTTTTAGAGAAGACAGTTATCAGCTCTCTTCTCCTCTCCTTGTGAGGAAAGGAATGCCAATAACCAGCTTCTGTTACATCCCTGATCAGCTGTGATTGGACACAGCTGGTCACGTGGTAAAGAGCCGCTGATTGGCTCTTTACCTCAATCTCCGGAGGACACTGTGATCACAGAACACATCTCCTGCACCCAGCAGCGGGCATGATCAAGAGACGACGACTTTTGAATGGCAGCCCCAGAGCGGCTGCTCTCGCGTGCTCAGCGTGGCGATCTCAGCTGCGCGTTGCTAGGACACGATGTGACCACGATCTGTGGAAAGAGCTGATTACAATATTGAAAACGAGTGTAATAGATCAGTGCCCATCAATGCCAGTGATCAGTGCCCTCCAGTGGCAGTGATCAGTGCCCTCCAGAGGCAGCAATCAGTGCCCACCACTGCCCACAAGTGCCACCAATCAGTTCCCATTAGCAATGCCAGTCAGCTCTGGCAATCAGTGCTGCCCATCACTGCAATCAATGCCCATCAGTGCCACCCATAACGCCTATCTGTGCCGCCTATCAGTGCCAACTAGTGCTGTCTATTAGTGCCCACCAGTGCTGCCTATCAGTGACCACCAGTGCCGCCTAATAGTGCTCATCAGTGCCACATATCAGTGCCACCTATCAGTGCCCATAAGTGTGGCATATTAGTGCCACCTCATCAGTGCCCATAAGTGCCACCTCATCAATGCCCACCAGTTCAGCCTATCAGTGCCCATCAGTTGCTGCCTCATCAGCGCACATCAGTGAAGGCGAAAAATTACTTAGTTACAAAATTTACTGACAGAAAAAAGTGAAAAACATTTTTTTTCCAAAATTTTTGGTCTTTTTTTGTAAAAAAATAAAAAACCCAGCAGTGATTAAATACCACCAAAACAAAGCTCTGTTTGTGTACGAAAATGATAAAAAATGTGTTTGGGTAAAGTGTAGCATGCCCGCGCAACTGTCATTTAAAGTCTGACAGCGCTGAAAGCTGAAAAATGGCCTGGGCAGGAAGGTGGTGCAAGTGGCCGGTAGGCAAGTGGTTAAGCAGCTTAGCTCATTTCCTCCTTGCCCTTGCGTGGTCTATGCTCTCTAAGTGCTTCCTGGCTGACTTTCCTTTTAATTCCTGATTTTTGCTCCTTACTACGCTGACTTCTGGTTTCCTGACCCCAGCTTGTCTGATTACCCACTCTGGCATCCAAACCCTGGCTTCTGTTTTTTGTCTACGTTCCTGAACTGTTATTTTTGACATATCAAAAACGGTGTGGTTTTAACTGTGCTTTCTGTCTCCACCTGCTTTATGGTTCCTGACACCGACATGTCAAGCTTTAAAACATCATGTGACATAAACGGCAATGAATTTTGGTACCTTATATTTTCCATAGACGACAATTTAAATCTGTTAATATTAAAGTGGTTGTAAAGGATTCAGATTTGAATCCTGTATCCCTTACCCTTAATACTTACCTGAGCCCCACCAAGATCCAGCGATGTGCACAACAGCCTCTCTGGGGACTCCACATTGACTGAGACAGTCAATCACAGCCAGCGAGCCAATGAGAGAGAGGGGATGGGACTGAGCCGTGGCTCTGTGTGTGAATGGACATGCAGAGCAGTGGCTCTGGAGCGAGCCTTCTTGGGTGCCCCCATTGCAAACTGCTTGCTCTAGGGGCACTCAGCAGGAGGGAGAGGCCAGGAGCACTGGTGGGGGACCCAGGAAGAGGAGGACAGTCGGGCTGCCCTGTGCAAAACAAGTATAACATGTTTGTTAATTTAGAAAAAAAAAATAATATTGTCCCTAAAATTGTTGCTCACACTCCAGTGTGTGGGGCAATATCACATGTAGCATATTTGTCACTTTTATACAAAGCCTCCCTGATGTGTGCCTTGTCAAAACCGCAAAATAAAATTTGAACACTTTGTATTCTCAAGACTCGTGAGTGCCGCTCACAGACCTGCCTATGAGGGAGAGGTAGGCCTAGCAGTAGGGATGGGTTCCTGCCATTTAGAGACAGCATAGGGACACTCATGGACTCTGGAGTCAGCTCTCTGTCCAAGGAAGGTCTCCATAATCCTTTGCAATTTTGTAATCTGGTGAAACCCTGCTCTGGGTAGGGCAGTACCCAATGAAGCCACCTTAGGGGTACACACCAAAAAAAAAAAACCTCAAGCATTTTACTGTATGCAAGTCCTGCATTCTTGAACTGCCTTCTCAACCACCGGGCTATCTCTGTCCACAGGAGGACAGGGAAGGTGTTTCCCTGCTTGGTGGCTTGTGGCTCACTTCAACAAACTTGGGAAGAAGCCTTACTGAGCCATTTGGTGCCAAGAAGCTTCATGGTTGACTGAAACAGCCCTCCATCGCATGCAGACTTGATCACCGGCCATTGGTCATGGACAGAGTTTACCAGTTCATCTTTGAGGACTATTTACAGGGTCACTTACTTCCAGTTTTATGAGTGCAAGATCGCAAATACGTGAATTAATACTTTGCTTTTACTGCACTATGCCACTTCTGTCTTCTTTGCATCTCCTCCTTTATATAAAATTACCCATCAAAAGGCCAATTGATGGCGCTGTTGTTGGTTGGCCACCTGTTAATGGCACTTTTGTTTGGTTGGTGGTTGGGCACCAGTTAATGGCACTGTTGTTGGTTGGCTGCCAGTTAATGGCGCTGTTGTTGGGTTGTTGGTTAGTCGCCAGTTAATAGCACTGTTGTTGGTTGGCCGCCAGTTAATGACAATGTTGTTGGGTTGGGCACCAGTTAATGGCACTGTTGTTGGTTGGCCACCAGTTAATGGCACAGTTGTTGCATTGTTGGCTGGCTGCCAGTTAATGGCACTGTTGTTGGTTGGCCACCAGTTAATGACAATGTTGTTGGGCTGTTGGTTGGCCGCCAGTTAATGCCACCGTTGTTGGTTGGCCACTAGTTAATGGCACTGTTGTTGGGTTGATGATTAGCTGCCAGTTAATGCCACTGTTGTTGGTTTGCCACCAGTTAATGGCACTGTTGTTGGTTGGCCGCCAGTTAATGGCACAGTTGTTGCATTGTTGGCTGGCTGCCAGTTAATGGCACTGTTGTTGGTTGGCCACCAGTTAATGACAATGTTGTTGGGCTGTTGGTTGGCCGCCAGTTAATGCCACCGTTGTTGGTTGGCCACTAGTTAATGGCACTGTTGTTGGGTTGATGATTAGCTGCCAGTTAATGCCACTGTTGTTGGTTTGCCACCAGTTAATGGCACTGTTGTTGGTTGGCCACCAGTTAATGGCACAGTTGTTGCATTGTTGGCTGGCTGCCAGTTAATGGCACTGTTGTTGGTTGGCCACCAGTTAATGACAATGTTGTTGGGCTGTTGGTTGGCCGCCAGTTAATGCCACCGTTGTTGGTTGGCCACTAGTTAATGGCACTGTTGTTGGGTTGATGATTAGCTGCCAGTTAATGCCACTGTTGTTGGTTGGCCGCCAGTTAATGGCATTGTTGTTGGTTGGCCGCCAGTTAATGGCATTTTTGTTGGTTGGCCACCATTTAATGCCACTGTTGTTGGGTTGATGGTTAGCCGCCAGTTAATGGCACTGTTGTTGGTTGGCTGCCAGTTAATGGTGCTGTTGTTGGGTTGTTGGTTAGTCGCCAGTTAATAGCACGGTTGTTGGTTGGCCACCAGTTAATGACAATGTTGTTGAGTTGGCCACCAGTTAATGGCACTGTTGTTGGTTGGCCACCAGTTAATAGCACTGTTGTTGGTTGGCCGCCAGTTAATGGCACTGTTGTTGCGTTGTTGGTTGGCTGCCAGTTACTGGCACTGTTGTTGGTTGGCCACCAGTTAATGACAATGTTGTTGGGTTGTTGGTTAGCCGCCAGTTAATGCCACTGTTGTTAGGTTGTTTGTTGGCCACTAGTTAATGGCACTGTTGCTGGGTTGATGGTTAGCTGCCAGTTAATGCCACTTTTGTTGGTTGGCTGCCAGTAAATGCCACTGTTGTTGGTTGGCCGCCAGTTAATGGCATTGTTGTTGGTTGGCCGCCAGTTAATGGCATTGTTGTTGGTTGGCCGCCATTTAATGCCACTGTTGTTGGGTTGATGGTTAGCCGCCAGTTAATGGCACTGTTGTTAGGTTGTTGGTTGGCCAACAATCAATGGCACTATTGTTGGGTCGTTAGTTGGCTGCCATTTAATGCCACTGTTGTTGGGTTGATGGTTAGCTGCCAGTTAATGGCACTGTTGTTGGGTTGTTGGTTGGCCAACAATCAATGGCACTATTGTTGGGTCGTTAGTTGACTGCTATTTCTATGGTCATATTCTCAGCTTTCTAGTCACCATTTCCAGCAGAGTTTTACAGTCACGCTGTGGCTCAAGCTAGCAATTAGAGCAAAAAATAGCCGATCATTTTCCAGGAATGGTCTTCCTAATATTAGGCGGCAAATCACGGCTCTATCCATGCTCTGTCGGCGTTGGGGGGAAATAATTACATGTTATCTTTTATTTTGTAATTAGTCATGGAAAAGAAAGGGAATGAAGCGCATTCATTGGCACGGGAAATGGGAGAGACGCCCAAGACAAGATTATTTACTTGGCATTTGTGAGAGGCGGAGAGCACGTGTTATTTTTTTATAAGTGTCGTGCTCAATTTAATTGGAATAAGCTTTGCTTCTGGAGAGAACAGATTATCAACTCAAACCAACTGGAGCAGAAGGCACCCCGTGGAAGAAACTCCGGTGATATAATTAGAACGAGCATCACCTTAAAGATGAGATCCAGGAAGATGAGGGAAAAAAAAACATTTTGTTATGAGCAAAGAACTTTCCTTGCCTTCAGACTTATTACAAAGCTGAACAAAATGTCATGTATTGCAGATTACGAACCCTTAGATGTGATGGCTGCATTCGTTTTCTTTCTTAAAGTGAATGTAAATGCTACATTTTTATTAATTCAGTAAACCTGTGATGTCCTTAGTAAACTGTGTTCTCATAAGTCGTTTCACTTTTACTTACTATTGCTTTTAAAGAAGGTCTAGCTCCTATCCTTGTCCCTAAGTGACAACAGTCCACTAGCACGTGGACCCTCAGTTTGGGCCCCTCCTAAGAGGAAGTGACCTGCCCTCTGGCAAATCCCCTTATGGGGATGGGGGGGGGGGGGGATTCCTAGGGGTGGAACGATGTGCACTTCGTAGAAAGAAGATGGATGTTTAGAACTGTGTTTGGTTCACCTAAATGGGCTTCCCCTACCATGGGCCCTAACCCCCTCATCTACCAAGATGTGTTTAAAAATGTCCTGGTATATAGGTGTCATGCTTTTCTCTAATACAGGTGGTCAGATACTATAGCTGGCTTCTGTGTTCTTCACCTTTAGCAGCCCCCTTTCCCATAAGGCAGGCAGGCCTACAAGTACTCGGTTGCCCCCAGGACTTACACACAATGCCATAGTGCCTGGCTTTCATGCCAGGGCATGTGCAAACTGAGCGAAGCAAACAGGTACTTGGGGTTTTGTAAGAGTCCAGGGCTTACTACGCATGCACCAATGGTGCGTTGCCACAAGAGGAAATCCGTGCCAACTGAGCATGCGCCAAAAGACGCCTCAGTGTGCCAACCAGCACCTGCGCAGAAGACCTGATGGAAAAAGGCAGGAAAATCCCCAGGAGGCGCACAGGAAGTGACCTCAACCCGATGGAAAAGGGCGGGAAAATGCCCAGGAGGCGCACAGGAAGTGACCTCAAACTTCCCTTTATAAGCCCAGCCACGACACTGCCAAATTGCTGGATTATCTTCTGTCCCCCCTTGTTCCTATGCTAGTGTGTGATCTCTCTGAACTTGTTGTGTGTCAGGTCACCTTGAGGCCAGGTGACAGATGCACACCGTAGGGATCAGGAGTGCACCGCAAGGTTGTGGACCCTACGGCTGACTGCTGCGGACGGGAGTCAAGGTGGTAAGGAAGACAGGGCCGCCACAACACCAAGATGGATCCCACTGGGGCTAGAGCATAAGATTCCCTGGGGCACAGAGTCTAAGAGCCAGCAGGTGTTCACCAGCGCCTCTAGTGGGGAGGATGGACTGGGCTGCAACTGGCTCCAGGTCGTGACCCCCAGGGTCCCCCAGCTCACACCCACAGTAGGCAACAGGAGGATAGGGATGGTGAGGGATAAGCCAAGGTCGGGGGCCACAAGCAGACAGGAATAGTCAGGGACACGCCAAAAGGTCAGGATCACAGCCAAACAGGGATAGTCAAGGACACGCAAGTCAGTAACGGAACAACAGAAGAGCACACGGCAGGTAACAGGAAGCTAACACACAAAGGTTGATCAGTAAAGCTGGCCTGCAGTGCACAGGTTAATATAGAGCTCCCTGATAGGAGCTAGGGTGGAGCCATGCCAGAGGATGGATTACAAAAGCAGTCAGGTGAGGGTCGGCTGGTCTCTAGAGATGAACACATGGGAACAGGTAAGCAGACGAACTCTATTGCATAACCATAACATTGTGACCTGGAAACCTATTTGACTACTCTTGATTGCCGCTTGCCATTGACCTTCGATTTGTACCTTGACCATTCTACCTCTTTGCCCCTTTTGTACTCAGCTGCCAGATTGGAACCGACCCCCCGGCTTGGATCTCAACCATTCTTCTTCTGATTAACCCTTTTATACTTCGTTGCCAAACTGTAATTGACCTCAGCTCGGATCTCGGACTAAGGCTTGCACGGTGCTCTGCACCCCTGGCACCCGTGCCACTCGGTGTCCACCAAGTCTCTGTCTCCATCTCCAGAGGCTCCAAGGACCCGAGGTGCAAGGGAGGCCTCCCCACTACTTTGATCTCACATCAGGTACGTGGCCCTCGTGACAAGTTTACAGACAGGCAAGGTTCGGAATAGTCAGGGTTAATGTCCGAAAGTCAAAAGGCAGAGAAGTTCAGAGAATAGTTGATATCCGATCCGAAGTCGTCAATGAGTTAATCCAGGTCAGGTATTACACCCGCTATCACAAGCATGAGACTGCAGGCTTGGCTGGCTAAATTCAGGTCTCCAGCCAGAGACTGGCCACATTAATCACCTTTGCAGATGAACAGCCAAAACCAGGATGCCGGAATGAAAAGGAGCGCTAGACGCTCCTGACAATAGGGTGGGTGGAATCTAATGGTGGAGTGATGTGTTATTTGGAGAAAGCAGATGGAGGTGTAGACTAGTGGAGCTGGTTTTGGTTCACCCAAGATGGAATCCTGTGCCATGGGCAGGGCAGGACTTAGGGCGGTGGGGGCCCCTGGGCTTGAGTCACTTTGGGGCCCTACCTTCTATACATTACCGTATTTATCAGCGTATAACACACGCCGGAGTATAACACACTACCCAAGTTTAGGAGGGAATTTTAAGGAAAAAAACGTACATTTAAATGCCCATCAATGCAGCCTTATCAGTATCCATCTGCAGCCTTGTCCAGTGTCATTTGCAGCCTTGTCAGCGTAGCCTTGTCATTTGCAGCCTTGCCCCAGTGTAATTTGCAGCCTTTTCATTGCAGTCTTGAAGTTTAAAAATGGCACCACCGAGATGCTGTGTATTTTGACAGCCCTCGGGTCCTCTTGGCGGTCCTCGGGTCCTCTCGGCGGCCCTTGGGTCCTCTCGGCGGCTCCCGGGTCCTCTCACAGTTCCGAGTGTACCCAGTCCCTGTGTTATGTCCATCATAGGGCGTGACTGGGCGTGACCGTGAGCGGAGCCGAGCTTAGTACACTCGGCTATGTATCTCGGCAGGGCCCGCGGGGGCCCCCTATTGAGCGGGGCCCATGGGCTTGAGCCCAGTCAAGCCCAATGGTAAGTCCGGCCCTGGCCATGGGTCATAACCCCCTGTCTACCAAGATACATTTATAAGAGTCCTGGGTTAAAGCCAGCTAAAGGCGGCTGCAGCAGGTAAAAGTAACACCTGATCTCTTTTTCAGAGCTCTGAATGTGCGCCCACCCCACTGGTGGCACCTGCACAGAGGCGTAACTAGAACCTTTAGGGCCCCTCTGATGCAAGGTATCATGAAGGGCCCCCCGACCCTTGTGACCCTGGTAGTTCCGCCATTGGTGTCAGTACTTTTTTTTTTTTTAATTCTTGTTATTTTATTTTTTTCTGTTCAATCTTA
Source organism: Lithobates pipiens (assembly GCF_037356315.1). Taxonomy (NCBI): domain Eukaryota; kingdom Metazoa; phylum Chordata; class Amphibia; order Anura; family Ranidae; genus Lithobates; species Lithobates pipiens. The sequence goes on from NW_027507764.1 coordinate 2,879,876, forward strand.
TTTTATTAAGGTTATAAAGAAGAACACAAAGTTTACTTTAAAGTAAAGTATAACGTACAATTTTCATAAAGTAAAAGTACTCCAATGAGAATCATCAGTGCAAAACTTGCATAATAAGAATATAACAGACATAACATAAAAAACATAACATAAAAAAAGGAGGCACAAGGCCTCAAGAGCACATTGTTATTTTATTTTTATACCATTTTGCTTTATTCTTTTGTTTTACAATTATTTTTTCGTTTCTCTTTTAGGAGCACCCCCCCCCCCCCCCCCCCGTTGGGGGGCTTTGGTGAGATATCAGGGGGCTAAACAGACCTGGGATGTTTCACTTTTGAGACAGAGAAATCAGATTGAGGTCACAACCCTCAACCTCCATCTCTGCAGCCTCGGCTGCACATAATGATTGGACAGGATTAGGTCTGTACAGAGCTTCCCATTCATTTACTATGCTTCAATTATGAATAGACAGTCAGTGATATGGATCACCAACTCTGTCCATTCAGAAAAGGATGGGGCCCGGAAAATGACATATTTACCGGCCCCTACTCAACTCTCCTGGCACATCTCCCCGCAGCAGCCGGAGGAGAGGGTGGAAGGTGGCTAAGCTGCTGGGGGACAAGGTGGGGCCAGAAGAGCACACGGGGGCCCGGGGGCAGCAGAAAGAAGCTTGATAGGAGTGGTGGCTTATAGAGAAACATATCCCCTTCATTTTAGCCACTGGGACCAGTCTTGTGCGGGGAGGATCGGAGGATTAGGTAAGTAAAGTGCATCCGGAAAGTATTGACAGAGCTTCACTTTTTCCACATTTTGTTATGTTACAGCCGTATTCCAGAATTGATTAAATTCATTATTTTCCACAAAATTCTACAAACAATCCACCATAATGACAAAGTGAAAGAAGTTTGTTTGAAATCTTTGAAAATTTATTAAAAATAAAAAATGAAAAAAATCTCATGTACATAAGTATCACAGGCTCCTCCCATGTACATAAGTATCACAGGCTCCTCCCATGTACATAAGTATCACAGGCTCCTCCCATGTACATAAGTATCACATGCTCCTCCCATACACATAAGTATCACAGGCTCCTCCCATGTACATAAGTATCACAGACTCCTCCCATGCACATAAGTATCACAGGCTCCTCCCATGCGCATAAGTATCACAGGCTCCTCCCATGCACATAAGTATCACAGGCTCCTCCCATGTACATAAGTATCACAGGCTCCTCCCATGTACATAAGTATCACAGACTCCTCCCATGCACATAAGTATCACAGGCTCCTCCCATGTACATAAGTATCACAGGCTCCTCCCATGCACATAAGTATCACAGGCTCCTCCCATACGCATAAGTATCACAGGCTCCTCCCATGCACAAAAGTATCACAGGCTCCTCCCATGTACATAAGTATCACAGACTCCTCCCATGCACATAAGTATCACAGGCTCCTCCCATGCGCATAAGTATCACAGGCTCCTCCCATGCACATAAGTATCACAGGCTCCTCCCATGCGCATAAGTATCACAGGCTCCTCCCATGCACATAAGTATCACAGGCTCCTCCCATGTACATAAGTATCACAGGCTCCTCCCATGTACATAAGTATCACAGACTCCTCCCATGCACATAAGTATCACAGGCTCCTCCCATGTACATAAGTATCACAGACTCCTCCCATGCACATAAGTATCACAGGCTCCTCCCATGTACATAAGTATCACAGGCTCCTCCCATGCACATAAGTATCACAGGCTCCTCCCATGCGCATAAGTATCACAGGCTCCTCCCATGCGCATAAGTATCACAGGCTCCTCCCATGCACATACGTATCACAGGCTCCTCCCATGTACATAAGTATCACAGGCTCCTCCCATGTACATAAGTATCGCAGGCTCCTCCCATGTACATAAGTATCACAAGCTCCTCCCATGACAATCAGAAATCAGCTCAGGTCCCTCCTGTTTCCACCGATCATCCTTGAGATGTTTCTACAACCTGATTGGAGTCCACTTGTGGTAAATTACGTTGATTGGACATGATTTGGAAAGGCACACCCCTGTCTATAGAAGGTCCCACAGGTAACAGTGCATGTCAGAGCACAATCCAAGCCATGAAGTCAGAGGACTTGTCTGTAGAGCTCCGAGAGAGGATTGTATGGAGGCACAGATCGGGGGAAGGGTACAGAAACATTTCTGCAGCATTGAAGGTCCCAGTGAGCACAGTGGTCTCCATCATCCATGAATGGAAGAAGTTTGGAACCACCAGGACTCTTCCACGAGCGGGCCCAGTTAGACTGAGTGATCGGATGAGGAGGGCCTTAGTCAGGGGGGTGACCAAGAACCCGATGGTCCCTCTGACAGAGCTCCAGTGTTTCTCTGTGGAGAGAGGAGAACCTTCCAGAAGAACCATCTCTGCAGCTCTCCACCAATCAGGCCTGTATGGTAGAGGGGCCAGACGGAAGACACTCCCCAGTATAAGACACATGACCGCCCCGCCTGGACTTTGCCAAAAGACACCTGAAGGATCTCAGACCACGAGAAACAAAACTCTCTGCTCTGATGAAATAAAGGTTGAACTCTTTGGCCTGAATGGGAAGCGTCATGTCTGGAGGAATCCAGGCACCGCTCATCACCTGGCCAATACCATCCCTACTGTGAAGCATGGTGGTGGCAGTATCATGCTGTAGGGATGTTTTTCAGCGGCAGTAACTGGGAGACTAATCAGGATGGAGGGGAAGATGAATGCAGCAATGTACAGAGACGTCCTTGATGAAAACCTGCTCCAGAGCGCTCTGGACCTCAGACTGGGATGAAGATTCATCTTCCAATAGGATAACGACCCTCAGTACACAGCCAAGATAACAAAGGAGTGGCTCCGGGGCAACTCTGTGACTGTCCTTGAGAGGCCCAGCCAGAGCCCGGACCTGAACCCGACTGAACATCTCTGCAGAGATCTGAAAATGGCTGTGCACAGACCCTCCCCATCCAATCTGATGGAGCGCGAGAGGTTCCTACAAAGAGGAATGGGAGAAACTGCCCACAAATAGGTGTGCCGAGCTTGTAGCATCATACTCATCATACATCATACTCATCATACATCATACCCATCATACATCATACTCATCATACATCATACTCATCATACATCATACCCATCATACATCATACCCATCATACATCATACCCATCATACATCATACCCATCATACATCATACCCATCATACATCATACTCATCATACATCATACCCATCATACATCATACCCATCATACATCATACCCATCATACATCATACTCATCATACATCATACCCATCATACATCATACCCATCATACATCATACTCATCATACATCATACCCATCATACATCATACCCATCAAACATCATACCCATCAAACATCATACTCATCATACATCATACCCATCATACATCATACCCATCATACCCATCATACATCATACTCATCATACATCATACCCATCATACATCATACCCATCATACCCATCATACATCATACTCATCATACATCATACATCATACTCATCATACATCATACCCATCATACATCATACTCATCATACATCATACCCATCATACATCATACTCATCATACATCATACTCATCATACATCATACCCATCATACATCATACCCATCATACATCATACTCATCATACATCATACCCATCATACATCATACTCATCATACATCATACCCATCATACATCATACTCATCATACATCATACCCATCATACATCATACTCATCATACATCATACATCATACATCATACCCATCATACATCATACTCATCATACTCATCATACATCATACTCATCATACTCATCATACTCAACAAGACTGGAGGTTGTAATTGGTGCCAAAGGAGCTTCACCAAATTATTGAGCCAAGGCTGTGATACTTATGGACATGGGAGGAGCCTGTGATACTTATGTACATGGGAGGAGCCTGTGATACTTATGGACATGGGAGGAGCCTGTGATACTTATGGACATGGGAGGAGCCTGTGATACTTATGGACATGGGAGGAGCCTGTGATACTTATGTACATGGGAGGAGCCTGTGATACTTATGTACATGGGAGGAGCCTGTGATACTTATGGACATGGGAGGAGCCTGTGATACTTATGTACATGGGAGGAGCCTGTGATACTTATGTACATGGGAGGAGCCTGTGATACTTATGTACATGGGAGGAGCCTGTGATACTTATGTACATGGGAGGGGCCTGTGATACTTATGTACATGGGAGGGGCCTGTGATACTTATGTACATGGGAGGAGCCTGTGATACTTATGTACATGGGAGGGGCCTGTGATACTTATGTACATGGGAGGGGCCTGTGATACTTATGTACATGGGAGGAGCCTGTGATACTTATGTACATGGGAGGGGCCTGTGATACTTATGTACATGGGAGGAGCCTGTGATACTTATGGACATGGGAGGAGCCTGTGATACTTATGTACATGGGAGGAGCCTGTGATACTTATGTACATGGGAGGAGCCTGTGATACTTATGTACATGGGAGGAGCCTGTGATACTTATGTACATGGGAGGGGCCTGTGATACTTATGTACATGGGAGGGGCCTGTGATACTTATGTACATGGGAGGAGCCTGTGATACTTATGTACATGGGAGGGGCCTGTGATACTTATGTACATGGGAGGAGTCTGTGATACTTATGTACATGGGAGGGGCCTGTGATACTTATGTACATGGGAGGAGCCTGTGATACTTATGTACATGGGAGGGGCCTGTGATACTTATGTACATGGGAGGAGCCTGTGATACTTATGTACATGGGAGGAGCCTGTGATACTTATGTACATGGGAGGGGCCTGTGATACTTATGTACATGGGAGGAGCCTGTGATACTTATGTACATGGGAGGAGCCTGTGATACTTATGTACATGGGAGGGGCCTGTGATACTTATGTACATGGGAGGAGCCTGTGATACTTATGTACATGGGAGGAGCCTGTGATACTTATGTACATGGGAGGAGCCTGTGATACTTATGTACATGGGAGGGGCCTGTGATACTTATGTACATGGGAGGGGCCTGTGATACTTATGTACATGGGAGGGGCCTGTGATACTTATGTACATGGGATTTTTTTTATTTTGAATAAATTTCCAAAGATTTCAAACAAACTTCTCTCACGTTGTCATTATGGGGGTTGTTTGTAGTATTTTGAGGAAAATAATTAATTGAATCCATTTTGGAATAAGGCTGTAAACATAAAATGTGGAAAAAGTGAAGCGCTGTGAATACGTTCCGGATACACAGTATATCTCGGTTCTTCAATTCCCTAGAAAAAAATGAGCAGTTGGCCCATGTGGTAGAGACACAGCCCCACCATGGAAAAAACTTTTTGGCCAGGAGTAGGGCTGTAAAAGTGGACTTTGTTCAGCAGGGTATCTGTGATCATTTTCACCCCAATCTTCATAAAACAAACGCACATGAAGGATTACTCGATAAACGGCCATGCAAATTTGTTTTTGTAATTCAGGGTTTGTTAGTTAGTTGTACATAAGCAGTCCTCCCAGCTTCAAAGGAACAATTGTGAAAAGATATCTCTTGCTCCAAAGAATCCAGGAACATTATGGTTTGGAGTGGAGTTCTTTATGAGGTTCTTGGTTTGGAGCGGAGTTCTTTATGAGGTTCTTGGTTTGGAGCGGAGTTCTTTATGAGGTTCTTGGTTTGGAGCGGAGTTCTTTATGAGGTTCTTGGTTTGGAGCGGAGTTCTTTATGAGGTTCTTGGTTTGGAGCGGAGTTCTTTATGAGGTTCTTGGTTTGGAGCGGAGTTCTTTATGAGGTTCTTGGTTTGGAGCGGAGTTCTTTATGAGGTTCTTGGTTTGGAGCGGAGTTCTTTATGAGGTTCTTGGTTTGGAGCGGAGTTCTTTATGAGGTTCTTGGTTTGGAGCGGAGTTCTTTATGAGGTTCTTGGTTGGAGCGGAGTTCTTTATGAGGTTCTTGGTTTGGAGCGGAGTTCTTTATGAGGTTCTTGGTTTGGAGCGGAGTTCTTTATGAGGTTCTTGGTTTGGAGCGGAGTTCTTTATGAGGTTCTTGGTTTGGAGCGGAGTTCTTTATGAGGTTCTTGGTTGAAGTGGAGTTCTTTATGAGGTTCTTGGTTGGAGCGGAGTTCTTTATGAGGTTCTTGGTTGGAGCGGAGTTCTTTATGAGGTTCTTGGTTGGAGCGGAGTTCTTTATGAGGTTCTTGGTTGGAGTGGAGTTCTTTATGAGGTTCTTGGTTTGGAGCGGAGTTCTTTATGAGGTTCTTGGTTTGGAGCGGAGTTCTTTATGAGGTTCTTGGTTTGGAGCGGAGTTCTTTATGAGGTTCTTGGTTTGGAGCGGAGTTCTTTATGAGGTTCTTGGTTTGGAGCGGAGTTCTTTATGAGGTTCTTGGTTTGGAGCGGAGTTCTTTATGAGGTTCTTGGTTTGGAGCGGAGTTCTTTATGAGGTTCTTGGTTGGAGCGGAGTTCTTTATGAGGTTCTTGGTTTGGAGCGGAGTTCTTTATGAGGTTCTTGGTTTGGAGCGGAGTTCTTTATGAGGTTCTTGGTTTGGAGCGGAGTTCTTTATGAGGTTCTTGGTTTGGAGCGGAGTTCTTTATGAGGTTCTTGGTTGAAGTGGAGTTCTTTATGAGGTTCTTGGTTGGAGCGGAGTTCTTTATGAAGTTCTTGGTTTGGAGTGGAGTTCTTTATGAGGTTCTTGGTTTGGAGCGGAGTTCTTTATGAGGTTCTTGGTTTGGAGCGGAGTTCTTTATGAGGTTCTTGGTTGGAGTGGAGTTCTTTATGAGGTTCTTGGTTGGAGTGGAGTTCTTTATGAGGTTCTTGGTTGGAGTGGAGTTCTTTATGAGGTTCTTGGTTTGGAGCGGAGTTCTTTATGAGGTTCTTGGTTTGGAGCAGAGTTCTTTATGAGGTTCTTGGTTTGGAGCGGAGTTCTTTATGAGGTTCTTGGTTGGAGTGGAGTTCTTTATGAGGTTCTTGGTTGGAGTGGAGTTCTTTATGAGGTTCTTGGTTGGAGTGGAGTTCTTTATGAGGTTCTTGGTTGGAGCGGAGTTCTTTATGAGGTTCTTGGTTGGAGCGGAGTTCTTTATGAGGTTCTTGGTTGGAGTGGAGTTCTTTATGAGGTTCTTGGTTGGAGTGGAGTTCTTTATGAGGTTCTTGGTTGGAGCGGAGTTCTTTATGAGGTTCTTGGTTGGAGCGGAGTTCTTTATGAGGTTCTTGGTTGGAGCGGAGTTCTTTATGAGGTTCTTGGTTGGAGTGGAGTTCTTTATGAGGTTCTTGGTTGGAGCGGAGTTCTTTATGAGGTTCTTGGTTGGAGCGGAGTTCTTTATATAGTTCTTGGTTTGGAGTGGAGTTCTTTATGAGGTTCTTGGTTTGGAGCGGAGTTCTTTATGAGGTTCTTGGTTGGAGTGGAGTTCTTTATGAGGTTCTTGGTTTGGAGCGGAGTTCTTTATGAGGTTCTTGGTTTGGAGCGGAGTTCTTTATGAGGTTCTTGGTTTGGAGCGGAGTTCTTTATGAGGTTCTTGGTTTGGAGCGGAGTTCTTTATGAGGTTCTTGGTTTGGAGCGGAGTTCTTTATGAGGTTCTTGGTTTGGAGCGGAGTTCTTTATGAGGTTCTTGGTTTGGAGCGGAGTTCTTTATGAGGTTCTTGGTTGGAGCGGAGTTCTTTATATAGTTCTTGGTTTGGAGTGGAGTTCTTTATGAGGTTCTTGGTTTGGAGCGGAGTTCTTTATGAGGTTCTTGGTTGGAGTGGAGTTCTTTATGAGGTTCTTGGTTGGAGTGGAGTTCTTTATGAGGTTCTTGGTTTGGAGTGGAGTTCTTTATGAGGTTCTTGGTTTGGAGCGGAGTTCTTTATGAGGTTCTTGGTTTGGAGCGGAGTTCTTTATGAGGTTCTTGGTTTGGAGCGGAGTTCTTTATGAGGTTCTTGGTTTGGAGCGGAGTTCTTTATGAGGTTCTTGGTTTGGAGCGGAGTTCTTTATGAGGTTCTTGGTTTGGAGCGGAGTTCTTTATGAGGTTCTTGGTTTGGAGCGGAGTTCTTTATGAGGTTCTTGGTTTGGAGCGGAGTTCTTTATGAGGTTCTTGGTTTGGAGCGGAGTTATATTATGAAGTCGGCTTTAGCTGCATTGCTGATTGGTTGATGATGATGAGCGTCTCATGTGAGTCGGGTTGTGATTGGGTCGGATCTCTCGGGAGAAGTAGCGGATCGGCTGACACTTTTTACTCGGGGGAGGGGGGAAGAAAACATTATTTCGGCTTCTCCAGCTTTATGATCTTTTCCCCAGAATAATAGAATGTCGGTGTATTGCGGCCGGCACGCTCTGGCTGGCACGCTCTGGCTGGCACGCTCTGGCTGGCACGCTCTGGCCGGCACGCCCTGGCCGGCACGCTCTGGCTGGCACGCTCTGGCCGGCACGCTCTGGCTGGCACGCTCTGGCTGGCACGCTCTGGCCGGCACGCCCTGGCCGGCACGCTCTGGCTGGCACGCTCTGGCCGGCACGCTCTGGCCGGCACGCTCTGGCCGGCACGCTCTGGCTGGCACGCTCTGGCTGGCACGCTCTGGCCGGCACGCCCTGGCCGGCACGCTCTGGCCGGCACGCTCTGGCTGGCACGCTCTGGCTGGCACGCTCTGGCTGGCACGCTCTGGCCGGCACGCCCTGGCCGGCACGCTCTGGCTGGCACGCTCTGGCCGGCACGCTCTGGCTGGCACGCTCTGGCTGGCACGCTCTGGCTGGCACGCTCTGGCCGGCACGCCCTGGCCGGCACGCTCTGGCCGGCACGCTCTGGCTGGCACGCTCTGGCCGGCACGCTCTGGCCGGCACGCTCTGGCCGGCACGCTCTGGCCGGCACGCCCTGGCTGGCACGCTCTGGCCGGCACGCTCTGGCCGGCATGCCCTGGCTGGCACGCTCTGGCTGGCACGCTCTGGCCGGCACGCCCTGGCTGGCACGCTCTGGCCGGCACGCTCTGGCCGGCACGCTCTGGCCGGCACGCTCTGGCCGGCACGCTCTGGCCGGCACGCTCTGGCCGGCACGCCGCGTTCTACAAAAAAACTCCTCTGGTTCCATTGAGCCCAAACAATCGCTGTAAATATTTCCCCAGCAGACATAGTTTTCATTTTGTTACTGCGGATCATTTTTGTATCATTTTTGTATCATTTTCTTCCGGACAATCTTTATTGTTATCACATTTTATTAAAGTGGACCCAACCCCCGGATATACCGCATCTTCTCTGTGTTAAAGACTTTGTAATCTCTCCATACACCCAGTGCAGTGACTGGCCACAGGTGATAACACGGGGATGAAACAAAATCCACCATAAGCTGTACCTGTTTATCTGCAGTCTTCTCTACATCTGTTCAAAGTGCACAATATTCTTGCAGCTTGTCTGAATTTTTCAGAAAGCAAGGGGGCAGGGGAGCTGAAGTCATACTCTGCAGAGCTCACTGAGAGCTGACTGGAAGAAAGGGACAGCCCCCCCCCCCATCCCCCCCTTCCCTTCACACAGGAACAGAGCTGAGGCTGTCAACCACAGGCTGTGTGCGCTAAAGCTCCCTCCCCTGTCACCTTTTTTCTCTTGGTGTCAAGAAAACTTGTCACAATCGACTCCTGCTAATAGCAGAGGAAGGAGGCAGTAGACAGAAATGACACTTAGTGCTCTTAAAGGGGGTTGTAAACCCTCCAGGTTTTTCACCTCAAGGCTCTGGTGATGCAACAGCCCCCCCCCCCCCTCCCTTTTACTTACCCGAACCTGGTCTTTCCAGCGATGGGGGCAAACACACCCACTCTAGCCAGTGTTTCCGGTCCTGGTTGGATAGATTGAAAGCAGCGCATCCATTGGCTCCCGCTGCTGTCAATCATATCCAATGACATGGGAGCCGGGGGGCGGGGCCGAGTCCTGCTGTCTGTCCCAATGAACGCAGCAGCAGGACATACATACCTTTAAAAGAGAAGTATAGCGAAAGCTATTTTGGCTATGCTTCTCCTATGGTTCACAGGAGTGCAGTCCGTTCTGCATTCCTGTGACCCCGTATTCAGCTGACAGTGGCCTAAGTCCGCTGTCGGCTGATGCCACTCAGCAAGTCCAGGCTCTGGATTGATCCCGATCCACCCAGATGCCCTAACTGGCACCTGGCACAGCCTCCTCAGTCCCTGGGAGACTGAACAAGCCGATCCCGCCCCCCCCCCCTCTTCCACAGCCCAGCGCTCCATTGAGCCCTGGAGGGGAAGAGCGGAGAGCCGCTGAGTAATGCCGCGTACACACGACTGGACTTTCCGGGAAAGACTAGGTCCGAAGGGATTAGTCCGTCGGACAATCCGATCGTGTGTGGGCTAGTCCGATCGTTTAAAAAAATAAATAAATCAGATGGACCTAGAAATAGAACATGTTTCAAATCTATCCGACGGACTCAATTCCCACAGACTAAAATCTGGAAAACCGTTTGTGTGCTGGTCCAACGGACCAAATACGACACAAGGGCAGCTATTGCCTACTGGCTATTGAACTTCCTTTTCTAGTCCCGTTGTACGCCATCACGTTCAAAAACGAATGGACTTTGGTCTGTTTGTGTGTGGGCAAGTCTGTTCGGTCGGAAGTCCGTTGGAACTCCATCTGACCTTTTCTGCCGGAAAGCCATGTGAACAGGTTTTCTTCTAAGATCGTCCTGTATTTGTCTCCATCCATCTTCCCCTCAACTCTGACCAGCTTCCCTGTCCCTGCTGAAGAAAACCATCCCCAACACATGATGCTGCCACCACCATGTCTCACGGTGGGGATGGTGTGTTCGGGGGATGGGCGGTGTTAGTTTCCCCCCCACACATAGCGTTTTACTTTTAGGCCATAAAGTAGAATTTTGGTCTCCTCTGACCAGATCACCTTCTTCCACATGTTTGCTGCCCCCTCCCCCACATGGCTTCTCACAAACTACAAACAGGACTTCTTATGACTTTCTTTCTCCAATGTCTTTCTTCTTGTCACTCTTCCATAAAGGGCAGATTTGTGGAGAGACGACTAATAGTTGTCCTGTGGACAGATTCTCCCCCCTGAGCTGTGGATCTCTGCAGCTCCTCCAGAGTTACCATGGACCTCTTGGCTCTTCTCTGATGAATGCTCTCCTTGCCCGGCCCGGTCAGTTTAGGTGGACGGCCATGTCTTGGTAGGTTTGCGGTTGTGCCCATACTCTTTCCATTTTCCGATGATGGATTGAACAGAGCTCCGTGAGATGGTCAAAGCTTGGGAGATTTCTTTTTATAACCTGACCCTGCTTTAACCACTTTAATACCGGGCACTTTCACCCCTTCCTGCCCAGGACAATTTTTAGCTGTCGGCGGGGTCGCACATTGAATGACAATTGCGTGTACTAAATGTTTATCATTTTCTTCCCACAAATAGAGTTTTATTTTGGTGGTATTTGTTCACCTCTGCAGGTTTTAAATTTTTGTGCTATAAACTAAAAAAGACAGAAAATTAAAACAAAAAACGATGGGCACTGATAGGCTGTACTGATGGGCACCGATAGGTGCCACTGGATTGGCAGCACTGATGAGGAGCCACAGAATGGCATTACTGAGTGGCACTTTGATGGGGCACTGACAGGTATTACTGATGGGGCACTGTTGTGGGCAGTGACAGGCTTTATAGAGGGGGACAGGCTGGCAGGTGATGGGTACTGATTGGCATCTGATGGGCACCTTTTGACCCCCCCCCCCCCCCCATCAGCTCTCCCTGTCAGCGCGAACTGAGGAATGCAAGTTACCGATTGGTGATTGGTCACAGCTGATCGGGTGGTATGAAGCCTCTGTCAGAGGCTTCATACCACGATCAGAGCTGTGGTGTGTCAGACTGACGGGCGTATGCCAGCTCTGTTATCCTGATCAAGTCATATGACGTCCAATCAGAATAACGAAAACCACTTTGCCGCCGTCATTTTGCTTTAGGGCGGCCGGCAAGTGGTTAAACTTCTCTACAACTTTATCCCTGACCTGTCTGGTGTGTTCCTTGGCCTTCATGATGCTGTTTGTTCTTTAAGTTTCTCTAACAAACCTCAAAGGGCTTCACAGAACAGCTGTATTTATACTGAGATTAAATAACACACAAGTGGACTCTATTTACTAATTAGGTGACTCCTGAAGGC
>NW_027507764.1:2897053-2955539 GCF_037356315.1 Lithobates pipiens
TAAAAAAGAAAAACTGAAATCTCACCTGGTCCGCAGTATTCAGACCCTTTGCTCAGTATTTAGTAGAAGCCCCTTTTGATTTAATACGGCCGTGATGAGTCTTTTTGGGAAAGATGCAACAAGTTTTTCACACCTGGATTTGGGGATCCTCTGCCATTCCTCTTTGCAGATCCTCTCCAGTTCTGTCAGGTTGCATGGTAAACGTTGGTGGACGGCCATTTTTAGGTCTCTCCAGAGATACTCAATTGGGTTTAAGTCAGGGATCTGCTGGGCCATTCAAGAACAGTCATGGAGTTGTTGTGAAGCCGCTCCTTCGTTATTTTAGTTGTGTGCTTAGAGTCATTGTCTTGTTAGAAGGTAAACCTTCGGCCCCGTCTTGAGGTCCTGAGCACTCTGGAGAAGGTTTTTCGAATACTTTCTGTACCCACTGAGCTGGAGATCTTGATCTCGTTTGCCATCCTCATTGACTCCAGACTCGGAGAAAGACTTTCTTTTAAGGAGCGCTTGTGGAAGCCTCTTGTACGTTTGTCTCCAAGCTTTGTAGTCCCACCCATGCCTCCCTCACCTCCCATGCCTCCCTCACCTCCCATGCCTCCCTCACCTCCCATGCCTCCCTCACCTCCCATGCCTCCCTCACCTCCCATGCCTCCCCTCACCTCCCATGCCTCCCCCACCTCCCATGCCTCCCTCACCTCCCATGCCTCCCCCACCTCCCATGCCTCCCTCACCTCCCATGCCTCCCCCACCTCCCATGCCTCCCTCACCTCCCATGCCTCCCCCACCTCCCATGCCTCCCCCACCTCCCATGCCTCCCTCACCTCCCATGCCTCCCCTCACCTCCCATGCCTCCCCTCACCTCCCATGCCTCCCTCACCTCCCATGCCTCCCTCACCTCCCATGCCTCCTAGTACGGAGTCAGTCAGTGAAGATGAACCCATGCACTTGGGCTTCACGCGTCTCTCTGCGGATGAGAGAGCCTTTAGGAGGAAGGAGAGATTGTGTCTTTATTGTGGCCAGGCAGGTCCCCTTTTGAAGTCTTGTCCTACTCGTCTAGGGACCTTGAGGTCCTGTCATGGACAGACCTTAGGTGGCGTTGTTTCGCCCCAAGTTATCCAGAAAGATAAGCCCCTGGTTTCTGTCATCCTCTCTTGGGCTGAGTCGTCCATCTAGATACAGGCTCTAATCGACTCTGGGGCTGCAGGCCTGTTCATTGATGCTGCCTTTGTATCGAAGCACTCGATTCCGCTGCAGCTGCGTGACACTCCACTTGCAATTGATGGGAGACCTCTACAGCCTACCCATGTGACTCATGAGACAGTTCCGTTGTCCATGGCCGTAGGGGCTCTTCACCATGAGATAATCCAATTCCAAGTTATTTCCTCACCCAGATTTCCGCTGGTTATTGGTTATCCTTGGTTACAGAGGCACAACTCCTCTTTTGATTGGTTCCGTGCAGAGGTTCTCTCCTGGTCACCACAATGCAGTGAGACATGCTTCCAGAAGGTAGCCAAGGTCCTGTGCATCTCTTCACTCTCCTCCCTGCTGGAGGAGTACCACGATTTTAGCGATGTCTTTGACAAAGGTCAAGCCGGTAGTTTACCTCCACACTGGCCTTATGATTGTGCAATAGACCTTCAACCTGGTGCCATACCTCCCCGTGGCCGGGTTTACCCTTTGTCGGTCTTGGAGGATAAGGCCATGGAGGAGTATGTTGCAGACGCACTTTCTCGAGGTTTCATCTTCAAATCCTCGTCTCCTGCTGGTTTCTTCTTTGTGAAGAAGAGCTGTGACCTTGTATAGATTATAGGGGTCTCTACCATTTCATGATTAAGAATGCCTACCCGATTCCGTTGATTACAGAGTTATTTGACCACCTCAAGGAGCAACAATTTGCACAAAGCTTGATTTGAGAGGGGCATACAATCTTGTGCAGATAAAAGAGGCTGACGAGTGGAAAACTGCGTTTAATACCAGAACAGGCCATTATGAGTACCTCGTAAAGCCTTTTGGACTTTTGTAACGCCACGGCAGTTTTCCAGGAATTTATTAACAATGTCCTCCGAGATTTGTTGCAGTTATGTGTGGTGGTTTATCTCGATGATATCCTCATATTTTCTAAGCCCCTGGAGAGCCACCACATAGATGTCTGTCGTGTGCTTCAGAATCTAAGAGAGAACAATCTCTATTGTAAACTGGAGAAGTGCGAGTTCCATCTTGAACAGGTTACATTCCCGGGCTATGTCATTTCCACTGCTGGTTTTTCGATGGACCCAGAGAACCGTTCGGCAGTCCTACAGTGGCCCAACCCGTGGGTTTATGTTCTCTGCAGCTTTTCCTGGGCTTTGCCATCTATTATCGGAAATTTATTCAAAACTTCTCGTCTCTGATCAAGCCCCTGACTGATATGACCAAAAAGGGAAGTAGCCCACAGAGTTGGTCTCCGGAGTCCATTAAGGCCTTTGAGACTCTTAAGGCTGCCTTTGTTTCTGCTCCTGTGTTGGCACATCCTGATCCTAAGTTGCCTTTTATCCTAGATGTTTATGCTTCTGAGACGGATGGGGCCCTTCTGTCTCAACGTCCTAACTCTGAATCTGTGTGGCTACTTTTCCAAGAAATTGTCACCTGCAGAGTGCAATTAGGAGACTGGTGACTGAGAGCTGTTGGCGATTATTTTAGCCCTCAAAGAATGGAGACATCTCCTTGAAGGTCAAAAAAGTAGTGGTGCGCAGTACTAGCTTAGGAAATATTGGCCTAAAAAGGTCTATAGATTCAAAGAAGTACCAGGTATTTAGATGCTAGGTGTGCTGCCACCCAGACTGAAAAGGTAATGTATAGGGGGCTTAATGTGCGTGTTTTATGAGGGAACGTGGAAAACCCTCACCACTATAACATAATAGTGTTTGGGATGAGTATTAAATAGATGGAGCCATACGCGAGAAGGAATCTAGTGGTTAAAACCTAATGATTTCCAAAGCGATTTTTTGAAATTGACATAAGCCTATAAAGTGGTGGTGCTGGACAATAGGTAGGTCCGAGTTAGTGTGTCTTACAACATCCCCTGATGAAGTCACGTGACCGTGACGAACACGCGTCGGGACGCTACCGGAAGTGACGCAATCGAGCTCGCAGCTCGTTTATACTAGGCCACCAGAATTGTTGGGAAATGGCCCAAATGAGTTGATTCTTCCCAGGATGGCCAGCTGCCTTGGGAGAATGGTAAGTCTGGAGCACGGCAGTACGGAGACTCTCTGGGACAAAGCAGCAGTCACAAGGTTTATCAGGAGGAGCATGGACCTGAGCAGCAAGAATTTTGTCACCCAAAGGAGAAGTAAGACTGGTGAGAACCGTAGCCAAGATACGATCAGGAGGAATCACAGGAACCGGAACCGACTCCGACTTGGAAGTTGAGGAAAATTGTTGTGACAAGGCATCCGCCCTTACATTCTTAGTACCGGGTAAGAATGAGACAATGTAATTAAAGCTTGACAAGAAAAGAGCCCATCGCGCCCTTCTGGGAGAGAGTCGCTTAGCCTCAGACAATAATGTGAGATTCTTATGGTCAGTAAGAATAAGAACGGGCACAGTGGTACCTTCAAGGAGATGAATGTAAAAAAAGTTATTCCTGCGCCTAATCAGGAAGAAATATGGTTTTTGTACCGCTGCACACACTGAAAAAGGGGTACCTGAACCCCAATCAAAAATCAAGAAAGGCAAAAAAGTAGTGGTGCGCAGTACTAGCTTAGGAAATATTGGCCTAAAAAGGTCTATAGATTCAAAGAAGTACCAGGTATTTAGATGCTAGGTGTGCTGCCACCCAGACTGAAAAGGTAATGTATAGGGGGCTTAATGTGTGTGTTTTATGAGGGAACGTGGAAAACCCTCACCACTATAACATAATAGTGTTTGGGATGAGTATTAAATAGATGGAGCCATACGCGAGAAGGAATCTAGTGGTTAAAACCTAATGATTTCCAAAGCGATTTTTTGAAATTGACATAAGCCTATAAAGTGGTGGTGCTGGACAATAGGTAGGTCCGAGTTAGTGTGTCTTACAACATCCCCTGATGAAGTCACGTGACCGTGACGAACACGCGTCGGGACGCTACCGGAAGTGACGCAATCGAGCTTGCAGCTCGTTTATACCCTATGCTTGAAATCTGTATGTTTTGTGAGTATTCTAATTGCTGTTCGAATAAATTTCAATTTTGTTTACAAATTACTACGCTATGGGGCTCCCTTCCTCCTTATCTGCTTAAATCCCTTACATAAACTGCTGAGGTAACAACCCCCTCCCCCATACTGGGCACTGCTGAGCGACCATTTAAAGAGACTACACAGCGCAATAGGCAGGAGACGTCAGGATTTGGGGAAACAGTAACAAGACCTCGTGGGATAAAGATCACCAGGAATCCTGAGGATACATATGTTACATGCTGTTACCTTACAGCTGTAAGGTAAGGGGACACCCATATTTCGAGTACACAGGACCACGTGGGATATTTTCACCACCACCACCACCAATTAGATCGCTACTCTATAGTGCACATAGAACTAAACACCAGCACCGTATGCGATTTTCTTGTCATATGCGATTTTGGATATAATCGCCACTGGTTGTCGCGCAAGCTTTGAATGGACACAATTTTAACATATGTTATTGTGCAATTTATATGTTATATAGTTTTCAACTACTGAGCATTATTTATCTGAATCATCTCTAGAGAGATTTTATTACTTTTTCCACCTTTATTTAACACAAATATTGTTTATGCGTTTTTAATGTTGTGTTTTTCATTTATTTTTTTGCTATTTTGCATGATTAGATTTCGCTTCACTGCATTTATTATTCACTATATGGTAGAAAGACACCCACACGCATCTAATTTATAACCTTTATCCAGCACTGGCACTTTATGCGATTCTTGCTAGTCACAATTAGTCACTTTTTTGCACAAAATTTCTCCATTGAGCCAACGACTGTCTTTATGTATATTGCTGCTTATGGTGTAGTAGACATTGCAACACACTTATTCATCATTTAGCACTTTTTATGCGATTTTATCAGTTGTTATAAATCGCATCAATTATTACCACATATTTTGTTGACTTCTTTATATATATTTTGTTCACGGGATGTTGTAAGACACACTAACTCGGACCTACCTATTGTCCAGCACCACCACTTTATAGGCTTATGTCAATTTCAAAAAATCGCATTGGAAATCATTAGGTTTTAACCACTAGATTCCTTCTCGCGTATGGCTCCATCTATTTAATACTCATCCCAAACACTATTATGTTATAGTGGTGAGGGTTTTCCACGTTCCCTCATAAAACACGCACATTAAGCCCCCTATACATTACCTTTTCAGTCTGGGTGGCAGCACACCTAGCATCTAAATACCTGGTACTTCTTTGAATCTATAGACCTTTTTAGACCAATATTTCCTAAGCTAGTACTGCGCACCACTACTTTTTTGCCTTTCTTGATTTTTGATTGGGGTTCAGGTACCCCTTTTTCAGTGTGTGCAGCGGTACAAAAACCATATTTCTTCCTGATTAGGCGCAGGAATAACTTTTTTTACATTCATCTCCTTGAAGGTACCACTGTGCCCGTTCTTATTCTTATTGACCATAAGAATCTCACATTATTGTCTGAGGCTAAGCGACTCTCTCCCAGAAGGGCGCGATGGGCTCTTTTCTTGTCAAGCTTTAATTACATTGTCTCATTCTTACCCGGTACTAAGAATGTAAGGGCTGATGCCTTGTCACAACAATTTTCCTCAACTTCCAAGTCGGAGTCGGTTCCGGTTCCTATGATACCTCCTGATCGTATCTTGGCTACGGTTCGCACCAGTCTTACTTCTCCTTTGGGTGACAAAATTCTTGCTGCTCAGGTCCATGCTTCTCCTGATAAACCTTGTGACCGCTGCTTTGTCCCAGAGAGTCTCCGTACTGCCGTGCTCCAGACTTACCATTCTCCCAAGGCAGCTGGCCATCCTGGGAAGAATCAACTCATTTGGGCCATCTCCCAACAATTCTGGTGGCCTAGTCTACGGGATGATGTTACTGCCTTCGTAGCTGCCTGTCCCGTGTGTGCTCAGAGTAAGACTCCACCACACCTTCCAGTGGGCCTCCTACAACCCATACCCAATGGAGAGAGGCCCTGGACTCACCTGTGAATGGATTTCATTGTGGAGTTGCCCAACTCCCAAGGCAACACTGTTATCCTTATGGTGGTTGACCGGTTATCAAAGATGTGTCATTGTATTCCACTTAAGAAGTTGCCCACCTCTAAGGAACTGGCTTCCATTTTTGCTCGGGAGATCTTTCGCTTACATGGGCTACCCAAGGTGATTGTCTCGGATAGGGACAGTCAGTTTGTCTTCCGGTTCTGGTGAGCCTTTTGTGCACAGCTTGCGTTCTCTTCTGCGTATCACCCGCAGTCTAATGGGGCCGCAGAATGAGCCAATCAGTCCTTGGAGCAATTCCTACGTTGCTATATTTATGACCATCATAACAACTGGTTAGACCTATTACCATGGGCAGAGTTTTCTCACAACAGTGCCTTGAATTCTGCCTCCCGATTGTCTCCATTTATGCCAAATTATGGTTTACAACCTTCCATGTTGCCTGACTCGTTTGTTCCGCAGAGTATTCTTGCATTAGAGGAGCATCTCCATGGTCTTCATTCCACTTGGGTACAAGTCCAGGAGACTTTGCGTCATACTAATGAAGGGTACAGACTCCATGCTGACCGCAGACGCCTGCCTGCGCCTTCCTACCAGGTTGGGGACAGGATCTGGCTGTCATCTCGCAAACCTCCGACTTTGTGTTCCCTAAATGAAGTTCGCACCTCGGTTTATTGGGCCTTTCCGTATTCTTCGCAGGATTAACCCAGTGGCTTACGCATTGGACCTTCCTCCTAGTATGCGCATCTCAAATGTGTTTTATGTCTCCTTATTGAAACCGTTGGTCTGCAACCGATTTACCACCTCAGTGCCACGTCATCACCCTATACAGGTTGAGAACCATGAGGAATAAATATGAGCTACAATCCATTGTTGACTCCCGTAGGTTCCGTGGGTGCATACAGTACCTAGTACATTGGAAGGGGTACGGTCCGGAACGCTCCTGGGTCTCATCCTCGGACGTACATGCCCCTGCCCTCCTCCGCAATTTCCATAGATGGTTTCCCCTCAAGCCCGGTGGTCCTCCGAGGGGGAGGGGGCGTTGAGGAGGGGGTACAGTCAGGGCTGGGCTCAGCCCTTCCTTCTCTAAGCTGGCCGCTCATCTGTCGGCTAATTGCCAGCTCTCATCTCTCTCCACAGTTACCCAGCTGTTCCCAATCCTGCCCGTCTGACCTGCCTACTTAAAGCTGTCCAGCTCACTTCATCTCTGCCTTCGCCTTGGTCACATCACAAGAAACCATCTCCTACGTTCCTGTTTAAAGACTGGCTTTGCTGACATCCCTTCTGGCTCCTTTGCCTGCTTTCTGTTCCACTTGGATCCCTGACTTCTGGCCTCGCTGGTTACTGAACTCTGGCTATTCTTTGACCACGCTTACCTCTATTTACCTTTTTAATAATAAATAAGTGCGATTGAATTGTACTTCTGTCTCGGTCTGATTCATGGTTTCTGACAATACTATATTTGATTGCCGTATATGTTATGTATTTTGTATTTCTTTTTTTTTTTTTTTGTATCTTTTGTAGCCAATATATGCCTTACAGCTCCTGAAGAAGCACTATGGCGAAACATGTACAGCCCAACAGCCATTTATACAGCTACTATAGCTTTATATGCACATCATTGTTCAACATTATGTCTTGATAAAAGTTTTTCTTTTTATGTATTTCTGCATTCTTGAGCGTAAACCTTGTTCGCTCTTTTTTTTTTTATTTTTTTATTTCGATATCAATAAAATAATTTTTATCAAAAAAATATATATATTTTGTTAATACCTGTACAATTAAAATCCCCCTTTCCATTTCCCTATAAATTCTCCAATTTGGGATGTGGGTGTCTTGATCCTTTGAGTTAGTGTAGTCATTTCAATCTTTACAACTTCCTCCTGTTGACCCCCAATAACTAAAAGAAAGAGATTTCTACCAGCAAGGAATGTCCGGCCTTTGTAGACCACCGAGGAGATCCAGTACAGGACCACAATGCCATCCGTATTACTTGGTGCCCAGAGGAGGACCTGAGAGAAATGCACCGGGGTCCCTTCATTAGAAGAGAGATTGGGTTCCTCTTATTAGTAGAGAGATTGTGTCCCTCTATTAGAAGAGAGATTGTGTCCCTCTATTAGAAGAGGGATTGTGTGTCCCTCTATTAGAAGAGGGATTGTGTGTCCCTCTATTAGAAGAGAGATTGTGTCCCTCTATTAGAAGAGGGATTGTGTCTCTCTATTAGAAGAGGGATTGTGTGTCCCTCTATTAGAAGAGAGATTGTGTCCCTCTATTAGAAGAGGGATTGTGTGTCCCTCTATTAGAAGAGGGATTGTGTCCCTCTATTAGAAGAGGGATTGTGTGTCCCTCTATTAGAAGAGAGATTGTGTCCCTCTATTAGAAGAGGGATTGTGTCTCTCTATTAGAAGAGGGATTGTGTCTCTCTATTAGAAGAGGGATTGTGTCTCTCTATTAGAAGAGGGATTGTGTCTCTCTATTAGAAGAGGGATTGTGTCTCTCTATTAGAAGAGGGATTGTGTCTCCCTATTAAAAGAGAGATTGGGTCCCTCTATTAGAAGAAGGATTGTGTCTCCCTATTAGAAGAGAGATTGTGTCCCTCTATTAGAAGAAGGATTGTGTCTCCCTATTAGAAGAGAGATTGTGTCCCTCTATTAGAAGAAGGATTGTGTCTCCCTATTAGAAGAGAGATTGTGTCCTTCTATTAGAAGAGGGATTGTGTGTCCCTCTATTAGAAGAGAGATTGTGTCCTTCTATTAGAAGAGGGATTGTGTCTCTCTATTAGAAGAGGGATTGTGTCTCCCTATTAGAAGAGAGATTGTGTCCCTCTATTAGAACAGAGATTGGATCCCTCTATTAGAAGAGGGATTGTGTCCCTTTATTAGAACAGAGATTGGATCCCTCTATTAGAAGAGGGATTGTGTGTCCCTCTATTAGAAGAGGGATTGTGTGTCCCTCTATTAGAAGAGAGGTTGGCTCCCTCTATTAGAAGAGGGATTGTGTCCCTCTATTAGAAGAGGGATTGTGTCTCCCTCTATTAGAAGAGGGATTGTGTCCCTATATTGGAAGAGGGATTGTGTCTCTCTATTAGAAGAGCCCCGGAGAGGTTTCCTCTGAACTCCGAGTTCTCACTCTGCTTAAAATCTATTCATGGCACAGGAACAAGTTCAAAGCCCCTTCCATTGCCTCTATTATATTCCCGCCACAGCTGTTATTATTTCTATATTTATCCGCTAAGGAACAAGTCACATTGTGTGCATCACCCACTCCTTCCTCCATGGGATCCGCATTGTCCTTCCTCCATGGGATCCGCATTGTCCTTCCTCCATGGGATCCGCATTGTCCTTCCTCTATGGGATCCGCATTGTCCTCCTACAGCAGGGGAGGCCAAATACATTCACACTGCTGAGATTGGAGGCCCTTTTTTTTCTTTTTTTTTAACCCTTTTCTATATAAATGCTAAATACTGTATCTATATACATACAGTATACAGTGAGGGAAAAAAAGTATTTGATCCCCTGCTAATTTTGTACATTTGCCCACTGAAAAATTATCAGTCTATAATTTATTTTTTATGTGCAATGAAAGTTTTATTGAGTCAGAAAAAAAAAAAAAAAAAAAAATAAAAATCAGGTACATCCTTATTTTATATACAACCATAACAACATAACCGAATATAATCATCTAGGGTGTATAAAGCAACATCTTAGGTCAGCTATGCGGCGATCAATATATAACACGTATATTAAAGAGGAAGTAAACCCTGATGAGTTTACTTCCTCTTCCTTTCCCTGCAAAGGCAAAGCATAATGGACTACTGTGCATCGCATCGCATCGCATCGCATAGTAGCCCATTATGTGTCACTTACCTGACACAGGAGCCAGCGAAGTCACCGCTGTCCCCTGTAGTCCAGCGCATCCATCTTCTCGGTGGGGTCTCGCAGCTCCGCCGCTGTCATTCGGCGAAGCTGCGATGACGTCACTCCTGCGCATGCGCACGGGAGCCGACACGCGCGGCAGCTCCGTTGTTGGAAATGCCGCACTCAGTGTGCCTGCGCGCCGCTGTCTACAGGGCATGCGCCGTAGACAGTGGTGCCTGTCTTCGGGCAAATATCTCCTAAACCGTATAAGTTTAGGAGATATTTCTTGGACCTACAGGTAAGCCTTAATCTAGGCTTACCTGTAGGTCAAAGTGGTTTGTAAGGGTTTACAACCACTTTAAGGCTGCATTCACACCTGAGCGTTCTCAACTCGTAAAAGGCTTGTAAAAAGCCCGGGAAAAAAAAGGCCCAAGAAGCAAAATCCCATTCATTTAACCACTATAGCCCCGGAAGATTTTCCCCCCGGCGCTGCGTTGGTTTAACTGACAATTGCGCGGTCGTGTGACGTTGCACCCAAATAAAAATGACGTCCTGTTTTCCCCACAGATAGAGCTTTCTTTTGCTGGTATTTGATCACCTCTGTGGTTTTTACTTTTTGCACTATAAACAAAAAAAGAGCGACAATTAAAAAAAAAAAAAAAAGCAATATTTTTTACGATTTGCTATAATAAATATCCCCCAAAAATATATAGATTTTTTTTCCCCCTCGGTTTAGGCCAATATGTACTCTTCTACATATTTTTGGTAAAAAAATGGCAATGAGCGTATATTGATTGGCTTGCACAAAAGTTATAGCGTCTACAAAATAAGGGATAGATTTATGGCATTTTTATTATAACTTTTTTTTTATTAGTAATGGCGGCGATCTGCACAATATATGCCTTACAGCTCCTGAAGACGTCTTCCCGGGACACAGGACACAGATTTCCCGGGACACAGGACACAGATTTCCCGGGACACATGACACAGATTTCCCGGGACACAGGACACAGATTTCCCGGGACACAGGACACAGATTTCCCGGGACACAGGACACAGATTTCCCGGGACACAGGACACAGATTTCCCGGGACACAGGACACAGATTTCCCGGGACTCAAGTCGTCTCTTCCTACATTTCTATAATTATCTGAGTAGCGGAACATGGTCCAAGGAGTCCAGTCTATAATTTTATTGGTGGGTTTATTATAACGTGGTCTTTCTTCTTGTGCCTCGTGGTGTTTCTTCTATGTACCCCCATGATCTTTCTTCTATGTTCCCCCATGGTCTTTCTTCTTGTGCCTCGTGGTCTTTATTCTATGTACCCCCGGTGGTCTTTTTTCTAAGTATCCCCTTGGTCTTTCTTCTATGTACCCAGTGGTCATTCTTCTATGCACCCCCGTGGTCTTTCTTCTTGTGCCTCGTGGTCTTTCTTCTATGTTCCCCCTGGTCTTTTTTCTATGTACCCCCATAGTTTTTCTACTATGTACCCCGGTGGTCTTTCTTCTATGTACCCCCGTGGTCTTTTTTCGAAGTATCCCCATGGTCTTTCTTCTATGCACCCCCGTGGTCTTCTTTCTTCTATGTACCCCCGTGGTCTTCTTTCTTCTATGTACCCCTGTGGTCTTTCTTCTATGTACCCCCTTGGTCATTCTTCTATGTACCCCGGTGGTCTTTTTTCCAAGTATCCCCGTGGTCTTTCTTCTATGCACCCCCTTGGTCATTCTTCTATGTACCCCCGTGGTCTTCTTTCTTCTATGTACCCCCGTGGTCTTTCTTCTATTTACCCCCTTGGTCATTCTTCTATGGGGTCTTTCTTTTATTTATCCCGTGGTCTTTCTTCTTGTGCCTCGTGGTCTTTCTTCTATGTACCCCCGTGGTCTTTCTTCTATGTACCCCCATGGTCTTTCTTCTATGTACACCCATGGTCTTTCTTCTATGTACCCCCATGGTCTTTCTTCTATGTACCCCCATGGTCTTTCTTCTATGTACCCCCGGTGGCCTTTCTTCTATGTACCCCCGGTGGCCTTTCTTCTATGTACCCCCGTGGTCTTTCTTCTATGTACCCCCTGGTCTTTCTTCTATGTACCCCCCTGGTCTTTCTTCTATATACCCCCTGGTCTTTCTTCTATGTACCCCCGGTGGTCTTTCTTCTATGTACCCCCGGTGGTCTTTCTTCTATGTACCCCCGGTGGCCTTTCTTCTATGTACCCCCGTTGTCTTTCTTCTATGTACCCCCCTGGTCTTTCTTCTATGTACCCCCTGGTCTTTCTTCTATGTACCCCCTGGTCTTTCTTCTATGTACCCCCTGGTCTTTCTTCTATGTACCCCCTGGTCTTTCTTCTATGTAGGGTACAACAGTGATCACATGAAACTGTTTTTTTTCCCCCAAAAAAAAAAAGTTTGAAAATTTTAAATACTGTGAGACATAAAAAGTTGCAACAACCTTCATTTTATTCCCTAGGGTCTCTGCTAAAAAAAAAACATACAGTATATAAAGTTTGGGGGTTCATTTTCTAACAAAAAAAATGATGATTTTTACATGTCAGAATTTGCCTGGTATGGAAGTGGTTAGAAAAAAATAAATCACTCAGAAGTGGACTGGTGGGGTCAATATTTATTTTTTGGAATAGTAAATTATACAAATATATCATTTTACATTATTTAAATTGTAATTTAAAAGCATGAAAAGATACAGATTAGGAAATGATGTATGCAAAGCAAATGAATAAATCACACAGACAACACTAAAAAGCAAAGCAATGCATTCCAATAGGAGAGCCTGCAGTCAGCACCGGGGACAGCGCCACTCCCACTGTACTGAGCTCTCCACATCTACCCAGAAAATATCATCTACAGATTCATCGATCTCCCGGGACACAGATCACCGATTTCCCGGGACACAGATCACCGATCTCCTGGGACACAGGTCACCTATTTCCCGGGACACAGGTCACTGATTTCCCGGGACACAGATCACTGATTTCCCGGGACACAGATCACCGATTTCCCGGGACACAGGTCACCGATTTCCCGGGACTCAAGACATCTCTTCCTTCATTTCTATAATTATCTGAGTAGCAGAACATGGTCCAAGGAGTCCAGTCTATAATTTTATTGGTCGGTTTATTATAACATGGTCTTTCTTCTATGTTCCCCTGTGGTCTTTCTTCTTGTGCCTCATGGTCTTTCTTCTTGTGCCCCCGTAGTCTTTCTTTTATGTACCCCCTGTGGTCTTTCTTCTTGTGCCTTGTGGTCTTTCTTCTATATAGCCCCCGGTGGTCTTTCTTCTATGTACCCCCGGTGGTCTTTCTTCTATGTACCCCCGTAGTCTTTCTTCTATGTGCCTCCGTGGTCTTTCTTCTGTGTCCCCGTGGTCTTTCTTCTTGTGCCTCGTGGTCTTTCTTCTATGTACACCCATGGTCTTTCTTCTATGTACCCCTATGGTCTTTCTTCTATGTACCCCTATGGTCTTTCTTCTATGTGCCCCCGTAGTCTTTTTGCTATGTGCCCCCGTGGTCTTTCTTCTATGTACCCCTGTGGTCTTTCTTTTATGTACCCCCGTGGTCTTTCTTCTATGTACCACCATAGTCTTTCTTCTATGTACCCCCGGTTGTCTTTCTTCTATGTACCCCCGGTGGTCTTTCTTCTATGTACCCCCGTGGTCTTTCTTCTATGTACCCCCCTGGTCTTTCTTCTATGTACCCCCGTGGTCTTTCTTCTATGTACCCCCCTGGTCTTTCTTCTATGTACCCCGTGGTCTTTCTTCCCGTGGTCTTTCTTCTATGTACCACGTGGTCTTTCTTCTATGTAGGGTACATAGAAGAAAGACCACAAATGCTACAACAGTCATCACATGAAACAGTTTTTTCTTCCAAAAAAAAAATAAAGTTTGAAAATTGTAAATACCGTGTGACATAAAAAGTTGCAACGACCTTCATTTTATTCCCTAGGGTCTCTGCTAAAACACCCAAAACATACAGTATATAATGTTTGGGGGTTCTGAGTCATTTTCTAACAAAAAATTTCAGAATTCGCCTGGTATGGAAGTGGTTAGAAAAAAAAAAATTTATCAGAAGTGGACTGGTGGGGTCAAAATGTATTTTTTGGAATAGTAAATTATACAAATATATAATTTCACATTATTTAAATTGTAATTTAAAAGCATGAAAAGATACAGATTAGGAAATGATGTATGCAAAGCAAATGAATAAATCACACAGACAACACTAAAAAGCAAAGCAATGCATTCCAATAGGAGAGCCTGCAGTCAGCACCGGGGACAGCGCCACTCCCACTGTACTGAGCTCTCCACATCTACCCAGAAAATATCATCTACAGATTCATCGATCTCCCGGGACACAGATCACCGATTTCCCGGGACACAGATAACCGATCTCCTGGGACACAGATCACTGATTTCCTTGGACACAGGTCACGATTTCCCAGGACACAGATCACCGATTTCCCGGGACACAGATCACTGATTTCCTTGAACACAGGTCCCCGATTTCCCAGGACACAGATCACTGATTTCCCGGGACACAGGTCCCCGATTTCCCAGGACACAGATGACCGATTTCCCGGGACACAGATCACTGATTTCCCGGGACACAGGTCCCCGATTTCCCAGGACACAGATGACCGATTTCCCGGGACACAGATCACCGATCTCCTGGGACACAGATCACTGATTTCCTTGGACACAGGTCACGATTTCCCAGGACACAGATCACCGATTTCCCGGGACACAGATCACTGATTTCCTTGGACACAGGTCCCCGATTTCCCAGGACACAGATCACTGATTTCCTTGGACACAGGTCCCCGATTTCCCAGGACACAGATCACTGATTTCCCGGGACACAGGTCCCCGATTTCCCAGGACACAGATCACTGATTTCCCGGGACACAGGTCCCCGATTTCCCAGGACACAGATGACCGATTTCCCGGGACACAGATGACCGATTTCCCGGGACACAGATGACCGATCTCCCGGGACTAGGGATGAGCCGAACACCCCCCCGGGTTCGGGTCGCACCAGAACTTTCCAATGGACCGCAAATTCGTACGAACGTTAGAACCCCATTGAAGTCTATGGGACTCGAACGTTCGAAATTAAAAGTGCTAATTTTAACGGCTAATATGCAAGATACTGTCCTAAAAAGGGTTTGGGGACCAGGCTCCTTCCCCAGGGGACATGGGTCAATGCCTAAAATGTTTTTAAAAATGGCCGTTTTGGCGGGAGCACTGATTTTAATGACGATTAAAGTGAAAAAAAAAGTGAAATATTCCTTTAAATATCATGCCTGGGGGGGTGTCTGTAGTATGCCTGTGAAGTGCCACGTGTTTCCCGTGTTTAGAACAGTCCCTGCACAAAATGACATTTAACGGAAAAAAAGTCATTTAAAACTGCTTGCGGTTTTAATGTTATATCTGGTTCCGGCAATATGGATGAAAATCATTGAGAAAAATGGCATGGGTAGCCCCCCCCCCCCCCCCCCCCTGCCCATTACCAGCCCCTTTGGGTCTTGTACGCATATTAAGGGGAACCCTGTACCCATATTAAAAAAAGGAAATACGTGTGGCCCCCAGGCCCTATATACTCAGAACAGCAGTATACAGGCGGTGCAAACAAGACAGGGACTGTGTAGATTTGTTGTGTTAAGTTGAATCTGTTTGTAATTTTCAACCGGTACATTTTTAAAGTGTAGCTCCAGTCAAAAAATCTATTTTTAAGCTTTTTGGAAAACATAGGGAAGTGTTATCACCCCTGTATAATTTGTTTTGTCGTCCATCTTTTTTCATCTCACTTGCTGTTGTCTTCTTCCGTTTGCAAGTAGGAGATGTTTGTAAGTTGGATGTTTGAAAGTAGGGGCCTGCCCTATATGCTCTGCAGAAATGGCGGAACAAGGTATTGGTGTTGCCACAACATTGTAAGCCCTCAAAGTGACTCTTGGTGGGCGCTGGAGCGCCCTGCTGTGAACCATTATATCAAGAATTGTAATTACATGCCATTGTTGAACAGTGGTAGAAAAATTGGGCCTTTGATGGTTGTGGTGCTGGTGCCACAACACTATAAGTCCTCACACTTACTCTGGGTGG
Organism: Lithobates pipiens; assembly: GCF_037356315.1. Lineage (NCBI taxonomy): Eukaryota > Metazoa > Chordata > Amphibia > Anura > Ranidae > Lithobates > Lithobates pipiens. The sequence continues at coordinate 2,913,208 of NW_027507764.1, forward strand.
GCACAGGAACGGGCCCTCCTGTGAAATATTATATCAAGAATTGTAATTGTAATTGTAATGGTGCTACGACACTGCAACCTCTCCCATATACTCTAGTTGTGGTGCAGGAATGAGCCCTGCTGTAAAGCATTGCATCAAAAATTGTAATTAAACGCCCCTGTTAAACAGGGGCTGAAAAATTGGGCCTTAGGCACTGGTGCTGGTGCCACAACACTGCAACCTCTCCCATGTACTCTAGTTGTAGTGCAGGAATGAGCCCGGCTGCAAAGCATTGCATCAAAAATTGTAATTAAACATCCCTGTTAAACAGGGGCTGAAAAATTGGGCTGGTGGCACTGGTGCCACGACACTGCAACCTCTCCCATATACACTAGTTGTGGTGCAGGAATGAGCCCGGCTACAAAGCATTGCATCAAAAATTGTAATTAAACGCCCCTGTTAAACAGGGGCTGAAAATTTGGGCTGGTGGCACTGGTGCTGGTGCCACGACACTGCAACCTCTCCCATATACTCTAGTTGTAGTGCAGGAATGAGCCCTGCTGCAAAGCATTGCATCAAAAATTGTAATTAAACGCCCCTGTTAAACAGGGCTGAAAAATTGGGCTGGTGGCATCACCCAGAACCAAAAATGTTCTTCCAACATATCAGCGGAGGAGGAAGAGGATAGACAATCAACATAACAGGACAGTCACTCAGCATCAGCATAGGCAGTCTTGAAGGGATGTGATATTTCAAAAAAAAATTGTTCGGTTACATCAGCTTCAGGTGCTTGGTAGCTGTGGGTGATCCAAGACTGATTCCTCTTTATGAAGGTCAGTCGATCAACCGAGTCGGTGGACAGGCACACCCTGTGATCGGTAACAAAGCCACCAGCAGCACTGAAGGTGCGTTCCGAAAGAATGCTGGATGCAGGACAGGGCAGTAGCTCAATTGCATACTGTGCAAGCTCTGGCCAGTGATCCATCCTCAAGACCCAGTAAGCCAGAGGATTTTCGGTGGGAAAGGTGTCCAAGTCTGACCTTGCCCCTAGGTATTCCTGCACCATGTAAATCAGAGGCTGGCGATGGTTGCTGGAACCGATTATACCTTGGGGCTGCGGACTAAAAAATTGTCTGAACGCATCGGTCAGACGGCCACCTTCTCCACCTTTCTTTCTGACCGATGCGTCAGCAACACGTTGTCCAGGACCAGGAGTTTGTAACCTCCCAGTCTCTGGAAACGCGTTGCACAGACATTTCTGCAAGGCCTCCTGGAGATGTCTCATTGCCTTCCACATGCCGGTAGAGAGCAGGAATCGCCTTCCGTGAAAAAAAGTGGCGTTTGGGGACCTGCCACTGAGGAACCGCATATTGTACAAACTCACGGAAGGGGGCCGAGTCTACCAACTGAAAAGGCAGCAGTTAAAGTGCTAGCAATTTAGCCAAGCTAGCATTCAACCGCTGGGCATGTGGATGGCTGGGAGTGAACTTCTTTTGACGGTCCAGCAGCTGGGGCAGGGACATTTGCCTGCTATAATCGGACGTGGGTGTACCGCTAGCAGAGTGCCCGGAAGCACTTGGCTGTGACACACCTAATTCTACACCTTCATTCCTCTCAGAGCAGCTTTCAGAGAGGACTGAAGGTCCAGTGGGGTTGGAGATCCCAGCTGATGAGGAGCAAGGAGAGGTCCGCTTTGTTCTTTGGTGTGGGTCTTTGTGGTACGCTTGCCAACAAGCTGCATGGCAGGTCAACATATGTCTGGTCAAGCTTGAGCATCCCCTCTCTCTGCGCTCACGCTACTGCCTTCCTCTAGCTGAGTGTCATCATCAGAGCCTACAAAACACCGGGCATCCTCCTGGAGCATGTACCCAACACTGTGCTCAAAGAGTTCAGGAGACTCCTCAGGAGGACGTGGTGGGTCTAGGGAAGGAGTCACTGATGATGACATTGAGAGGAGGGAAGACGATGCGTTGGCAGCTGCTTTGCTAGTACCCTGAGCCTGGGTGAGAGAGGATGAGGAGGATGAAGAGGGCTTGGTCATCCACTCTACCAAGTCTTCGGCATGATGCGGCTCAACACGTCCAGCTGCTGAAAATAAGGGCAAGCGTGTCCCATGGCCACGTGCTGATGACAATGCACCGCATCCACGACCAGCACTTTTGTCTCTAGATACAGAGCCTGCTTGCCCTCTTTTATCGGCTCGTGCCTGTCTGCCTCTCCTTGCTGGCCTTCCAGACATGGTAATGGCCTGAAGGGAGATAGGAAAACCAGCAATTGAGTAGTGTATATTGTGCTGGAGGCACACAACATCCACTAACTCCTGCAGATGCCTTTATTATAGAACAGGAATTAAAGGGTAGATACCGGTGTATACTGTGCTGTGCTGGAGGCACACAACACCAACTAACTCCTGTAGATGGCAGATGGCTCAATTAGAGAAGAGCTATATAGGTGGATAATGGTGTATACTGCGTTCAGAGCACGCAGACAACACCCACAATCTCCTACAGCTGACTGAAAGCTCTATTACAGAAGAGCAATATAGCTAGCTACCCTGTTTCCCCTAAAATAAGACCTAGCGTGATTGTCGGTGTTGGCTGCAATATAAGCCCTACCACCCAAATAAGCCCTACTCTGTTTCCTCAAAAATAAGCCCTACCCTGAAAAGAAGACCTACAAGGACTTTAACTAGGGCTTATTTGGGAGGTAGGGCTTTTATTGCAGCTATCACCGACAACCACACTAGGTCTTATTTTAGGGGAAACAGGGTATATAGGTGGATATAACGGTGTATACTGCGGTCAGGGCACGCAGACAACACCCACAAACTCCTGCTGATTGCTAAAAGCTCAATTACAGAAGAGCAAGAGCGCTAAATCGGCCGATAACGAACGGTGTATACTGTGTTGAAGGTACACAGAACACCCATTAACTCCTACAAATGCCAACACACTACACAAGGCCGCCGCGCTGGTGGCCTTATATAGTGTGGGGCGTGTACTACACAGCCTGAGCTATGATTGGCCACAGGCATCCTGCCTGTGGCCAATCATGGCTCTCCTCGCTGCCGGCACTGTGATTGGTCAAGCATGCAGGGTCACAGTGCATGCTTGGCCAATCATGAGCCAGCAATGCACTGCAATGGCGCAGTGCATTGTGGGCCATGAGCGCCACATGAATTTGGCGCGAACGGCCCATAACGCTCGGTATTCGCCGAACGTGCGAACAGCCGATGTTCGAGTCGAACGCATGTTCGACTCGAACACCAAGCTCATCCCTACCCGGGACACAGATCACCAATCTCTCGGGACACAGGTCCTCGATTTCCCAGGACACAGGTCCTCTATTTCCCAGGACACAGGCCCCCGATTTCCCGGGACACAGATCACCGATCTCCCGGGACACAGATCACCCATTTCCCGGGACACAGATCACCGATCTCCTGGGACACCGGTCACCGATCTCCCGGGACACAGGTCACCGATCTCCCGGGACACAGGTCCCCGATTTCCCGGGACACAGATCACCAATCTCCCTGGACACAGGCCCCCGATTTCCCAGGACACAGATGACCGATCTCCCGGGACACAGGTCCCCGATTTCCCGGGACACAGATAACCCATTTCCCGGGACACAGATCACCGATCTCCCGGGACACAGATCACCCATTTCCCGGGACACAGATCACCGATCTCCCGGGACACAGGACCCCGATTTCCCGGGACACAGATCACCGATCTCCCGGGACACAGATAACCCATTTCCCGGGACACAGATCACCGATCTCCTGGGACACAGGACCCCGATTTCCCGGGACACAGATCACCGATCTCCCGGGACACAGATAACCCATTTCCCGGGACACAGGTCACCCATTTCCCGGGACACAGATCACCCATTTCCCGGGACACAGGTTCTTGATTTCCCGGGACACAGATCACCGATTTCCTGGGACACAGGTCACCGATTTCCCGGGACTCAAGTCATCTCTTCCTTCATTTCTATAATTATCTGAGTAGCAGAACATGGTCCAAGGAGTCCAGTCTATAATTTTATTGGTCGGTTTATTATAACATGGTCTTTCTTCTATGTTCCCCTGTGGTCTTTCTTCTATGTGCCCCCCATGGTCGTTCTTCTATGTACCCCCCGTGGTCTTTCTTCTATGTACCCCCATGGTCTTTCTTCTATGTACCCCCTTGGTCTTTCTTCTATGTTCCCCTGTGGTCTTTTTTCCTGTGCCTCGTGGTCCTTCTTCTATGTTCCCCCCTGGTCTTTCTTCTATGTACCCCCATGGTCTTTCTTCTATGTACCCCTATGGACTTTCTTCTATGTGCCTCCGTGGTCCTTCTTCTATGTACCCCCGGTGGTCTTTCCTCTATGTACCCCCGTGGTCATTCTTCTTTGTACCCCCGTGGTCTTTCTTCTTGTACCTTGTGGTCTTTCTTCTATGTTCCCCCCTGGTCTTTCTTCTATGTATCCCCATGGTCTTTCTTCTATGTACCCCCTTGGTCTTTCTTCTATGTTCCCTTGTGGTATTTCTTCTATGTACCCCCTTGGTCTTTCTTCTATGTTCCCCTGTGGTCATTCTTCTATGTACCCCCGTGGTCTTTCTTCTTGTACCTCGTGGTCTTTATTCTATGTTCCCCCCTGGTCTTTCTTCTATGTATCCCCGTGATCTTTCTTCTATGTTCCCTAGTGTTCTTTCCTCTATGTTCCCCCCTGGTCTTTCTTCTATGTACCCCCTTGGTCTTTCTTCTATGTTCCCCTGTGGTCTTTCTTCTATGTACCCCTATGGTCTTTCTTCTATGTGCCCCCATAGTCTATCTTCTATGTGCCCCTGTGGTCTTTCTTCTATGTACCCCTATGGTCTTTCTTCTATGTGCCCCCGTAGTCTTTCTTCTATGTGCCCCCATGGTTTTTCTTCTATGAACCCCCTTGGTCTTTCCTCTATGTACCCCGTGGTCATTCTTCTATGTACCCCCGTGGTCTTTCTTTTATGTACCCCGCGGTCTTTCTTCTTGTACCTCGTGGTCTTTCTTCTATGTTCCCCCCTGGTCTTTCTTCTATGTACCCCCGTGATCTTTCTTCTATGTATCCCCGTGGTCTTTCTTCTATGTTCCCTAGTGATCTTTCTTGTACGTACCCCCATAGTCTTTCTTCTATGTTCCCCCGTAGTCTTTCTTCTATGTGCCCCTATGGTCGTTCTTCTATGAACTTCTGTGGTCTTTCTTCTATGTACCCAGTGGTCATTCTTCTATGTATCCCTGTGGTCTTTATTGTATGTACCCCCGTGGTCTTTCTTCCCATGGTCTTTATTCTATGTACCACATGGTCTTTCTTCTATGTAGGGTACATAGAATAAAGGCCACAAACGCTACAACAGTCATCACATGAAACTGTTTTTTTTTTCCAAAAAAAAAAAAGTTTGAAAATTTTAAATACTGTGAGACATAAAAAGTTGCAACAACCTTCATTTTATTCCCTAGGGTCTCTGCTAAAAAAAAAAAACATACAGTATATAAAGTTTGGGGGTTCATTTTCTAACAAAAAAAATGATGATTTTTACATGTCAGAATTTGCCTGGTATGGAAGTGGTTAGAAAAAAATAAATCACTCAGAAGTGGACTGGTGGGGTCAATATTTATTTTTTGGAATAGTAAATTATACAAATATATCATTTTACATTATTTAAATTGTAATTTAAAAGCATGAAAAGATACAGATTAGGAAATGATGTATGCAAAGCAAATGAATAAATCACACAGACAACACTAAAAAGCAAAGCAATGCATTCCAATAGGAGAGCCTGCAGTCAGCACCGGGGACAGCGCCACTCCCACTGTACTGAGCTCTCCACATCTACCCAGAAAATATCATCTACAGATTCTACACACACAGATCACTGATTTCCCGGGACTCAAGTCGTCTCTTCCTTCATTTCTATAAATACATATATTATAGGGAGGAGGCTGCAGCAGGGGCTGATCTGGGTCAGACATTTGTGAACACAGCCAAGAACTGCACAGACATCTGGATTTACACAATTGTGTCATCTCTGAGGAAGCACCTCAGTCCAGGGAGTTAATGGTGACCCTGAATGATGCCTAAACAAAGATGGCGCTGTCCTTCTGGAGAGAAAAGCAGATGAAGGCATTGTCAGGGGGGAGTCCTGTGACCTCTTTGAGAGGGAATAAGTACCTGGAAGGGGGACACTGACACATCACTCAGCATTCTGCAATACGTATCTGGTGCCTGGCCCACTGTAATTATGAATTACTGAGGCTTAAATCTACCTTAGAGTCGGTTCACACTGAGGCAGCACGACTTGCAGTGCGACTGCCTCAGGGCGACCGCGATCCGACTTTAGCAGCGACTTGCAAAATGACTTCTGTATAGAAGTCAATGTAAGTCGCCCCTAAGTCAGAGTGACTTGGGCCGCTCCTATTAGAACGGTTCCATTGCACAGAGCGGGATGCGACTTGTCAGGCGTCTAAGTCGCCCGATGAGTCGCCCTGTGTGAACCGGTGTTCTGCCAGATAGCGTCCTGCCATCATATAGTGTCCGCCCCGTACTGCGGAGCAGAAGAAGGTTCGGAAAATCTCCGAAGATGAACGGCGCCTGCGCCGTGAGTGGAGGTGGTAGCCTATCCAAGCGGACATAGGGTTGTGAGTATTAAAGGGCCCCTCGCGGGCGAGCTTCGCTCGCCACGCTTCGGGCTCGGCCTCGCGGCGCTCGGCTCTTTTATATTACAACTCTATGTCCACTTGCATGGTGGGGATAGAACCTGAACTCACGACGCAGGCGCCGTTCATCTTCGGGTATTTTCGGAATCTGTGTGTGTTGTGAACTGCGCATGCGCAGTACACAGCGGACACTATTCGATCGGGGACAGTATATGATAGGACACCGGCTCTAAAAGTTGACAAGGGGCCATTACTTCCTATATACGGCCCCCTCTTCAGTCTTGCACAGGTGTACTGGCTTCTCCCTTTAGTCTTGCATAGGTGTACAGGCACCTCCCCCTTCAGTCTTGCACAGGTGTACTGGCTCCTCCCCCTTCAGTCTTGCACAGGTGTACCGCCTCCTCCCACTTCAGTCTTGCACAGGGGCACCGGCTCCTCCCCCTTCAGTCTTGCACAGGTGTACCGGCTTTTCCCTTCAGTCTTGCATAGGTGTACCGGCTCCTCCCCCTTCAGTCTTGCACAGGGGCACCGGCTCCTCCCCTTCAGTCTTGCACAGGGGCACCGACTCCTCCCCTTCAGTCTTGCACAGGGGCACCGGCTCCTCCCCTTCAGTCTTGCACAGGGGCACCGGCTCCTCCCCCTTCAGTCTTTCACGTGTGTATCGGCTTTTCCCTTCAGTCTTGCACAAGGGCACCGGCTCCTCCCCCTTCAGTCTTGCACAGGGGCACCGGCTCCTCCCCCTTCAGTCTTGCACAGGTGTATCGGCTTTTCCCTTCAGTCTTGCACAGGTGTACCGGCTCCTCCCCCTTCAGTCTTGCACAGGTATACCGGTTCCTCTCCTGGGCCGAAACAGCTTCCTCCCCTTCACTGCACACTGTGAGCTTCTCATTAGAAGCTGCAGCAAGTCAGATAGAGCCCCGCCTCATTTCCTGGCTGCGTCCAGCATCATCTAGCTCTTTCATCTCTAGCTGTGCCAGGACAACGTCATCTATTCTAGAGCCCAGGACGAGCATGTCAAACCACCCCCCCCCCCCCCACATGAGCTTTATATGTCAGCAAAAATCCCCCCCCCCCCACTAATTTTTACAGTGTTTGTACAATGTTTTGTGCAGTGTTTGTAGGTGCTGACTTAAAAAAAAAAAAATATATATATATAGTTAATTAAAAATAAAATGGAGCTTTAATAAATAAAACATGGGCTTTAATATTCCTGTAATTCAGTACACAGAACATACAAAGTAACAATGGAATCATGTATGAACAAATGTCACATGACAAGCTGGAGAAAGGGGAGGAAAGTACACCGGAAACTGTTGTGACTTTATATTGTTACTTTGTACCTCTTGTATGTCAATCGGGGGGCTTGTATATCATCAATCGGGGGCTTGTATATCATCAATCGGGGGGGGCTTGTATATTATCAATCGGGGGGGGGCTTGTATATCATTAATCGGGGGGCTTGTATATCATCAATCGGGGGGGGCTTGTATATTATCAATCGGGGGGCTTGTTTATCATCAATCGGGGGCTTGCATATTATCAATCGGGGGGGGGGGGGGCTTGTATATCATCAATCGGGGGCTTGTATATTATCAATCGGGGGGGTTTGTATATCATCAATCGGGGGCTTGTATATCATCAATCGGGGGGCTTGTATATTATCAATCGGGGGGAGGGGGCTTGTATATCATCAATCGGGGGGTTTGTATATTATCAATCGAGGGGCTTGTATATTATCAATCGGGGGGCTTGTATATCATCAATAGGTGGGCTTGTATATCATCAATCGGGGGCTTGTATATTATCAATCAGGGGGCTTGTATATCATCAATCGGGGGGAGGGGGCTTGTATATCATCAATCGAGGGGCTTGTATATCATCAATCGGGGGGTTTGTATATCATTAATCGAGGGGCTTGTATATCATCAATCGGGGGGCTTGTATATCATCAATCGGGGGCTTGTATATCATCAATCGGGGGGGGGCTTGTATATCATCAATCGGGGGGCTTGTATATTATCAATCGGGGGCTTTTATATTATCAATCGGGGGCTTGTATATCATCAATCGGGGGGCTTGTATTTCATCAAACGGGGGGGGGCTTGTATATCATCAATCGGTGGGCTTGTATATCATCAATCGAGGGGCTTGTATATCATCAATCGGGGGCTTGTATATCATCAATCGGGGGGGGCTTGTATATCATCAATCGGGGGGCTTGTATATTATCAATCGGGGGCTTTTATATTATCAATCGGGGGCTTGTATATCATCAATCGGGGGGCTTGTATTTCATCAAACGGGGGGGGGCTTGTATATCATCAATCGGGGGGCTTGTATATTATCAATCGGGGGCTTGTATATCATCAATCGGGGGCTTGTATATCATCAATCGGGGGGTTTGTATATCATCAATCGGTGGGCTTGCATATTATCAATCGGGGGGCTTGTATATTATCAATCGGGGGCTTGTATATCATCAATCGGGGGCTTGTATATCATCAATCGGGGGCTTGTATATCATCAATCGGGGGTTTGTATATCATCAATCGGGGGGGGGGGCTTGTATATCATCAATCGGGGGGTTTGTATATCATCAATCGGGGGTTTGTATATCATCAAATGGGGGGGCTTGTATATAATCAATCGGGGGGCTTGTATATTATCAATAGGTGGGCTTGTATATCATCAATAGGGGGGCTTGTATATCATCAATCGGTGGGCTTGTATATCATCAATAGGGGGACTTGTATATCATCAATCGGGGGTTTGTATATCATCAATCGGGGGTTTGTATATCATCAATCGAGGGGCTTGTATATCATCAATCGGGGGGTTTGTATATCATCAATCGGGGGTTTGTATATCATCAATCGAGGGGCTTGTATATCATCAATCGGGGGCTTGTATATCATTAATCGGGGGGCTTGTATATTATCAATAGGGGGGGCTTGTATATCATCAATCGGAGGGCTTCCTATGTATAGGAGGGGGAAGCGGACGGCAATCTTCCGCTGTCACACTATTGTCCTTCTTCCTATAGATTGTGTCTATCTATATACTGTATATGAGGAGTGGGGGGGGGGGAGGGGGGGTTATTGATGAGATTGATGCCCTGTAATGATGCACAGTGTCGTGTGACATCAGATGACAGGAGAGGAGTGTGAATTGGGATGTGAGTGACGTTGGTGGTGATGAGGACGGGGTGGAATACAGACGATGGGAATCCGGACGAGGAGAACGGCCCATATATGGAATCGTCTTCCTTCCTCCCCTCGCCGAGTGACGAGTCGCTGTGTGCACCCCCTCCCCCCCCCATCAAATCACCAGACCCCCAGATCCCCCTCTATATATGGAAGGGGAAGATTCCTCTGCACAGGGGAACACGTGCTGCTCGTTATTCCACAAGCCTTCAATTATCCATCATTGCAATGTATTATCATCGAATGAAAACACAATCACATGTTCTGTCCTCGCCATTTCCATTCATTTCAGAAAGGATCGGGGCTTCCCGAGACGCTGAACATCCATCACTAAGTATATCATTATATAAAATATAATATAAACATTATATATATATATATATATTTTTTTTTTTTTTATTATTATTAATAATAATAATAATAATAATAATAATAATAATAATAATATAATATATATTATTATATATAATTATTATTCAGGATTTATATAACGGAAACAGTTTGTGCTTTATACATCCCAAATAACAATAATAATAATAATAACAATAATAATAATAATAATAATAATAATAACAATAATAATAATAATAACAATAACAATAATAATAATAATAATAATAATAATAATAACAATAATAATAATAATAACAATAACAATAACAATAATAATAATAACAATAACAATAACAATAATAATAATAACAATAATAATAATAATAATAATAATAATAATAATAATAATAACAATAATAATAATAGTAACAATAACAATAATAATAATAATAATAATAATAATAACAATAATAATAATAATAACAATAACAATAATAATAATAATAATAATAATAACAATAACCATAATAATAATAACAATAACAATAATAATAATAATAATAATAACAATAACAATAATAACAATAATAATATACTTAGTAATAGATTTTTCAGTTTCAATCCTGCACACAGTAGTAACGATTTCCCTCATTGTGCGTCATCAAACAGTAAAGTGGAACTCCGCTCACATTTATCCACTTGACCTCCAGAAGCCTTTACCCCCCCCCCCCCCCCCGTGACCAGGCCATTTTATGCGATACGGCACTGCGTTAGTTTAAAGAGGGATTCCACCTACACAAAAAATATTAAAAGCCAGCAGCTATAAATACTTTTAATAAATGGACACTCACCTGTCCCGGGGTCCAGCGATGCCGGCAGCCGAGGCCGATCGATCGCTCGGCTCTCGGCTGCTGCCGCCGCCATTCTAAGTGAGGGAATCAGGAAGTGAAGCGAATCGGCTTCACTTCCCGGTTCCCTACTGCGCATGCGCGAGTCGCGCAGCACAAAAGGAATTGTCCGCGCTGCCTCTGGGACCCGTGTGTGTCCCCAGCAGACAGCGCGGCAGGACAGGAAGAGGCGTAGACTCCCACGGGAGTCTATGCCCGGAAGTGGGTGCAAATACCTGTCTTTGACAGATATCTCCACCCCCCTCCCCCCTGAAAGGTGTCAATTGTGACACCGGAAGGGGGGGGGAGGGTTCCGATCAGCAGAAGTTCCACTTTAGGGTGGAACCCCGCTTTAAGAGTTTCCCGACCAGCCGCCAGCATTATGCTGTGGCAAGGTGGCTCGTTCCCGCCGTAGCCGTACATCAGAGCGGGAACTCACTTCTGTGGGCGTGCGCACGCTGCTGAAGTCGCTCCCATTGGCCAGCGGAGGGGTGGGGGTCGGGAGCCAATCAGTGGGTCCAGTGGACTCGATGTCCGCCGGCCACCCGCGATCGTTTCCCCCCCCCCCCCCCCCCCGCAGTGACAGAACGGGGATCTGCCTGTGTAAACAAGGCAGATCTCTGTTTTGACGGGGAAAGATCACACGGATCTTGTGTTTCTGCTATGCAGGAAGAGGGATCTGAGGGGGTTATTTACGAAAGGTAAATCCACTTTGCGCTTGGAAGTGCAGTCGCTGTAAATCTGAGGGGAAGATTTGAAATGAGGGGAAGCTCTGCTGATTTTATCATCCAATCATGTGCTAAAATGTTGTTTTTTATTTTCCTTGCATGTCCCCCTCGGATCTACAGCGAGTGCACTTCCAAGTGCACTTGTAGTGCGAAGTGGATTTGCCTTTAGTAAATAACCCCCCCCAGTGTGTTTCTCCCAGTGAGCCCCATACAATTAGAACACACCGGGTTCACACTATTGCAAATTGGAAGCGGTTTGCGCCGCATCCAATTCACACAACAGCAGGAGATTGTGACCGGTTCTCTATGGAGCTCTCTATGGAGCCAGGTCACATATCGCCGCTGCGGCTCCGGTGCGAATTTGTGCGAGAGCCCTGTGCGTCTTTTAGTCCGATTCAGGTCCAAATTCAGCCCAAAACTCCGGCTGAATTCGGCACTGTATCGGTGAACCCGGGCGCACCGGACCCACCCCCCCCCCCCCGTGCTGTGAGCCGCATCGGCATGCAGTGTGAACCCAGCCTCAGGGAACATATTTAACCCTTCGATGGCCCCTGATCTTAACCCCTTCTCTGCCAGCGTTGGTAGTACAATAGCAGTGCAGATTTTTAGCGCTGATCACTGTAATAACGTCCCCAAAAAAGTGTAAAAAATGACAGTTGGGTGTCCGATCTGTGTCCGCCGCAATGTCACAGTCCCGCAAAAAAAAAAAAAAAAAAACGCAGATCGCCGCCATTGCTAGTAAAAAAAAAAAAGAAATAATAAAAATGCCATAAAACTATCCCCTTTTTCGTAGACGATATAACTTTTGAGTAAACCAATCAATATGCGCTTATTGCGATTTTTTTTCTTTTAAACCAAAAATATGTAGCAGAATACATATCGGCCTAAAATGAAGAAGAAATTGTTTTTTTTTTTATATTTTTTTATTGGATAGGTTTTATAGCAGAAAGTAAAAATATATATATATATTTTTTTTTTAAATGGTCTACAAATATACTAATGGACTTTCAGTCTAAATACCACACGCATTAGTAACGATTTCCCTCATTGCGCTTTATAAAAAAAAAAAGTAAAGTGGAACTCCGCTCACATTTATCCACTTAACCTCCAGAAGGTTTTACCCCCTTCAAGACCAGGCCATTTTTTTGAGATACGACACTGCGTTACTTTTATTGACAATTGCGCCTTTGGGTTGGGTCCCTCCCTCCCCCTTTTTTTACAAAGAAACACAGCTGTCAATCTGCTGGAGCTCCACCTCTGTCACCTTTTTTCTCTTGGTGTCAGTTAAAACTTGTCAGAAATGACTCATGCAGATAGAGGAAGGGGACAACAGACAGAAATGACACACTATAGAGCAGTGATGGCGAACCTTGGCACCCCAGATGTTTTGGAACTACATTTCCCATGATGCTCCACTACGCTGTAGAGTGCAGGAGCATCATGGGAAATGTAGTTCCAAAACATCTGGGGTGCCAAGGTTCGCCATCACTGCTATAGAGGGACATGCTTTGTTCAGATTTCATGCCTGCGGTTTACAAACACTTTAAGGCCAGGTTCACACCACTGCACATTGGATGAGGGATTGCCCGCATCCAATTCACAATAGCAGGAGATTTTGACTGGTTCTCTATGGAGCCGGTTCACATATCTCTGCAGCGGGTCCGGTGCGATTTGTGTGTCTTTTGGTCTATTTCAGGTCTGAATTTGGCCCAAAATTTGGGCTGAAATTGGACCTGAAGCGGTGAACATGGACGCACCGTGGCCCCCCTGCTGCGGCTCATATGAGAACCCAGCCTAAAGGGGGACTAACACGTCATACACTTATGTGTCAGGTGTGATATGCCAACACGTACATGTTACGATCATGTATTAATTTGCATTGCCCATTCATTGGAACAGCCGCCAATGCATTACAACACCCCTCCACTCCCAGCAACCCAGGGGCATCGGGAGGGGGTGGCTAGGGGGGGCTGAAGCCCCCAATGTGACCCCCTAAAGCCCCGGCCCAGCCAAAAAAAACCTGCGTCACGTACAACACCCCCACCGGTTGAGTGCAGACGGTGAGGAGTTGTGACCTCTATGGAACCTTCTTGGTATTATTTGTTGCATTCATACGCCTTCCTCGCTGTACAGTGAAGAGTCGGGACCTTTTAGCTCTTCTGTACATATTGGATGCATCAAAATACCTTCTTTACAAAGAGAGGAATCTTCTCGGTGAAGATCTTTCTCCAGAATACATGAGTGATACAAATATCATGGAGGATCCCTCTCCAATATTCGTAAGACATCAAAACTATTCACATTTAAAATCATCTAAAACCAGATCTAACCCATTGGAATATCCTTAAGCCGTTATTTGGTGGCCACCTTGCATTACAACACCCCTCCACTCCCAGCAACCCAGGGGCATCGGGAGGAGGTGGCTAGGGGGGGGCTGAAGCCCCCAATGTGACCCCCTAAAGCCCCGGCCCAGCCAAAAAAAACCTGCGTCACGTACAACACCCCCACCCCCACCCCCCCCGTTTCCGGCCTTGGACTTTGGGCTGAAGCCCCAGGTCCTTTTGCCACCTAGCAACACCCCTGCAGCAACCGACACCCAACCCCCCCCCCACCCCCCACCACACCAAATACATACCTGACAGCAGAACACAAGGCAGTGTATTTATTTATTTCATTTTGGATGGAGGTCTCCTAGTTCCAGCAGGGTACGAAGGGTTACTCTCAGCCAAGTCTTCTCTTTTTTTGCCATTGGAGGTCTTCTCGTTTGACAAGAGCAACAACCACCAAGATCTTTTGTCCTCAGAGGACACCCAAACCCTTGGGCCTTACAATACCCACATAACCACTGAACCAGAGCCTTGGTAAAATCGGCACTGATCCATCCAGGAGTGGGCGCTCTCTACTCTTTCCATGATATAGTAAACAAACTCAAGGGCTCTGAATTGCATGTCACGAAGAGCTGAGATCTCTCAAGTACCATCATAATGGAGTACTCAGGCCGGTTGAGTTCAGACGGTGAGGAGTTGTGACCTCTACGGAACCTTCTTGGTATTATTTGTTGCATTCATACGCCTTCCTCGCTGGACAGTGAAGAGTCGGGACCTTTTAGCTCTTCTGTACATATTGGATGCATCAAAATACCTTCTTTACAAAGAGAGGAATCTTCTCGGTGAAGATCTTTCTCCAGAATACATGAGTGATACAAATATCATGGAGGATCCCTCTCCAATATTCGTAAGACATCAAAACTATTCACATTTAAAATCATCTAAAACCAGATCTAACCCATTGGAATATCCTTAAGCCATTATTTGGTGGCCACCTATGTGAAGGACTTTAAAATAACTGATAGGCACATCAGGGTTCACATATTTTTGATATACAGTATTTTTTAATTATATTCATGACTAGCCAATTGGGTGGAGCTGTTTGGTTTAACTCATATTTGTTTATGTGTTTGTCTACTAAATAACCGTCCAATTGTTTTTTTAAATGTAACCAAAGATTTGAGTGATTGTTAGCAACCGGAAGCTGTTCTATTCATAGAAGATAACTGGGAACTGGTTTATATTTTTGGCAAATTGTAGTATCATATTAGCGATGAGAGGTAGAGCCTGCATCCACATTTTAGTTGGGCTTTGGGTATTGTGAGGGGTTAGCTCGGCAGCGGGTGTGTGTGACCCCCTGGATGGGTTCACAACACAAAATCAGGCACAGCAGACAGCGTTGTAGGTGCAAAAAAACAAAAGATCCGGTTTATTTATGCTACATGCAGTGAAACATATAACAGCCAAACAAAAATAAAACATGAAAATAAATCCTGGTCAGCTTGACCTCTAACTACACACTTAGATTCCCTGTCTAACAACTGAGTGCAGCCTTGTGCTGCCCCAGTCCCTGTCTCTGTTGTAGAGGTTTGCCACACAGGCATTAACTCACCGCACAGAACAGCTATCACACTCCCCAGTCTATACAACACAAAACTGGTTCCAGGATGGAGCATCTCCCTAAGCATGCTGGGGTTTTTTGTAGAGGTCTTAATGAGCCCACTTACTACAGCTGGGCTCATTAACTCTTCCCCTCTAATTGTAAAAGTCTGCATAAAGCCTTAATCTAGGGCACACATATTTCCCATCCTGGATACAACCAGGTGACTTTACCTGCGTGCTGCCACAGTATTCAATATGTGTGGCAGGTTCCCCCATCTTTAGAAGGGTCACTGGCAGGGCTGGGCTCAGCCCTTCCTTCTCAGAGCTGGCCGCTCAGCTGTTGGCTAATTGCCAGCTCCTATCTCTCCAAAGTTAGTCAGCTGTTGATGATCCTGCTCGTCAGTCCTGCCTACTTAAGCCACTCAGTCCAGAGGATCTCTGCATTCGGTCAATATCACAGCGACGCTTTCCTGAAATCTTGTACAGGACTTGCTTTTCTGACATCTGTTTAGAGATCCATACTCACCCTGTGAGGCATCTACCACATATGACCACGTGTGTAGAGTGGCTATTGATGGATGGTAGAGCGGCCATTGATGGGTGGAGGAGCGCCCATTGATGGGTGGAAGAGCGCCCATTGATGGGTGGAAGAGCGGCCATTGATGGGCGGATGAGTGGCCATTGATGGGTGGTAGAGTGCCCATTAATGGGTGTTAGAGTGCCCATT
Organism: Lithobates pipiens; assembly: GCF_037356315.1. NCBI lineage: Eukaryota > Metazoa > Chordata > Amphibia > Anura > Ranidae > Lithobates > Lithobates pipiens. The sequence goes on from NW_027507764.1 coordinate 2,929,677, forward strand.
GATGGGTGGCAGAGTGTTTCTTTGATGGGTGGAAGAGTGGCAATTGATGGGTGGAAGAGTGGCCATTAATGGGTGGAAGAGTGGTGATTGATGGGTGGAAGAGTGGCCATTGATGGGTGGAAGAGTGGCCATTGATGGGTGGTAGAGTGGCCATTGATGGGTGGTAGAGTGGCTATTGATGGGTGGTAGAGTGGCCATTGATGGGTGGTAGAGTGGCCATTGATGGGTGGAAGATTGGCCATTGATGGGTGGAAGAGTGGCAATTGATGGGTGGTAGAGTGGCCATTGATGGGTGGTAGAGTGGCCATTAATGGGTGGAAGATTGGCCATTGATGGGTGGTAGAGTGGCCATTGATGGGTGGTAGAGTGGCCATTGATGGGTCTTAGAGTGGCCATTGATGGGTGGTAGAGTGGCCATTAATGGGTGGAAGAGTGGCAATTGATGGGTGGTAGAGTGGCCATTAATGGGTGGTAGAGTGCCCATCAATGGGTGGTAGAGTGCCCACTGATGGGTAGAGGAGTGCCCACTGATGGGTAGAAGAGTCCCCACTGATGGGTAGAAGAGTGCCCACTGATGGGTAGAAGAGTGCCCACTGATGGGTAGAAGAGTGCCCACTGATGGGTAGAAGAGTGCCCACTGATGAGCAGATGGCTCATGCAATAATAAATCCTTTAGATCCCTAATCTACATCCAGATAAACATGCCGATATAATTACTGAATGAGCATTAGCCATGAGTCAGTGCTCTGTCCTTGCACTATGAATTGCATCTCTGCTCACTCTCAGTGCTCATCTGAAGGCGGTACTTAAAGTACATTGCTCTATATTTAACAGAAAGACTCACCCAATCATTCTCTAAACAATGGAGTTCAATCTTAGAAAAACACTATTTCTCCATCCATGTGTGGGGGCTGATCCATCTACAGAGGTTGATGATCTCATGCTGAGCCGCCGGTACAATTTATCTATTGAAAAATACACCTACGCGTTTCTCTGTTCCTTTATGACCTCAGTTCTATTCAGCCAAAGGTAGCTCAATTCAGAGTTAAGTTAAGAACAGATAGTAGATAGACTGGCGAGGAAGAGAAATCCAGAACACAGAAAACTAGACTCGGAAGCAGGATTTGTCCGAATACAAAAAAAGTTACATCAACAGAGGCTGTTAAGGGAATGGGGGAGGGGGGGGGGGAGAGTCGGTATCACTTTATTGGGAAACCCCACCCCCTGGGTGTGTAATCTGGGTTGTTATCTTTAAATATTGGTAGCACAGAAGGTTGATGGGAATTAGTAGCCTGCTGAGATCTACCACGTAATCTACAAAATATTGCTTAAAGATACCCCTTTAGTGTAAGCACGGAGTAGGGCTGGGAGGAGAACCTACATCAAGGAGGAAGGACGGAAGAGCTGGTTGGTACCTCTTGTTGAAGAATTGCCAGCGATACAGTTAATTGATGTGAAGGAGGAGGCTACGTAAGACATGACCGAAGAGCACTTAATACCAATTTCATATTTGCAGTTAGAATTCTAAAAGGTTGATTGTGTGGGCAATTATTTATTGGGACATGAGTAGAGAGTGGGCCAGGAGAGTGAGGCCAGCAAAGGGTAAGTAGCCAAGGATAGGAGAAAGTGAGACCAGGAGAAGGTGAGTAGCCATGGCCAGGAGAAAGTGAGACCAGGAGAAGGTGAGTTGCCATGGCTTGGAGAAAGTGAGGCCGGGAGAAGGTGAGTAGCCATGGCCAGGAGAAAGTGAGACCAGGAGAAGGTGAGTAGCCATGGCCAGGAGAAAGTGAGACCAGGAGAAGGTGAGTAGCCATGGCCAGGAGAAAGTGAGACCAGGAGAAGGTGAGTAGCCATGGCCAGGAGAAAGTGAGACCAGGAGAAGGTGAGTAGCTACGGCCAGTAGAAGGTGAGTAGCCATGATATAAACAAAAAAGTCAGTGCTACTATCAATACATCACATAGCAAGCAGAGCTCCCAGGTGCTCGATCCACAGTCGTTGGCTGAGAAGGGAAATGAGGAAAAGATGATCCGCACTCCGGTGATTGCTCTTAAAAAATGTAGTATTTATTAACAAGCCACAGTGACCAAACGCAAATAAGAAAGGTTGACGCGCTTTAGGCCTATAAGGCCTTAGTCATAACCCATGGCCAGGAGAAGGTGAGTAGCCAAGGGCGGGAGAAAGTGAGGCCAGGAGAAGGTGAGAAGTCAAGGGCGGGAGAAAGTGAGGCCAGGAGAAGGTAAGTAGCCATGGCCAAGAGAAAGTGAGGCCAGGAGAAGGTGAGTAGCAGAGGCCGGGAGAAAGTGAGGCCAGGAGAAGGTGAGTAGCCATGGCCAAGAGAAAGTGAGGCCAGGAGAAGGTGAGTAGCCAAGGCCGGGAGAAAGAGACCAGGAGAAGGTGAGTAGCCAAGGCCGGGAGAAAATGAGGCCAGGAGAAGATGAGTAGCCAAGGGTGGGAGAAAGTGAGGCCAGGAGAAGGTGAGTAGCCAAGGCCAGGAGAAAGTGAGGCCAGGAGAAGGTGAGTAGCCAAGGCCGGGAGAAAGAGACCAGGAGAAGGTGAGTAGCCAAGGCCGGGAGAAAATGAGGCCAGGAGAAGATGAGTAGCCAAGGGTGGGAGAAAGGGAGGCCAGGAGAAGGTGAGTAGCCAAGGCCAGGAGAAAGTGAGGCCAGGAGAAGGTGAGTAGCCATGGCCAAGAGAAAGTGAGGCCAGGAGAAGGTGAGTAGCAGAGGCCGGGAGAAAGTGAGGCCAGGAGAAGGTGAGTAGCCATGGCCAGGAGAAAGTGAGGCCAGGAGAAGGTGAGTAGCCATGGCCAGGAGAAAGTGATGCCAGGAGAAGGTAAGTAGCCATGGCCAGGAGAAAGTGAGGCCAGGAGAAGGTGAGTAGCCAAGGCTGGGAGAAAGTGAGGCCAGGAGAAGGTAAGTAGCCATGGCCAGGAGAAAGTGAGGCCAGGAGAAGGTGAGTAGCCAAGGCTGGGAGAAAGTGAGGCCAGGAGAAGGTGAGTAGCCAAGGCCGGGAGAAAGTGAGGCCAGGAGAAGGTGAGTAGCCAAGGCCGGGAGAAAGAGACCAGGAGAAGGTGAGTAGCCAAGGGTGGGAGAAAGTGAGGCCAGGAGAAGGTGAGTAGCCAAGGCCAGGAGAAAGTGAGGCCAGGAGAAGGTGAGTAGCCATGGCCAGGAGAAAGTGAGGCCAGGAGAAGGTGAGTAGCCATGGCCAGGAGAAAGTGAGGCCAGGAGAAGGTAAGTAGCCATGGCCAGGAGAAAGTGAGGCCAGGAGAAGGTGAGTAGCAGAGGCCGGGAGAAAGTGAGGCCAGGAGAAGGTGAGCAGCAGAGGCCGGGAGAAAGTGAGGCCAGGAGAAGGTGAGTAGCCATGGCCAGGAGAAAGTGAGGCCAGGAGAAGGTGAGTAGCCATGGCCAGGAGAAAGTGAGGCCGGGAGAAGGTGAGTAGCCATGGCCAAGAGAAAGTGAGGCCAGGAGAAGGTGAGTAGTAGAGGCCGGGAGAAAGTGAGGCCAGGAGAAGGTGAGTAGCCATGGCCAGGAGAAAGTGAGGCCAGGAGAAGGTGAGTAGCCATGGCCAGGAGAAAGTGAGGCCAGGAGAAGGTAAGTAGCCATGGCCAGGAGAAAGTGAGGCCAGGAGAAGGTGAGTAGCCAAGGCTGGGAGAAAGTGAGGCCAGGAGAAGGTGAGTAGCCAAGGCTGGGAGAAAGTGAGGCCAGGAGAAGGTGAGTAGCCAAGGCCGGGAGAAAGTGAGGCCAGGAGAAGGTGAGTAGCCAAGGCCGAGAGAAAGTGAGGCCAGGAGAAGGTGAGTAGCAAAGGCCAGGAAAAGGTGAGTAGCCAAGGCCGAGAGAAAGTGAGGCCAGGAGAAGGTGAATATATTCCTGAGGTAGAAAGGAATTTAAAAATTTGAAATGCGTTAGCTGTCCCATTCCATTATTGATTAAGAAATGGTTTTGGGAGTACCACCCGGCACATATACTAGACTCACTGTCAAACCTTTATGGGTTATTTAACCGGTTCCCGACCGGCTCCTGTAAATATACGTCAGCAGAATGGCACGGCTGGGCAAAGTAATGTACCCGTACGTTACTTTGAATTCCCTGCCGCCGCTGGCGCATGCCTGCCGAGAGCTCCGTGACAGTGGTCACGGGTCCCACGGACTCGATCGTACGGAGCTCAAGAGCGGGGAGATGCCGATGTAAACAGCATCTCCCCATTCTGCCTAGTGATAGCACACTGATTGTCGGGACCGATCGGGACCCCCGTGAGTCCGGTCGCGGGTCCCGCGGACTCGATCGCCGCGGGCATACCCGCGATCGTCTCACGGGACGGCTGAATGGAGGAAATGCCGTGTAAACAGCATCTCCCCGTTCTGCCTAGCAACTAGTGACGCTGATCTCTGCTCCATGTGATTGGAGCAGTGATCAGTGTTCACTAAATTAAAGCCCAGCCCCCCCACAGTTAGTAACACACCCCTAGGAACACTTAACCCCTACACTGCCACCTAATGGTTAACTCCTTCACTGCCAGTGACATTTTTACAGTAATCAATGCAATTTTATAGCATCGATCGCTGTATTAATGCCAATGGTCCCAAAAAATTTGTCGCAGTCACGATAAAAATTGCTGATCACCGCCATTACTAGTAAAAAAATAATTATTAATAAAAATGCCATAAAACTATCACCTATTTTGTAGACACTATAACTTTTGCGCAAACCAATCAATAAACGCTTATTGCGATTTTTTTTTTTTTACCAAAAATACGTAGAAGAATACGTATCGGCCTAAAGTGAGGGAAAAAAATGTTTTTTTTTGTTTATAGCGCAAAAAATAAAAACCGCAGAGGTGATCAAATACCACCAAAAGAAAGCTCTATTTGTGGGGAAAAAAGGACATCAATTTTGTTTGGGAGCCACGTCACATGACCGCGCAATTGTCAGTTAAAGCGGCGCAGCGCCGAATCGCAAAAAGTGGTCTGGTCTTTGACCAGCAAAATGGTCCGGTCTGTAAGTGGTTAAAGAGGGATTTCACTGGTAAAAAAAATTATTAAAAGCCAGCAGGTATAAATACTACAGCTGCTGCCTTTTAATAAATGGACACTCACCTGTCCCGGGGTCCAGCGATGTCGGCGGCCGATCGATCGCTCGGCTCTCGGCTGCAGCCGCCGCCATTCTCGGTGAGGGAATCGGGAAGTGAAGCGTTGCGGCTTCACTTCCCGGGTTCTCCCTACTGCGCGTGCGCGAGACGCGCAGCGCAATAGGAATGGTCCGCGCTGTCTCTGGGACCCGTGTGTGTCCCCCAGCAGACAGCGCGCCGGGACAGGAAGAGGCATAGACTCCCGTGGGAGTCTATGCTCGGAAGTGGGTGCAAATACCTGTCTAAATCCTTGTACACGCGGTCGGACATTCTGATGGAAAATGTCCGATAGGACCGTGTTGTCGGATAATCCGACCTTGTGTGGGCTCCATCGGGCCGGTTTCCGTCGGAATATCCGACGGACAAAGTTTTCCAGCTGGGTTATAAAATTTTCCGACAACATGATCCGATCGGACTTTGTCCGATCATTTGTAGAGAATTCCGATCGGACAAAGTGCCACGCATGCTCAGATCAAATTCCTAGACCAAAGCTATTGGCTACTAGCCTGAACGTAGTCCCGTCCTAACGAATGAACATCATCACGTTCTGAACGATCGGATTTTCCGACAACTTTCTCCGACCGTGTGTATGCAACACAAGTTTTGGACAAAATCCGACGTATTTTGTTGTTGGAATGTATGACCGTGTGTACAAGGGCTTAGACAGGTATCTGCACCCCCCCCCCTCCCCCCTGAAAGGTGGCAACTGTGACACCGGAAGGGGGGGGGGTTCCGATGAGCGGAAGTTCAACTTTAGGGTGGAACCCGCTTTAACCGAGTGAACTATACATTCTTTACAGGGCAAAGATGACACCAGGACAGGTTTTCTTTTCTTTCCTTTAGGCCAGGTTCACACTGCTGCGAACGGGAGATCCGGACGTAATTCGCACCGCACTGCAGTGCAAATCACGTCGGATCTCCGTAGCGATGCGAGTTCAGCCATACAGATAGTATACAGATAGTATGGCTGAATTCGCATCACACCCGCCGCAAACTCGCACGGGACCCTTTTTTTGGTCCGCAGCAGAATCGGATCGCATGGGCGTTCACACCATGCGATCCGATTCCTGTGCGAGTCGGCAGATCACACTGCGATATGCGTTCGGATCTGGGGGTGTCATTAACATATCATTGACACTCCCAGCCCTTCGCATAGGGCAGTGTGAACTGCCGGCGGGAGTCGTGCGATGCGGGAAAACGCCGCGGATTTGCGGCGTTCCCGCATCGCAGCGGTGTGAACCCGGCCTTAATAGCATCAGGGTTTCTTTAAATTGACTCTTGGAGACTCGGAGTATGGAGGCCGCCATTGCCGACCTCTTCTTTGAGAACACTAGTTCCCTGGCCATCACGTTTACATATATACAGTGCCTTGCGAAAGTATTCACCCCCCTTGAACTTTTCAACCTTTTGCCACATTTCAGGCTTCAAACATAAAGATATAAAATGTTTATTTTTTGTGAAGAATCACCAACAAGTGGGACACAATTGTGAAGTGGAACGAAATATATTGTTTTTTTGAAACTTTTTTAACTAATAAAAAAATGAAAAGTGGGGCGTGTAAAATGATTGGGCCCCCTTGCGTTAATACTTTGTAGAGCCACCTTTTGCTGCGATTACAGCTGCAAGTCGCTTGGGGTGTCTCTATCAGTTTTGCACATCGAGAGACTGAAATTCTTGCCCATTCTTCCTTGCAAAACAGCTGGAGCTCAGTGAGGTTGGATGGAGAGCGTTTGTGAACAGCAGTTTTCAGCTCTTTCCACAGATTCTCGATTGAATTCAGGTCTGGACTTTGACTTGGCCATTCTAACACCTGGATACGTTTATTTGTGAACCATTCCTTTGTAGATTTTGCTGTATGTTTGGGATCATTGTCTTGTTGGAAGATAAATCTCCGTCCCAGTTTCAGGTCTTTTGCAGACTCCAACAGGTTTTCATCCAGAATGGTCCTGTATTTGGCTGCATCCATCTTCCCCTCAATTTTAACCATCTTCCCTGTCCCTGCTGAAGAAAAGCAGGCCCAAACCATGATGCTGCCCCCACCATGTGTGACAGTGGGGATGGTGTGTTGAGGGTGATGAGCTGTGTTGCTTTTACGCCAAACATATCGTTTTGCATTGTGGGCAAAAAGTTGGATTTGGTTTCATGTGACCAGAGCACCTTCTTCCACATGTTTGGTGTGTCTCCCAGGTGGCTTGTGGCAAACTTTAGACGAGACTTTTTATGGATATCTTTGAGAAATGGCTTTCTTCTTGCCACTCTTCCATAAAGGGCAGATTTGTGCAGTGTATGACTGATTGTTGTCCTATGGACAGACTCTCCCACCTCAGCTGTAGTTCTCTGCAGTTCATCCAGAGTGATCATGGGCCTCTTGGCTGCATCTCTGATCAGTCTTCTCCTTGTCTGAGCTGAAAGTTTAGAGGGACGGCCAGGTCTTGGTAGATTTGCAGTGGTCTGATACTCCTTCCATTTCAAAATGATGGCTTGCACAGTGCTCCTTGGGATGTTTAAAGCTTGGGAAATCTTTTTGTATCCAAATCCGGCTTTAAACTTCTCCACAACAGTATTACAGACCTGCCTGGTGTGTTCCTTGGTCTTCATGATGCTCTCTGCGCTTTCAACAGAACCCTGAGACTATCACAGAGCAGGTTCATTTATACAGAGACTTGATTACACACAGGTGGATTCTATTTATCACCATCAGTCATTTAGGACAACATTGGATCATTCAGAGATCCTCGCTGAACTTCTGGAGTGAGTTTGCTGCACTGAAAGTAAAAGGGGCCGAATAATTTTGCACGCACCACTTTCCAGTTTTTTATTTGCTAAAAAAGTTTAAAATATCCAATAGATTTCGTTCCACTTCACAATTGTGTCCCACTTGTTGGTGATTCTTCACAAAAAATTTTAATTTTATATCTTTATGTTTGAAGCCTGAAATGTGGCAAAAGGTTGAAAAGTTCAAGGGGGCGAATACTTTCGCAAGGCACTGTAGCTCCAGTTCTTTTTATTTTGATGAAAAACTCCCCAATGCCCGCGTACACACGACCGGACTTTTTGACAGGAACGAGTCCGTCTGACAATTCGATCGTATGTGTGTGTGGGGGCTCCATCGGACCTTTGCTTGCCAAAAAATCCGGCGGACTTTAGAAACAGAACATGTTTTAAATTTTTCCACCGGAACTCCGCCGGACCGAGAAATCCGTTTGTGTGTGTGCGCTGGTCCGACGGACAAAAAAAAACGGCAGCTATTGGCTACCGGCTGTGAACTTCCTTATTCTGGTCCGGTCGTACGTCATCACGGTCGAATCCGTCGGACTTTTGGTGTGATTGTGTGTGGCCAAGTCCGTTCATTCAGAAAGTCCGTCGGAACTCCACCGAAAGTCCGTTGGAAAGACCGCGGACCTAGTCCCTCGAAAAGTCCGGTCGTGTGTACGCGGCATTACTGCGTGTGCTTGTTGGGGGTCAGACACAACCATTTAAAAAAAAAAAAAAAAAAGCAATGGCGGCCCTCGCGCTTTTCTTAGGATACAGTCCGATTTTTTTTTTGGGGGGGGGGGGTGTAGCCAACAACCACAAAACAAATATGGCCGCCATGGATGAAAATAACAGAAGAACATTTCATGGTCTTGGCAGCTCACAGACGTTATAATTGATTGCTGCTTTTTATGGAAGACAAACTTGGAATTTCCTGTGCGCCGTGGGCGTGCGTCAGAAAACAGCCTTTGGACGCCCAGCTAATCGTCCCCTATTCACGCCTCCATCCTGTACATACACTTAAGTGGTCTAAATTTAGAGGGGAAAAACACGCCGAGTACACCAAAGACACTCGGCATCCCAGATGTCCCGTAGTTTTCTCTTCTGACAACCTCCTGTGAAGGAGATCCGATGGAGAGGAAATCACCAAGGAGACTATTAATAACATCCCAGCAAGCTTTTCATACATCGCTGCGCTCTGCCCAGTCTCACGGCTTAAGTATTATTATGCATAAAAAAAAAATATTATTTTTCACACACTTTTTACCTTCTTTTATCCTTTTTTTTTTTTTTGTTTTGTATATCGGTGCAGCCGATCTTTTGCAACCACTTTTAGCCATTCGACGTGAATGACGCCCCCGAGCCTGGGACATACAATAATGCATTTATTGCAGCACCCCCAATTTATCGTTATGGTAGCCGGCAACACATCTACACTGCGCGGCGCCGCACTTAAAGTGGTTGTAAACCCTTAGACCCCTTTCACACTGGGGTGTTTTTCAGGCGTTAAAAAAAAGCGCCTGTAAAGCGCTTGAAAGAAGCCTCATCTGCAATCCCAATGTGAAAGCCCCGAGTGCTTTAAGAGCCCTTTCACAATGTCAGCACCTGAAAAACGCTCGTAAAGCGCCGCTTAAACTAGCAGCGCTTTACCAGCGGGTTTTTTTTCAAGCGTTATTGGGGCGCTTTTAGCCCCTGCTAGTGGTCAAATAAAGGGTTAAAAGCGCCCACAAAACGCTGCTGCCAATAGCGCTTTTCAGGCGTTTTACAGGCGCTTCCCATTGATTTCAATGGGAAGGGGTGCTTTAGGATCGTTGTATTCACCGCTCCAAAAGCGCTGCAAAGAAGCTGCTTGCAGGACTTTTTTTGACGCCCTGCCAGCGCAACGCCCTAAAAACGCCCCAGTGTGAAAGGGATCTTACAAACCACTTTGACCTACAGGTAAGCCTAGATTAAAGCGGAGGTCCACCCTAAAGTGGACCTTCCGCTCATCGGAACCCTCCCCCCCTCCGGCGCCACAATTGGCACCTTTCAGGGGGGAGGGGGGGTGCAGATACCTGTACAGTACAGGTATCTGCACCCACTTACGGGATAGCTCTCTGCGGAAAGGGGCGTAGGTTACGCCCCTTTCCGCAAGTGCCCGCCCCTTTCTGCAAGTGCCCCGCTGCCTGCTGGGAAACACACAGATCCCAGAGGCAGCGGGGGACCGTCCTTATTGCGCAGCGCAACTCGCGCATGCGCAGTAGGGAACCGGGAAATGAAGCCGAAAAAGGACCCGAGAGACGATCTAGAGATCGGCTTCGGGTGCCGACATCGCGGGCGCGCTGGACAGGTAAGTGTCACTATTTTAAAAGTCAGCAGCTGCAGTATTTGTAGCTGCTGGCTTTTTAAAAAAAAAAAAACCCGGAGTCCCGGCGGACTCCCGCTTTAAGACCCCTTTCACACTGGGGCGTTTTTCAGGCGCTTTAGCGTTAAAAAAAAGCACCTGTAAAGCGCTTGAAAGAAGCCGCGACTGCAAACCCAATGTAAAAGCCCCGAGTGCTTTCACACTGAGGCGCTGCGCTGGCAGGGCATCAAAAAAAGTCCTGCAAGCAGCTTCTTTGCAGCGCTTTTGGAGCGCTCCTAAAGCGCCCCTTCCCATTGAAATCAATGGGAAGCGCATGAAAAACGCCTGAAAAACTCTTTTGGCAGCAGCGTTTTGTGGGCACTTTTAACCCTTTATTTGGCCACTAGGCGGGGGTTAAAAGCGCCCCACTAGCGCTCTAAAAATACTGGTAAAGCGCTGCTAGTTTAAGCGGTGCTTTCCAAGCGTTTTTCGGGCACTGACATTGTGAAAGGGCTCTTAAAGCACTCGGGGCTTTCACATTGGGATTGAAAATGAGGCTTCTTTCAAGCGCTTCACATGCGCTTTTTTTAACGCTAAAGCTCTTGAAAAACGCCTGAAAAATGCCCCAGTGTGAAAGGGGTCTAAGGCTTACCTGTAGATCCAAGAAATATCTCCTAAACCTACACGGTTTAGGAGATATCTGCCGAAAGACAGGCGCCGCAGACAGCGGCGCGCGGGCGCACTGAGCGCGCCGCTGTCAACGGTGATAGGCCGCGAGTGGCAGCTCCAGTGCACATGCGCGGGAGTGACGTCACTGCGGCTCCGTCGGATGACGGCGGCGGAGCAGCGAGACCCACCGAGAAGATGGAGGCTCCAGACTACAGGGGACAGCGGTGACTTCGCTGGCTCCTGTGTCAGGTAAGTGACACATAATGGGATGCGATGCGATGCATTGTTTGTCCATTATGCTTTACCTTTGCAGGGAATCAAAGAGAAAGTAAACCCATTAGGGTTTACTTTCTCTTTAACCCCTTGACCTCCGGAGGATTCTACCCCCCTCCGCCCTTCATGACCAGGCCGTTTTTTGTTTTTTTTTGCAACGCTGCACTGCATTATTTTAACTGACAATTTCGCGGTTGTGCAACGCTGTACCCAAAATATATACTCCCCCCCCACACAAATGGAGCTTTCTTCTAGTTCCAAAACATCTGGGGTGCCAAGCTGCATATGGTGGGGGCAGAGGTTGCATATGAAGGGCACAGAAGCTGAATATGATGGGCAAAGAGGCTGCATATGATGGGCACAGAAGCTGAAGCTGCATATGATGGGCACAGAGGCTGCATATGCTGGGCACCGAACCTGCATATGGTGGGCACAGAAGCTGCATATGATGGGCACAATGGCTGCATATGGTGGGCACAGAGGCCATCACTGGTTTAGGCCAATATGTATTCTGCTACATACGTTTGTGTTCCCTGCAGGTGTTTTCTAACTGTATGGGGGACTGTATAGGTGCATTTTTATAGCACTGATCAATGTAATAATGTCACTGGCCCCCAAAAAGTGTATATTGGGGTGGTCACAGTCCCACTAAAAATCGCAGATCGCCGCCATTACCAGTAAAAACAATAAAAATAAAAAAGTTCCTAAATTTTTACAATAGTTTGTAGACTCTATAACTTTTGCGCAAACCAATCAATGTACGCCTGTTGAGATGCACGGGAACCATGGAGGATGCAGGATCCGTCGCCTGCCCATCCCACAGCTTGCTGCCATCACCCGGATGGGGTAAGTGCCGGTCTGATGGCGGGCGAGCGTATTATGGGCACAGAAGCTGCATATAGTGGGCACAGAAGCTGCATATGGTGGGCCCAGAGGCTGCAGATGGTGGGCCCAGAGGCTGCAGATGGTGGGCCCAGAAGCTACAGATGGTGGGCCCAGAAGCTACAGATGGTGGGCACAGAAGCTGCATATGGTGGGCACAGAGGTTGCATATGATGGGCACAAAGGCTGCAGATGGTGGGCCCAGAGGCTGCAGATGGTGGGCCCAGAAGCTGAAGATGGTGGGCACATAGGTTGCATATGGTGGGCACAAAGGTTGCATATGATGGGCACAGAGGTTGCATATGGTGGTGCATATGATGGGCACAGAGGTTGCATATGGTGGGCACAGAGGCTGCATATGGTGGGCACAGAGGCTGCATATGGTGGGCACAGAGGCTGCATATGGTGGGCACAGAGGCTGCATATGGCGGGCACAATGGTTGCATATGGTGGGCACAGAGGCTGCAATTGATGTTTTTTTACAGTGTTTTTCAGAATTTTTCAGTTTGTTTGCGCCCCCCCCCCCCCCGCCCCAAAAATGTGAGCACCAGATGGTGGGCCCAGAGGCTGCAGATGGTGGGCCCAGAGGCTGCAGATGGTGGGCCCAGAGGCTGCAGATGGTGGGCCCAGAGGCTGCAGATGGTGGGCCCAGAAGCTACAGATGGTGGGCACAGAAGCTGCATATGGTGGGCACAGAGGTTGCATATGATGGGCACAAAGGCTGCAGATGGTGGGCCCAGAGGCTGCAGATGGTGGGCCCAGAAGCTGCAGATGGTGGGCACAAAGGTTGCATATGATGGGCACAGAGGTTGCATATGGTGGTCATAGAAGCTGCATATGGTGGGCACAGAGGTTGCATATGATGGGCACAGAGGCTGCATATGGTGGGCACTGAAGCTGCATATGGTGGGCACAGAGATTGCATATGATGGGCACAGAGGTTGCATATGGTGGGCACAGAGGCTGCATATGGTGGGCACAGAGGCTGCATATGGTGGGCACAGAGGCTGCATATGGCGGGCACAATGGTTGCATATGGCGGGCACAATGGTTGCATATGGTGGGCACAGAGGCTGCATATGGCGGGCACAATGGTTGCATATGGCGGGCACAATGGTTGCATATGGTGGGCACAGAGGCTGCATATGGCGGGCACAATGGTTGCATATGGTGGGCACAATGGTTGCATATGGCGGGCACAATGGTTGTATATGGCGGGCACAGAGGCTGCAATTGATGTTTTTTTTACAGTGTTTTTCAGAATTTTTCAGTTTGTTTGCGCCCCCCCCCCCCCCACGCCCCAAAATGTGAGCACCAGCCGCCACTAGTCCTAACACACAGGCTGGGGACTGTCTGATACATTTGGAGACTTTAGTTGACAACATTTATGACCCAAGGCGTTGGGTACCTTAGTGATCAGCCATCATTCTCATTCAAAAAATTTTATTTTATGTTAAAATAAATTACATGTACAGAATATAAGACAAATTATGTGATACCAGAAATAAAAAGTAGACATATTGAAGTACGGATGATACAAAGCAAAGAAGAATTTCAAGATATTCTCGTGGGAATGACAATAAATGGCCTTTATAGATCAGCCATCATTCTCATTTACTAATCTGTTCAGTATCCCGATTTGTCACTTTCTTTATTTTATGCCAAGATCAGGCTCCATTTCTGCTTTCTGACAACACAGGACCCCCCCCTTTTCTTTCTTTCTTTTTTTTTTTTGATTTTATTTTCACTACCCATAAGAATGAATGATGTACATATGCGCTGTTCTCTTCTTCTTGGATTATTAGGCGACGCGGCACATTGAGTTTATTCGCCATTACAGCTGTTAGAAGAGAGATCTTATTCCACCTCAATTATGGAGTCCATTAGTGCGCTGAACTTACAACTACCCACAAAATACCGTGAAAGCTTTAAAGGGATGCCGAGACGCAACGCTTAAGTAGGGAGCATATGTTGTATAAGTACCGAGGCATCTGCTGCCGTGTGCCAGGTGACACCGGAGATCTACGGCACCACCGGCTACGAGACGGATCCCACGCAACCAGAATATAAAAGTCTTTTTTATTTTTTTATTTTTTTTGTAGATGTGCACATGAATAGTAACATAGAAACAGATAGCGAGACAATAATAATAACTATTTCATGAACAGGCAGTTTTTTGCTATTCAGCACTGCGCTACTTTAACTGCTAATTACATAAATTACACTTATATCATTTTTTTTTTTTTTTTTCAGGCAAATAGAGCTTTCTTCTGGTGGTATTTTTTACTTTCTGCTACAAAACATATCCAATAAAAAGAATTAAAAATAAAATCTAATTTCTTCATGAATTTTAGCCAAATGTATTCTGCTCCATGTTAAAAAGAAAGTGTATATTGATTGGTTTGTGTGAAAGGTTATAGTGTCTACCAACTATGGGATATATACTGGAATCTTATTTATTCTTTTTTTTTTTTTTTTATACTACTAATGTCGGGTGGGAACATCCCGGTGTGGGTAAGAGATGCACCAAAATTTCATCTGCTGAAACTTTTCAGCTGAAAAACAGTATGATTGGCTCTTGGCCATTAAGAGTAAAAAGGTGCGATTTTATTTATTTTTTCCCTCAAATTCACTACGGTTTTACAGCAAATTTACTACAATTTTGCAACATTTTTCCAAGATTTTACTGTGCTTATGGTGGAAAAACTGTGTTATCGGCTTTTGCCTGATAAGAAAAAAAAGTGCCAATAATGGCACTGAAAATTACTGCGATTTTTACCCCAAATTCACTGCGATTTTACCCCAAATTCACTGCGATTTTTACCCTAAATTCACTGCGATTTTACCCCAAATTCACAGCGATTTTTACCCCAAATTCACTGCGATTTTACCCCAAATTCACTGCGATTTTACCCCAAATTCACTGCGATTTTATGGCAAATTTACTGCAATTTTATGGCAAATTTACTGCAATTTTATGGCAAATTTACTGCAATTTTACGGCAGGTTTACCACAAATGCACTGCAATTTTACAGCAAATTCACTGCAATATTACCCTGAATTCACTGCAATTTTGTGACAATTCTACCAAGATTTTACTGTGCTTATGGTGTGTTTTTTTCATAGGTCATGCGACTCAAAAACCCCATAGAATTAATTCTGTTTTTTTTTATACTACTAATGTCAGGCGGGAACATCACGGTGCGGGTAAGAGATGCACCGAAATTTCAGCTGCTGAAACCTTTCAGACAAAAAACAGTGTTATCGGCTCTTGGCCATTAAGAGTATAAAGGTGCGATTTTTTCCCCCCAAATTCAATACGATTTTATAGCCAATTTACTACAATTTTGCAACATTTTTCCAAGATTTTACTGTGCTTATGGTGGAAAAACTGTTTTATGTCACTACTAATGTCGGGTGGGAACATCACGGTGTGGGTAAAAGATGCACCGAAATTTCAGCTGCTGATTTTACGGCGAATTCCCTGTAATTTTACAGCGAATTTACTGTGATTTTGCAACAATTTTACCAAGATTTTACTGTGCTTATGGTGTGTTTTGGCACAGAAAACGTTTGTGATTTTATCCACCTAATTCACTGGGATTTTACAACAAATTTACTGCAGTTTTGCAATAATTTTACTGTGCTTATGGTGGAAAAACGGTGTTATTGGCTTTTGCCTGATAAGAGAAAAAATTATTGCGATTTTAGCCCGAATTCACTGCGATTTTTACCCCAAATTCACTGTGATTTTACAGCAGGTTTAACACAAATGCACTGCAATTTTACAGCAAATTTACTGTGATTTTGTGACAATTTTACCAAGATTGTACTGTGCTTATGGTGTGTTTTGGCACGGAAAACTTTGCAATTTTACCCCCCGAATTCACTGGGATTTTACCCCCGAATTCACTGGGATTTTACCCTGAATTCACTGGGATTTTACCCCGAATTCACTGGGATTTTACCCTGAATTCACTGGGATTTTACCCTGAATTCACTGCGATTTTACAGCGAATTTGCCACAAATGCACTGCGAAAATTTTGCAACAATTTTACCAAGATTTTACTGTACTTATGGTGTGTTTTGGCACAGAAAACGTTTGCAAATTTACCGCGATTTGAGTTTACTGCAACCTTGTGACAATTTTACCAAGATTTTACAGTGGTTCGTTTTTCATAGGTCATGCGACTCAAAAACCACACAGAATTTTTATTTACAGTTTTTTTTAGTAATGTCAGGTGGGAACATCATGGTGCGGATAAGAGATGCACCAAAATTTCGGCTGCTGAAACATTTCAGCCGAAAAAACTGTGTTATCGGCTTTTGGCCGATAAGAGAAATAAGGTGCCGATAATGGGACTGAAAACGCTTGCGATTTTACCCCCGAATTTACTGCAATTTTATCTCAAATTCAGAGCGCTTTTACAGTGAATTTACTACAATTTTATCAAGATTTTACTGTGCTTATGGTGTGTTTTTCATAGGTCATGTGACTCAAAAACCGCATCAAAAACATAACAAGGGTGTGTTAATGATATGTTCTTGCCTCGTTTTCAATGCA
Organism: Lithobates pipiens; assembly: GCF_037356315.1. Taxonomy (NCBI): domain Eukaryota; kingdom Metazoa; phylum Chordata; class Amphibia; order Anura; family Ranidae; genus Lithobates; species Lithobates pipiens. The sequence goes on from NW_027507764.1 coordinate 2,946,269, forward strand.
TTTGATTGGGGAGGTGCGTTTGTGCGTTTTTTTTTATTTTAACTGACTAAAAATGCAGCAAGCAGGATTTTTAACAACACAACGAAGGAAGCCCAACAGACCAGTGTGAAGACGTACATAGACTTTATAGGGATGCATTTTTTCTTGAGCTTTTCTTGCACTATAGGTGCCGATAATGGCCGACAAATAATTCATATTTATTTACATTGATGATATTAATTAAAAAGTCAAATATAATACAATTATATATAAAAATATAAATATTTTTAAAAAAACTGTTGGTTTCAGCTTTTGGCCAAATTTCCATTCGCTGCACCTCTAGTGTGGGCGGGGCTGATTTTCAGAATACGGTTCTGGTAAACTTCATATCGTTGAAGGAAGGATGAATGGTGATAAAAATCTGCTGCCATCTACCAGGATGATGAAGATGAAAGGAGGGCGGACATCTCAGGAGGACAATCATCCCAAACACAAAGCCAAGGAGAAAGAAAATAAAGCTGCTAGAATGGCCTAGCCAATCACCTGACTTGTATCCAATAGAAAATCTATGGAAAGGGGGGGGGGGCGCATGCGCGCGATCGCGGAAGATGGCCGCTTAGTCTCCACGCTCCGCGCCACCGGCCGCTAATTTCTCGGTCCTCAGAGCACACAGGCCAGTCAGACACGCCGGACCGGCAGCCCCAGATTGCGGACACCGGCGGGGACTAGGGTTGCCACCTGTCCGGGATTCACCCGGACAGTTCGGGTTTTGAATCATGTGTACGGGTTTCAGTCCACCTGAAACCCGGACACAATATTCATACAGGAATGTGGCTCAGAACAGGGCCCCATAGGAGGGTGAGGGGGCACTATGCACGCCACATTACTATTCTCTTTGGAGCGCCCAAAGGTGTCCCGGGTCTGTTACAATCCTATAGTGCAGGGATATGCAATTAGTGGACCTCCAGTTGTTGCAGAACTACAAGTCCCATGAGGCATAGCAAGACTCTGACAGTCACAAGCATGACACCCAGAGGCAGAGGCATCATGGGACTTGTAGTTTTGCAACAGCTGGAGGTCCGCTAGTTGCATATCCCTGCTATAGTGTATGCTAAAAAAATATATATTTTTGCTGTGCGTCGCTAAAGTGTCCGGGTTTGGCTTGAAGAAAAAGTGGCAAACCTAGCGGGGAACCGCGGGAATGCATCGGTCGCAAGGGGGAAAGCGGAGATCCCCCAAACAGCGCAAGATGCAGCAAGCAGCAGGGACAGGCAAGATGGCGCCCGAGCCTCCAGAGCCCGACGACACCACGAGGCTTTCCGGGACAGGAGCAGCCTCTCCCCCTGACAGTCTGCAGCAGTTCCCCTCGGATCTGGTAAGCCCTACACAACATGCCTCTGAGGATATGCTAGCCAGATTCCGTTCAATAGTGAGGGATGAGGTCTCAGCAGCCTCACCCAAACTTTCCTCTGATCTCATGCGAGGCCTTAAAGAGCTAGGCCACCGCACAAACCAGCTAGAGCAAAGGATGGACCTATCCACCACAGTGCTGGAGGGCCATGAGGATGAATTGGAGAAGTTGCATGCGGAGCTGGAGGGATTGAAGGATAAGTTAGAGGACTCTGAAAACAGGGCCCGCAGGGACAACTTGAGATTCCACGGTATCCCCGAGGCTATTACAGATATACAGGGTACAGCTACGGGCTTTTTTCAAGAACTTGCCCCTGAAATCCCCCTGGAGCGATTCAAATTCGACCGTATTCACAGATCCCTGGCTCCAAAACCCTCGGAAGGCCCCCCCCAGAGATGTTATTATAAAGCTGCACTATTATTATCGCACTAAGGAAAGACTCCTACAGGCAGCAAGAGATCGCCAAGACCTCACTTTCCAAAATGACCCCCCTCCAACTGTTCACAGACTTATCCCCAGTAACGATTGCTAAAAGAAGGCTCTTAAAACCCTACCTATTGATCCTGCAGAATCTGGGCATAAAATACAGGTGGGGGTTTCCTTTTAAGCTGTCCTTTACCCACAGGGGACATCAAGTCCAAGCCTCCTCTGTCTCCGACTTGAGACGTCACTTCCAAGAACTACAGCTAGACCTTCCACCATCTCAAGGGGACCCAGCCAGTGGCGTAACTAGAACCTTAAGGGCCCCGATGCAAGAAACCATGAAGGGCCCCCCTGAACTCCAGCCAGGGCCCTTCCCTCTGAGTCCGGTGGTGGAACTCCAGGGCGTGGTCACAGGTATGACCTTTGTGAGCCCTGTAGTTCCACCACTGGCATCAGTCGTTTTTTTATTATTATTTTTTTAATTTTTAGGTGCCCCATTGGGGGACTGTCCCTAGGCAGGATGGGGTCCCCGTCCCCAGAAGAGATGAGGAGAACAGACATTGGACTGAGCGGCAATACATGGAGCAGGACAGGGGTACTCTGAGGAGCCGGCCGAGGACACAGGTCATGCGGGGAATGCACAACTAAAGAGAAGCCAGTGCGATAGTCGAGCATGGAGCTCTGCTAGTCACCCTCCACCTCCAGCCACCCGTGTGCATGGTGCACTGGTACCCCTATCCGCCTATGCTGCTACTGGCCATATGTAGAGGGGGCTGCATGGGCCCCCTGCAGCACAGGGCCCGGTTGCGGTCGCGACTGCTGCACCCCCTATAGTTACGCCCCTGGACCCAGCTGCTCCACCCTTCCGCACCCGGCAGACACAGCCTTCCCGAAAGTCTTCTCAGGCCTCCCGGCATGGATCTCAGGCCCTGCGATCGCTACAGGCCCAACGCTACCAAGATGTCCCTACAGGCTGACATTTCCCCCGCCCACATGCGGGTTATTATTCTTGCAACCGGTCTGCACAGTATCCTTCACAATTTAGTTTATTTTTTTGTCCCACTCTACCTGGAGTGGGAGTGGTACCGGTCCTGCCCTGAGCTCTAGAAGCTGTTCCGTGAGGGCTTGAAACCGGTATCAAAATATACATATATATATATATATATATTTTTTTTTTCTTCCCTCTTGGGTCTGGACTTTTCTAGATGTCTGTGGTGGGCCTCCCCCGGCTCCCCTCCAGGGTTTCCCGGGGGGCCGGGGGAGGTCCGTTCGTCATTTGCTTTTTTACGTCAGTTTCAAGCTCATATGTCCTTACAATTTATGGGTTTTACTTTGTGTGACTTAATAGTTACTGAGTTTGCCTCAACCCGCTGGTGCTGTCTCAGTACCAGCGCTCCGTGTCTGACATTACCACATGTATTGTGTTATACTTACAGTTAATCGTTATGTAACTTAGTGCTCAAATTCAATGTTTGTTTCATTGCAAGTTTTAAGATATACCGAGTGGGCCAGGTGGACCCCCTAGTATCGGTACTTGCGTGGGATTATGGTCCCTCTCAACTTCCGACTTCCTGGTGGGCCTCCCAGCCTACGCTTCATTGCACAGTTGTTATTTTCAATACTTCTCTTTCGAGCTTTCCCCGGTTTCTCTGTGCTTACTCTTTCTGGCTCTACTTATATTTCTTTTTATGCTTACTCTTTCTATTCTACTCTAATCCCTTTTCTCCTTATCCCTGAGTCCATAGGGGATGCACGCGGAGCCTCTGACAAGCGGTTCCCTGCTCACTCGTCATGACCCTGCACTGGCTGTCACTGAACGTCCAAGGTATGAATTCACCATCCAAGAGAGTAAAAGTGTTTAACCACTTGCCGCCCGCCCTATAGGCAATTGACGGCGGCAAAGTGGTTTCATAATCCTGACCGGACGTCATATGACGTGATCAGGATTATGAGCCGCTGCGCGCCCCCGGGGGCGCGCATCGCGGCGATCGTTGTTGCGGGGGGGGGGTCAGTCTGACACCCGGCAACTACGATCTCGGTAAAGAGTCTCCGACGGAGACTCTTTACCATGTGATCAGCCGTGTCCAATCACGGCTGATCACAGTGTAAATGGGAAGAGCCGGTGATCGGCTTTTCCTCACTCGTGTCTGTCAGACGCGAGTAGAGGAGAGCCGATCGGCTGCTCCTCTGACAGGGGGGGTCTGTGCTGATCGATTATCAGCACAGCCCCCCAAAGGATGCCCACACTGGACCACCAGGGACGCCACCAGACCACCAGGGAAAAGGTAATCCTCCCTAGACCACCAGGGATGCCAGTCAGCACAATGGATGCCAATCAGTGCCCATAATGGATGCCAATCAGTGCCCACAATGGGCATCACTGATTGGCATGCATTATTGTTTGGCACTGATTGGCATCCATTACTATAGTATAACACCAATGCCGCCTATGAGTGCCCACCTGTGCCGCCTATGAGTGCCCACCTGTGCCGCCTATGAGTGCCCACCTGTGCCGCCTATGAGTGCCCACCTGTGCCACCTATCAGTGCCCACCTGTGCCGCCTATCAGTGCCCACCCATGCCCATCTGTGCCGCCTATCCATGCCCATCTGTGCCGCCTATCCATGCCCATCTGTGCCGCCCATCCATGCCAATCCGTGCCAGCTATCAGTGCCAATTTGTGCCACCTATCAGTGTCCGTCCGTGTCGCCCATCCGTGTCGCCCATCAGTGCCGCCTATCAGTGCCGCCTATCAGTGCCACATATCAGTGTCCATCAATGCCACCTCATCAGTGCCACTTCATTGGTGCCACATTAGTGCCCATCAGTGCCACCTTATCAGTGCCCATCAGTGTAGCCCCATCAGTGCCCATCAGTGAAGGAGAAAACGTACTTATTTACAAAGTTTTGAAACTGAAACAAAAAAAAAACATTTTTTTTTTCAAAATTTTCGGTATTTTTTTATTTGTAGCGCAAAAAATAAAAACCGTAGAGGTGATCAAATACCACCAAAAGAAAACTCTATTTGTGGGAAAAAAAATGATAAAAATTTCATTTGGGTACAGTGTAGCATGACCGCGCCATTGTCACTCAAAGTGCGACAGCGCTGAAAGCTCAAAATTGGTCTGGGCAGGAAGGTGTTTAAGTGCCCCCCCCCCCCCCCCCGGTATTGAAGTGGTTAAATACCTTAGAAAGCAACGCATTGATATCGCGTGTCTCCAAGAAACTCATTTTTCCTCCACTTCGCACTCTAACTATTTTGATTCCCAATATCCACAGGTGTTTCAGGCCAACGGTCCGACCAAACAGAGGGGAGTTTTAATTGCCTTCCGCAGGACGGTCCCCTTTCGGTGCGGCAAACAGATAGCAGATCCTGCAGGCAGATATCTCCTGCTTTTGGGTAGCATTCAAGACACAGAAGTTACTATTCTGACCTACTATGCTCCCAATTCTAATCCAGGCCCCTTCTTGTCACATATCTGCTCCCTCTTAGCGTCGCACCAGAAGGGGACCCTGTTGCTGGCGGGGGACTCCAATGTGGCCCTTAATCCGATATTAGACAAATATCCATCCGAAAAGAAGGCCATTTCCCCCCGCAGCTAAAATGTTTTCTTGTTCTTTACGAACCTATGATTTGGTTGACCTTTGGCGTGAGTTACACCCGACAACCAAAGATTACACACATTATTCCCATCCGCATCATTTGCATTCCCGAATAGATCATGTTATAATGCATAGAAAACCCCTCCCCCTAGTGGAATCTGTTTCTATTTTGGCAGCCCCCTGGACAGACCATGATCCCATTTTAGTGGTTTGCCGGTCCCTAATGCGCAATCCTCAACCCCTCCCCTTGGGTCATGAATGATTCATTGTTATCTATACGAGACATCCATAACACCTTATTAGAGGCGTCATCCGAGTATTTCCGTCTTAATTCGACTTCAGTCTCTTCCCCAGTGACGCTATGGGAGGCATATAAAGCGGTGCTAAGGGGTCGCATCATTCAAATAGCGTCTAAACGCAAGAAAGAGAGGCAGGAAGTGCAGAGAAAGTTGGAGTCCCGTTTGGACTCCATTTCTGCACTTTTTAAGCAAACCCCCTTCTCTTGCTAATCGTAAGCTCCTGGACCAGGCCCGCATGGAACTAGACTTAAGTCTCACCGAACAAGCAGAACGCACTTTGCGCTGGTCTCGCCAACGCTGGTATATTAAGGCGAATAAACCCACTGCGATTCTGGCTAGGAAGTTGCGAACATTTAATCCTAAACTGACCCCCTATAACTCTGCGTACCCGACACAATAAGCTTACAAGTAACCCGGTTCACATACTGGACGAATTTCGGCATAGACTCTGCACCCTATAAGACAGAACAGGATAGGACGGAATTTCTCCAGCGAATAGCCCTGCCCACTTTAACAGAGGCCCAGATGAATCTTATGGACCGTGATATCCAAGAGACTGAGGTCAGACAAAGTATTAAGTAGAGGTCGACCAATATGGGTTTTTCTCTGGCCGATGCCGATATTTAGAAATCATGGCGGCCGATAGCCGATATATGATGCCGATTTTTTTGGGCCGATATGTTAGGCCGATTTTTATTTATTTATTTTTTTCCTTTTTTATTTATTTATTTATTTATTTTTTTAATCCCCCCTTGATCTAACACACCTTTCCCATTGGGGCGTTTTTCAGGCGCTTTTGGGCTAAAAATAGCGCCTGTAAAGTGCCTGCAAAATGGCTCCCCTGCAGTCTGTGTGAAAGACAGAGCGCTTTCACACTGAGGCGATGCGTTGGCAGGATCTTAAAAAAAAAGTCCTGCAAGCAGCACGTTTGGAGTGGTGTATACCCCTCCCCCACCACTCCTGCCCATTGATATGAATGGGCACCACTGCCGAAGCGCATGCAATGCGATTTGGCAGCGGTGCTTCATGGGCGCATTTAACCTCTTCCTTGGCCGCTAGCTGGGTTATATGTGCCCCACTAGCAGCCAAATAGCACCGCTAAAATGATAGTAAAGAGCCGCTAAAACTTGCGTTTTACCATCAACGCTCCAGTGTGAAAGCGGCCTTCATAAGTGATACAGAAAATTTCTTACATTTAACCACTTCAATACTGGGCACTTAAACACCTTCCTGCCCAGACCAATTTTGAGCTTTCAGCGCTGTCGCACTTTGAATGACAATTGCGCGGTCGTGCTACACTGTACCCAAATGACATTTTTATCATTTTTTTCCCACAAATAGAGCTTTCTTTTGGTGGTATTTGATCACCTCTACGATTTTTATTTTTTGCGGTACAAATAAAAAAATACCGAAAATTTTGAAAAAAAAAATGTTTTTTTTTGTTTCAGTTTCAAAACTTTGTAAATAAGTACGTTTTCTCCTTCATTGATGGGCACTGATGGGGCTACACTGATGGGCACTGATAAGGTGGCACTGATGGGCACCAATGTGGCACCAATGAAGTGGCACTGATAGGCGGCACTGATGAGCGACACGGATGGGCGACACGGACGGGCGACACGGACGGACACTGATAGGTGGCACAAATTGGCACTGATAGCTGGCACGGATGGGCATGGATGGGCATGGATAGGCGGCACAGGTGGGCATGGATAGGCGGCACAGGTGGGCATGGATAGGCGGCACAGGTGGGCATAGATAGGCGGCACAGGTGGGCATGGATAGGCGGCACAGGTGGGCACTCATAGGCGGCACAGGTGGGCACTCATAGGCGGCACAGGTGGGCACTCAGGCGGCACAGGTGGGCACTCAGGCGGCACAGGTGGGCACTCATAGGCGGCACAGGTGGGCACTCATAGGCGGCATCGGTGTTATAGTAATGGATGCCAATCAGTGCCAAACAATAATGCATGCCAATCAGTGATGCCCATTGTGGCCACTGATTGGCATCCATTATGGGCACTGATTGGCACCCATTGTGCTGACTGGCACCCTGGTGGTCTAGGGAGGATTATGGATTTTTATTACCTTTTCCCTGGTGGTCTAGTGGTGTCCCTGGTGGTCCAGTGTGGGCATCCTCGGGGGGGCTGTGCTGATAATCGATCAGCACAGACCCCCCCTGTCAGAGGAGCAGCCGATCGGCTCTCCTCTACTCGCGTCTGACAGACACGAGTGAGGAAAAGCCGATCACCGGCTCTTCCCATTTACACTGTGATCAGCCGTGATTGGACACGGCTGATCACATGGTAAAGAGTCTCCGTCTGAGACTCTTTACCGAGATCGTAGTTGCCGGGTGTCAGACTGACACCCCGCAACAATGATCGCCGCGATGCGCGCCCCCGGGGGCGCGCAGCGGCTCATTATCCTAATCACGTCATATGACGTCCGGTTAGGATAATGAAACCACTTTGCCGCCGTCAATTTGTAATAGGGCGGGCGGCAAGTGGTTAAACATTTATTAAACAAAACAAACCTCCAATCAGTTTACTTGTATGTATGATTTAGATAAAAAAAAAATAAAAAAACCTATGTATTAAATAAAAAACAGGTAGTCAAAACTTTTGGACGAAAAAAAAAAAGGGCTAACTTTACTGTTTTTTATTTTATTTTTAAATAGTGTATTTTTTTCCCAAAAAAATGCATTTGAAAGACCTCTGTGCAAATGCCGTGTGACATAAAATATTGCAACAACCGCTATTTTATTCCCTAGGATCTCTGCTAAAAAAATATATATAATTTTTGGGGGGGTCTAAGTGATTTTCTGGCAGAAAATACAGGATTTTTACTTGTAAGCAACAAGTGTCAGAAAAGATTTAGTCTTTAAATGGTTAAACTGAGAACTTCTACACACAGAGATGATTTCATTCATTCAGAAGTGTAAACATTGTATCTTTCTGTTCTTTTCTTGGCAGTCTGCCCAGAGAGGAGGAAAGTGTTGCTATGACGACTCAGACAACTCACACTGACTTCTATACAGAAGTCATTTCCAAGTCCCGCTGTAGTTCTAAATCGGCTGTTTATCAGCACAATCGGCCGATGCCGATTATTTAAAAAACGGCAAATATCGGCCGATATATCGGCCGACCTCTAATATTGAGGACCTCAAAGTTGGGAAGCGGCCAGGTCCGGATGGCTTCACGGCACTATATTATAGAAAAATGGTGGATGTAGTTGCAGCCCCCTTGACGGCCATGTATAACTCCGTCAAGCATGGGCAGAACCTCTCATCAGACCTACTGACAGCCAATATAGTAATGCTGCCGAAGCGTGACCGTGACCATACTTCCTGGGCGAACTTCCGGCCTATATCTTTAATTAATATTGACATGAAAATCCTTACGAAAATTTTGGCCAACCGTTTAAAGCGGGAGTCCGCCGGGACTCCGCGTTTTTTGTTTTTTTTTTTAAAAGCCAGCAGCTACAAATACTGCAGCTGCTGACTTTTAAAATAGTGACACTTACCTGTCCAGCGCGCGCCCGCGATGTCACCCGAAGC